>NW_027555625.1:47608779-48078779 GCF_003287225.1 Phascolarctos cinereus | reverse complement strand
GGAAAAAAACACTTAGCAAAATTTACCAACATGTCAACTGAGTTTGACAGTATATATAATATTCCATGCCTGTAGCCCCCACTTCTACAAAGAAGGGAAGAAAGTATAATTTTTTTCTCTCTTATCAGAGCCAAACTTGATCATTATAATTACATATCATTCAATTTACTTGTAGTTGTTCCTTTCCCCTTCCCCCTTCTCCCATTTACATTGTTGTAGTCATTGGGTATTTATTTTTCCTGATTGTGTGTATTTATTTTGTATCAGTTCATCTGAGTCTTTCCATGATTCTCTGTATTTGTCATATTCATTCTTCACAGTTAATAGTCCATCACACTCATGTACAACATTTGGTTTATCCATTCTCCAATTGTTGAGTATCTATTTTGTTTCTAGGTTTTTTTTGCTACTACAAAAAGTGCTATTATAAATATTTTGTTGTATATGAGGCTTTTTTTTTTATCATGAGCTGTTTGAGATATATGCCTAGCTCGAGGATCTCTTGGTCAAGGAGTCTGGACATTTAATCACTTTCTCAGCACAGTCCCAAACTGTTCTCTAGAATGGTTGGACCCATTCATGGCTTCAGCAGCTAAACACTATATACATACTTTAAATGACAAAAAGAAGCATCTTCTGCATCTTTAATAACTGCATTCTTTTGGAGGCATTAGAAATTAAATTTAGAGAAGCATATCCCCAAGTTGGTCACAGAGTGATGACTTTTTTTCATCACAACAATGCTTGGAAAGCCATTTGCTAAGTTACAGAGGGATTTTGATCTGAATTGGTGGAAGGAGTGAGCACACCAATGAAGATACAACTCCTTGTGTCATTGACAATGTTCTTTTAGTTTCCCAGGTTTCTGCAAAGTTTATTCACTTCTTCTGCCTGCTAGACCATGAGATAACATTATAATGCACTTTGCAAACCTTAAAGTGCTATACAAATGTCGGCTATTATTATTTAGAGACAGTGGGTGGCACAGTGGATAAAGAGTGCACTCAGAGCTGGGAAAACCTGAGTTTGAATTCTGCTTCAGACACTTACTTGCAATGTGACCTTAGCATGTAACTTCTTTGCATCTCAATTTCACAATATGTAAAATGAGGATAATAATAGCATTTACCTTGCAGGGTTGTTATGAGGATCAAATGAGTTAACGCATGTAAAGTGCTTTGTAAACCTTGAAGTACTGTATAAATGCTAGCTATTATTATTGTCATTCTCCTTCATTTGAAGAAGATATTCTTATATGGGAAAGAGACCTAGAAATATTTGTGACTAATCTTCAGATTCATAGGCAATACTATTGTCCCACTGACTGGGAAAGTAGAAATTATGGAAATAAAGGTTGTGATTAAAAACCATGTATTTTTTTTTCCTAAAATGATAATTTGATGGTCATTTTTCAAGAGCATGGATTAGCACTGAAAATGGTCAATCAGTTGGACCCAGAATTTAATAGAAGAGTGGCCTAAATTAGTCTAGGAAACTAATGACCCTGAGCTTCTCCTTGAAACAGAGGCCCATTTTTTTGGTACCAGTATTCTTTCAGTGATACTGTTTGGATGCATATCATAGGACACTATAGCCCCCAAAGTATTAACATTGAGTATCACCCAAGTGGCAATGGGGAGGTGCATGGTAGGCATGAACAGGCTGAAACACTTTATAAATGTTGAATTATGGGGGCAGCTTGGTGGTGCAATAAATACAGTATCAGCCCTGGAGTCAGGAGGACCGAAGTTCAAATCTGACCTCAGACACTTACTAGCTGCATGGCCCTGGGCAAATCACTTAACCTCAATTGCCTCACCAAAAAGCAAAAACAAAAACAAAAAACATATAGAAGAATAACAGTGTTAAGGTTGTCACCCAAGAAATATATGATTGAAAAAGATGGGCTGGTCTTGTGCTGAGATTAAGGCATAATGGAGGGGCCATGTAACTCCAACATTTTTATGATGCCTCGATAGTGCAGGTATGTTAGATATACCCTTTGTGGCAAACTTACGGGAAGACATAGACAAGAACTGCACAGGAGGGATAAACTTGGATGGCTTGAGATCTGCATGATCGGAGGGAATACTCACGTTGGTGGGATCAGAGATCTGTAATAGCAGAAGTTCTTAGCCTGGGGTCTGTGAACTTGTTTTAAAAAAATTTTTGATAATTGCATTCTAGTATAATTGTGTTGTTTTGTAACCCATGTATTTTATTTTATGCACTTTAAGATATTATTCTGATAAGAGGTCCATGGGCTTCAGCAGACTGTCGCCAAAGGGGTTCAGGACACAAAAAAGGTTAAGACCTCCTCCACTAGAGTGAGTTTAAATTGTGTAGTCTTTTCTCTTAAGTAATGCATGGTAATTTATAAGAGATGCTTATCTAATATAGAGGCCCTGCTTAGCTGGGAGTGCTCTAGGCTGGTGACCTTCCCCACTCCCTTTCCTGTATTCAGCCGTTGTGGTTTGCCCCAAGTTCATTCATGGGGAAGCCATGACTTCTAATTAGGGGAAGTAAATTATCCATTTTTCATACTTACGGATTCATCAAATCCTTATCTTGGCATCCCAGGGATAATTGGTTATTTGTAACTCTCTTCTAAGTTTTCTCCCCAAATGGAGGAGTAACAAAGAGTATGCAGGGTATGATATGATATGGGACAGGACATTTATTCCCTCACAGAAAGCAATGATAACCATTAAAGAACCATAACACATCACCAGAACAATTAATTAAAATTTTTTTTTTGTTTTTAGGCAGTTGGGGTTAAGTGACTTGCCTAGGGTCACACAGCTAGTAAGTGTCAAGTGTTTGGTCTGAGGCTGGATTTGAACTCAGGTCCTCCTGACTTCAGGGCCGGTGCTCTATCCACTGTGCCACCTAGCTGCCCCCAGATCAATTAAAACAGAATTCAGCAACTTGATTTACAACCACTGGTAGAATCTGCCGGGTACTTAAGCCTCATCAGGACATAAACCAGTTTTTTGCAAGGCTGATATTGAGCAATTTCAAAATTTCACTTTATCCTTGCACTGTCCATCCACATGGCTAAGTTTGTTCTTTTTTCTGGTGACCTCTCTTCTCTTGATGAAGTAACTTTCCATCATAGGAGTTTCCATGCCATCAGCCATTGTCCTCTGGTGGCTACCACCAGGGTTGACCAGCACCCACAGGTCTCCAGGGACCTCCAGACCTTTCAGAACTCACAAGGTGGCACTGACTGGACATGTCCATCTTGAAGTTGCTGCTTGGTCAGCTATTCAGGAAAGAAAACACAAAACAAGCAGCCCAAATCTAGGCTCAGTCTTGCCTAGACAGTTAATGGGCTCATGGTCACCATGGAGCTTGCTGGAAGAATGGAACTAGCTGATCCACTTTCTATTGACTCCTGGGAGACAGAACAGAGAAGTCTTTAGGCTTCCATGCAAAAAGGACAGATCACTGTTTGTGTATGTCCATTAAGTTCTGGCTGATCAGTCAATTAGAGTACTGTTTGTCATCTTCCATTGCAAATGAAGTAAGCTCACCTCAAGCTTCCTTATTGTTGCCAGGAGTGATGACTGAGCATGCTTTAAGGTGGAGATGGTGGTTAAGGGAAGACCCTGTTGCAAAATCATTGCAATCATTTATCCCAAATCCATTTAAGTAAGTCACCGATAGGTTTATTCAGCATTAGGAAATATGTCTTCCCTCTCCCTCTCTGGTAATAAGAATAGTAAGAGCTAATATTTGCATAGTACTTTGCATATATTATATCACTTGATCCTTACAACAACTCTTTGAGAGTGTCATTATTATTATCCCCATTTTACAGATGGGGAGATTAAGGCTCAGAGAATTTAAGTGACTTTTTTCCCTTCTTTGGTTTCAAGGGTACTCTATGGAACTTGGAAGAGGAGAATTGGGTTGTACATATTTAAATAACAGAAAGAAAGTTCATAGTTGTCATTTGTCTATTGGAACATCTACTCCTCCTTCTTTTAAAAGTGCCCTTTTCAGGAATTTATAATACCAAATAGGTAAATAAGGACAGTTTCATAGTTGCCCTTGTAGCTGAATTTACCATGCATTAAGCAACAGTGTGGGCAGCCAGCCTTCACATGTAATGCTGTCAAGAAGCTCTGTCTGAAACACTAAACAAGCAGATGCCTGAATGAACTGATTTACTACTATGAGAGTATTACACAAAGGGAAAATTTCTTTGAATAAAGTTATCTGCGTAAATGTGGGAGTATTTGCTCAGAAGTGGCATATCTGAGTGGAAGAGCTGTCCCTATTAGGAAGAATGTACTTTCTTCTATTTAGTTTTCTGGGAAATAAATCATTTATGACTTTGGTCCACTGGCAAAGTATGTATATCAAGAAAGGCATACCATTTTGAGGGGTTAGAGGACTGGTTGTGGGAAGGTATCTATTTAGGAAATGGATACCTCCAATTATTACCCTAGTTGTAGCCACTGGCTGGTTTTCCATGCTATGGGAATTCTACAGCAGAACGAGAATTCTACAGCAGAGCAGGAATTCTCCAGGACAGCTATTAAGATGGACTCCGTTTTGCCCTAGAATTCTGATGTTCTTCAACTGTGGGACATACAGATGAGGGCTTAGCCTTGGGATATAACAAAGTTCTGTAATTTGTTTTCTCCCATTCAAGTTCATGCAGCCCCTGAAATCTACCCACAGATGCATAGACTTTACATGAAGAACTCCTGCTCAGGGGATTATTCTCTCTCTCTCTCTCTCTCTCTCTCTCTCTCTCTCTCTCTCTCTCTCTCTCTCTCTCTGTCTCTCTCTCTCTCTCTGTCACTTTTTGTATCTCTGTCTTTCTGTTTGTCTCTCTCATCTCTCTTTCTCCAGGCAAGGAAACCTAGATATGTAGAGTTTAATGGACTTTTCTAAAATCACACAATAGCAGAACCAGAAATAGAATTCAGGGTGCTGTTCATCTCGCGCTTTAAGTAGTTAAGATGAATCACACCATCTCTTATTTCAGAGCCTACAAGTTAGAACAAGGGAGTATTTTAGCTGTCCACTGCTCCAGGGCTAGCTTTGGGAATGAGTAGGGGAAGTCTAATTCTAGAGACAGGACATGGAACTTCCCAGGCTGCCTTGCTACTCCTTGGACTGCTGCTTTTGTTTCCATTTTCTGTGTGCTGAGGAATGCTTTCAGAAACAGTATTTGTAACCAAGAGAAAAGGAAAAAGTTGTTTCTCTTGACTTCAACCAGCATTTATTAAGTACTTACTATAGGCCAAATCACAGGCTCATAGGATCTTAGCTCTACAGCTGGAAGGGAAGTCAGAGGCCTTCTAGTTCAAATCCTTTACTTTACAGATGAGGAAACAGAAGCTTAGAGATGTTTAATGGACTTGCCTAAGCATTATAGATAAGATTTGTTCCCAAGTCTCTATTTTCAAAGCTAGCAATTTCCCCATCATTACCACAAAGACAAACATTTGATTGGGGAGAAAATAGAAAACATATATGTATATATTATATGTATGTATGTATATGTGTGTATACATATGTATGTATATATATATGTGTGTGTGTATATATTTTTTTATAAATAAGTAAATGTAAAACATATACTGAGTAAATGATGAGTGCTTTTATGGCACAGTGGATAGATAGCTGCCTGGAGTTAGGAAGATCTGAGTTCAAATCCTCTGACATACATGTTAGCTTTGTGACTCTGGGCAAGTCACTTAATTTCTCATCATCCCCAGGGAATTCTCTAAGACTGTAAGTTGCAGAGAATGTGCTAACTTGTATTGGTAACCCTATTGGAAGCTCCTTACACAGGGGAAATCATAGTTCTCATAAAAAAAGTAACTGCGGACAAGGGAGTGAAGGAGACTGGGAGAATGAGGAAGGGGCTGTTATTGGAGAGGATGCTTGAACTGAGCTTTAAGAGGAGTTAGGGATTCTAAGAGGCAGAGTTGAGGAGGAAAGGCATTTTTCAAACAGGGAACAGAGTCGGCAAAGGTGTGAGGATGGGTGATAGGGTGTTGTGCCAGGAGAACAGCAAAGACCACGTTGGCTAAAATATGAGGTGGGTAAAAGAGAATAATGTTGGATACGCCTGGAAAGGCGGGCAGCGGAAGGCTTTAAATTCCAAACAGAAATATCAGATGAAGATTAGTGTTGGGCTATGCAGAGTGAAAGTTTATGTGCAGGGAGTTAGGGAAAAAAGTGAATGGTTTTTCTCTTTGTCCTCCACTTCCCCTGACCTTTCTTTCCTGCTGTGGTCCTCCTTGACCCATGTGACCTTTCCAGCTGGAGCAGGGACTCCAGTGAGCTAGAACAGAACCACTTAAGCTGCTTTAGAATTGCTACAGAAAATATCACCTGTGCTTGCCTGTGAATTTCATTGCTCAGGCCCTCATTTTGCAGAACCAAAAGCCTGAGCTTCAAGTGAATCTGGGAAAGGAGCTGTAATCCTGGAATATGGGAAGATCTGGGGACCTGAGCAGAAATCTGCACACTGTTTAAATTTCATCCTGTTGCTTAGTCTGTGCTATTCCCATTTTCTGAGAAATAGCCTAAGCCATAGGCCTCTGGCTTTTCTTTCTTTTAAGTGACCAATATGGCTTATCAAGGGGAAAATATTTTGGTGCTGGTAAAGAAGGGTAAGAAAAACGTTAATGACTCTGAACCTTTACTTTACCACACACCAAGAAAAATTTAAGTGCTTTATAAAGAGATGAATAAAAAAATGTCCTTTATAAGTGTAATGAAGGACTGGCCAATAAGGGCCCATCTGGTCCTTAGCGCATGCACAATCTGCTCTGCCTGCTGCCTGAGGTACTCTGAATTGGTGGATATTTGGGGATCTTGCTTTTGGAAAAGTGGAATTGAGGGTCCCTGCCTGACACTTCAGAGCATGCTCAAAGGCCTGGGCTCCTATTGGGCAGTCCCTTGTTATATAAAGCAAACTATTTCTTAAAATACAAAACTGCCTCTATGTTAATATTAAATGGAATTAGGCTGGGTTGAAATAGACTCAATGGTGAATTAAAGCTGACAAAGATGCACCATGTTAAAGACAGGGATCTTTCTGCTATGAGCCATTGGAATTCAGATCTTTACTTTTGCCTTCTAATAATTTTCTGCCTCAAGCAATGACATGTCTAATTAATAATAATGCTCTATTAAACACTATGATTAATCTGAATGATCGTTATGCACAAGTAGGTTAAAAGAGCAACCTAAATCCTCTCCCTCTGATTTAGAATGAAATAAATTTGACTTCCTGATCCAGAATGTAGATTTTTTTTCTCCTCTCCCCTCTGGTGTGATATAGAGGTAAATCTCACTTTGGGGATCCATTGTTTGCTTATTTTTTTCTATAAAAGTCATTAGCCTGATTAGTTTAATGGGAACTTTTGAATGAATAAAACCTATTCAGTTAGTTACCAATTTAACTATAACATTCCATCAACTATTTGTGCCTGAATGTTGTTGATATGATAGAGACATTATAACTCAGAATCATGATATTTTGCTATTATAAACTTTAGATGGGGCCAAAAGAGTTTAATGTTATATGAGTGCTTTAGCAAAATATACGGAATTTGCAGGGAGTGTGGGGTGAAGGGTGGTATTAGATAAAGAAGGACTTCTGCCCCTATATCAGTGCTGTAACTGAAACATAAAGCTTCAGAGAGATCCTGTCAAGAGAAATGGCTTCAAAATTTGATTTATATAGAAAAGGAAGGAAAAAGATATTTGTTATCTGCATAGAGTGACTAACCTCTTTGAACATGCAGGTCAATAATGTATACAGATGCACACATTAGTATATCTGCTGTGGACAAACCCTGAAGTTAGAGCTCTTCCAGATGTGCTCAGGCAAATACAGATGTGCCCACTCATTATGGAGAAATACCAACATTGCCTCAGGAGAAAGCCAAACAAATTAAAGCAAATTATATCAATTAGCTTGGGTAAATCCAGAAGTGGCCAACTGAATTCAAGCAAATGTAGGGCCATTCTTTTTATCATAGTCTTAATTCAATTGTGTAAATTTTCCTGGGCAGCTCCCTCTTAAAAGTACAATAATTGAAAAGAATGCAAACTGCCTTGCTTTATTGGAAGATGTAATTTTAGGCAAAGCTAAGTATTTTCATAGTTGCCAAGTCATGAATTTCATTCATTGAATGTAATATCTTTGATCAGTACTACATATTTTAATTAGTGCAATGGACAATGATGGCCAGATTTTGGTAATTAGAATAAATGATTTTGGAGAACGAACGTACGGAACATTCAAATGGAATTTGTTTAATCACTTTTTAACACTCTTTTAAACATTAGGGTTGCTCCAGACATAGGTGGATATTTTTCAAGATACCCTTAATGCCCACTCTGTGAAGTTTTTGGTTCCTTCTAGTATATTCTAGGCTATACTGCCTTATGAGTAATTCTCAACTTTCTTTCTTTAGAAATTGTGATATTCCATTATTTGCAGACCTATAGCTGGAAGAATATTATTAAAAATATGGGTCTTTGTTTCAAAAAAAAGTTTGGGATGCTTAAAATCCATGTGTATTTTTCCAAAGGCAATCCAGCTCAGTTTTCTGCTCCTTGGAAGAGATTATAGTGCATTTCCAGCGTCTAAGATATGTATACTAGGGGTTGACCATCCAACTGCGTATTATGCATCATTTAATCAAGAGGTGGTCTTTATCCACTTGGTTTTTCATATGTAGATAATGAGGCTAAAAATCTTTTGAGTGATTATGGCATGTCATTTAGGAGGATCTGAAATAGTTTAGCACTTGATGCATCTGGAACAGTGGCATTCACAAATAAGAGTGTCTAGACAACCTCATTGTCTGTAGAGAATCCCTTTTCTGCTTGGATTCTGTGCTGCACTTTCTTCATGACTATGACAAATACTTTTGATGAACTTATGTTTTCCAATCTTAGGCACCACTAGAAACTGGTAATCAAGGGGTTGTTGAACAAAAATATTTCTATCATGTCTTTCAAAGAATCTGGAATGATTTGGACATATTTACCCCTTTGGGTCAAATGCTTTTTATAATCAATAAACAATACGTATAGTGTATGTGTCTATCCTGCAACTTTTAGTCAACTATGTGATGGTAAAGATGTGGTCTGCTGTAGAATATTACTTATTTAAAGTCTGTATGTCTTTCTCATACCTTCATCAAGGATGCCCTTGTCTCATATTTATCTCATAAATATTTTCTCATTATCAGGTTATTTTCATAAAAATTTTTGTAGAGTTAGATGGGAAAATAGTTATATATGTTGGCAGTTAGTGGTATTTTCTTGGTTGCCTTTTTTTTTGGTAACTATAAGGTCAGAGATTTTTTCCATGCCTTTGGTATCTTAAGAGAATTGATTTCTTAATACTGTCAAAGTTGTTAAAAAAAATTAAAAAAATAACATCAAAGTTGTGCTGCCTCCTGAATTACTTCCTTCTGTATATTTGGTCAAGTTCAGCTTTTCTTCCCATATTTGTTTTCTTCAGTGCTATTTTCACTTTCTCATTTAACATATTGGGACCTGTGCTTTTAGAGTCCAAATGTAGTGGCTTCAATGTTATTGATAATGAAAAAAATTTGTTAAAAATATCTTGACAGATTTCTCCCTTTTTTGGGGTCTACTGTCCTCCCAGTTTCGTTCTTTTTTTTTAGTTTCATTCTTAAATGCCCTTTAGATAACTGTTTAGTTTGTTCTGTCACCAAACGTTCTTTATATTTGCTTTTCCTTCCATTGTTTTTCACTGTTTTATGAGTTAACGCTACCTATGATCTTCTGTGATTCTTAATAAGATTATTACAAATGATTAAATATTCTAAATTGTGATTCTTGTTGCCTTTGGATACATAGTAAAACTTACTCTGCCAAAGCTTTTATTTTCATCTCCCGAGAGAACCTGTGAACCATCTTTTCATTGAGGTGGACTTCCTTTTGCCTTTTGGTTTCATTTAAAGCAATATTGTTAAGACTATGAGATTAATTTACACTAGTTGTACAAATACTCGTTGGTATCTGGACAAGGACTTCACATTTAGGGGACTAATAACTGAGTGAATGCTTGTCATTGTCCACAAATAGTGACTTTCGTTATTTTAACATCTGCTGCTGCTCTTTTCTGTCATTATCTCTTCATAGATAGCTGGGGTTGCTTGGGACAAGGGGCCATTTTGTATTTTTCTATATTTGGTAATAATAGCAACTGACATTTATATAGCACTTTAAAGTTCGCAAAGCACTTTATATAAATTATCTCATTCGTGGGTTGCCATAGCTAAAGAATTCATCGAAAAGTGCCAGTCTATTGGTCGTGTGCCTCTCTGTAGATAGCTCGTTTGGTTGGTCTACACAAAGCAGGTACAGTCTGTTGTCTCTACCTTACTCAAAGCCTTTCCAGCATAGTAGAACCTACCAAAGCTTATGCCCATTGAGAACTCATAATAACCTAGACACTACATTGAGGCATTGGAGTAAGACTTTGATGTAATGTCTAAAATATTCCCTCCCCCAAAACAAACAAACAAACAAACAAACAGAATCAGACCATAAAGTACCCATAATGCAATAGAGGAATTTAGGATCACATTAGAGCTGGAAGGGACCTCAGAGACTATCTAGCTAACCCCTTCATTTTATAGATGAAGAAATGGAAGCCTAAGAATGTTGAATGACTTGCTCAAGGTCACACAGGTAGTAGGTATCAGAGGTAAGATTTGAACCCTGGTCCTCTGACTCAAGAGCAGGTACTCTTTCCACTGTAATAAATATTAAATCTTTTAAGTTTGTGTGTAATTTAAAAATGTTTTATGGAAAACCCTAATTTAATTCATGATCAAGTTGGATTTCTTTAAAAAAAAAACTGGAAAATGAGTAAAACTTTGAAAGAAGCTCAGAATCTTGGGGACATCCTTAGATCACTCAGTAGGCTTCTCCAGATGATTTGAAGAATTGTGTCACCATGACAAAATTCACTTTAGCTCAGCTGACATTCTGTAAAGTTGTCTGGGTTGGTATATGGAAGAGAAAGCTAAGGCAGGAAATTAAATCATAAGCCAATATTTACTTACTGCCCACAATGTGCTAGGCACATGATTTTGCCTTTAAATTGCAACTTTATAGCTTTGTGGTAACATTTATCAGGTTGAAGAATGTAAGCTATAGGGGGATGGAATATTTCTCTAGTAAAAAACAGGGTCAGCTCTAGCTTTCCCAAGAAAAGACAGGAAGATTTAAAAAAAATTCCTTTTGGGTTTTACCATGGGGCCCCCAGACTCTTGAGATTTTATGCTTACTCTATGACTCTCTAAGTTCTGGATCTCTCAAGTTATTAATGTTCTCCCTGGAAGTTACTTTATATTTACTTCAAACAGATTTTGTATTTATTTATCCTTATATATGTTGTTTCCTCGAAGTAGACTATAAGTACCTTGAGGACAGGAATGATTTCATTTTTGTCTTGGTATCTGTTCCAGCTCCTAGAATGGTGTCTTGCACATAGTAGGGTTTCATAAATGCTTTTTGAATTGAAATGAATTGTTGAAGAAAGACAGTGATGGCAAACCCTTCTAATGTGGAGAGATCCTCTCTAGTAGATGATAGTCACAAAATCAGTCAGAGATACCACCTAAGTGACCTTGAACTGGCATGGTCTTAGGGATGTAATGTCAGATATTGGGTAGATCAATACAAAAAGAATCAGTCCAAAAATTTAGGTTTGGAGATAATGCCTCTAATGCCAATACCCACGAATTAGAATTTCAGCTTCAACATATCGAGTCAGCTGATTGGGAAAATAATTTCTGATGTCAGAATCTTACCACCCATTCATTCCTTTATAGGTAGTCACACGCTTTTGATTTGTTTGAACTCAGCGGACATCTTAAAAAAAAAGACCCCTGAGATTTTTCTCCATTTCTTTGCTTTTCTAATAAAATCTTTTAAGTTAATATGTAATTTTAAAATATTATGTAGGAAACTCTAATTTAATTCATGATCATGGTGGATTTTCTAATAGATCAATACAAAATGTGGGTGAGGCATTGTGGTGTAATAATAATAATCGGGCCTTGAGGAAGCCAAGGGACTGTGAAACTGTACCACTCCCTGGTCTGTGCCTAAGCCTGAGGTTTGGACTAGGTTCAGTCCTGGGGGAGCCTGCCTCTAATTAGGCGGATTAGGTTCCCCTTTCTTCCATTCTGCGGCTCATTAAGTCCTTCACTCAGTAGCCCCTAGGGAATGATTTTTACTTTTGGCTCAATAGATAGCTTCCACAAAAGCGGAGGGGGAAACAAAAGCGGTACACAACATACAATGTGAATTAAGCATGGGACAGGTAATTTACTCCTCTACACGTAAGAAAGGCTAAACATTAAAAAATAAAAAGGCAAACCGATTCCACATGTGATTACTAAATAGAACAGAACTCAGTAACTTAACTTAGAACTGTTGGTACGATCTGGTGGGAGGATGCTACTTAAACTTCATCAGAACATAAAGCAGTTTGTGGGAATGTTGATTAGACATTTATATGCTGCTCTTACTTCCCTCCAAGCTGAATTCACTTCATGCTCAGCTGCCACCCTACTCAGCTGCTTCTGCTTCTGCAGCAGTTAACTAGATCTGCTGCAAACAATTGCACTCCTCATTCGACCAGGACCTTCAGACCTTTCGGAATCATAAGGTCACCTTCAGGCTTGGACATGTCCATATTAATAACCCTTTGGGTCACCTACACAGGAAAAGAGACAGAAAGTAGAAAAAAAAACCAGCAGGGAATGAATGAGCTAACTCAGTTAAGTCAATGTGTCAGGGGAGGAAAGCATGCCATAAGCATGCCCCCTACACTAAAACAAGTCAACTGTGTGACCCTGGGCAAGTCGCAGAAACTTTCTGAGTCTCAGCCTCTTCATTCCTAAAATGGGGATAAATAAAGCACTCAGTGTTATTTTCAACATTATAACAAATAATGTAATAGAGATGAAACCAGGACAAAGGGCTAATACGTATATGTTTTATTAAAAACTTGTGTTTTTCTTGATTCTTTTGCTATTTTTTGAATATGAAACTAATAAGCAGGAAAACTACAGATAAAGCAATCGACACATTTTGGGACCCTGACCTGATCTCAGAAGTCTTGAGTTTACTTTTTATTTTCATTATACCATAGGACGTGCCATAACCTCATTACTCTTATTACATGAATCTTTTTCTTTTTGAATATTTAACTCACAACAGATGGCATGTAGAGTATAGAATGGGCAATTGTAAGCATCTATAGGATTTCAGTATAGGACCTATACAGTATATTTTGCATGTAATTTTTTATCTAGCTCCATCAAGTGTTACAATGTGTTGAATTTGCCAACTGGCCTTTAAAGCTTCAATGTTGTGAAGAGCCCTGCATGAAATTTTAAAGAGACTGGACCTTTCATCTGCACAACAGCAGGACACTTTGCTATAGGGACAAGAAAGGAAGAGAGAGAGAGAGAACATTTCTGAAGCAATAGCAAAAAATAACAGCAGAAGCAATTATTTCATCAAAGGTTGATTTTTTTTCTTCACTCCCTCCCTCCTCCTCTCTCTTTTCTCTCTTTTTCTCCCTCTCTTTTCTCTCTCTCTCTCTCTCTCTCTCTCTCTCTCTCTCTCTCTCTCTCTCTCTCTCTCTCTCTCTCTCTCTCCTTTCTCCTCTCTTGATTTAACTGGAGGTGACTGCCTTGTTTTCTTAGTCGTCTGTATATGTTTAATGTTCAGGTTTCACATGGTAAAAATGGAAAAAAAATTCATAAAGGAAAATGTTTATTTTAATGGGTTATGGTAGGAAGGGGTAGCAATATTTAAATATTTTTTAGAGTGGGAAATCTGCTGGCTGGGATTGATGAAAGGTGTTGAATTTGATATCCCTGGAGTCTTTACCCTGTTTATCTGCTCAGTGTGGTTAATCACACTGTAATTTCCCATATGCTATTTCCCAACTCTCCCTTCCTCATTGGTGAGCATTTAACGAGGATATGGACTGACTGCTTCAACAGTCTGGGAGGGTACTTATATCTCTATGGCCGTATTTTTTTTTCCAGGCGAGGAGAGGGAGAGAACAACTGGGGGATGGGGTATGAGAAATACTGGCCACAGAACCAATTAGGAGCCATTCTGTGATAAATGAAGATTCACCTATTGAACTCATGCTATTAGTTCCTTTTACGGATTCTCCTAAAAAGACATCAGAATGAAATTCCAGATGGTCTCTGTGGGAAAGATTTGAACCCCATACTCAAGTGGGGGCATGGAAGTTCTTTACAGAGGTTGTCTGAGTGGGTTGCGTTAGACCAGTTATAAGGAAGGCCCCACTGTGTCTGCTCTCCAACTCTATTTACTTACCCACAGCCTTAGACAGCTTGGTCTGACCTCTCTGTCCCTCTATTTCCTTGATGGATAAAAAGACTTACCTTTCTAGGATCTTGTGATCGTTAATAAGATATTTGCTTGTGGTATAAGTTCTTTAGAGGAAAACGCTTTATATCTAAAGCTTTCTCTAAAAAGCACTGGGGTTTAGATCGCTACTCTGATGCTTACTACTTAGATGACTTTGGGCCAATCACTTCATCTTCCTGGGCCTCCATTTCCTCATTTGTAAGATGAGGACTACATAGCCTTGGAGGTCCTTATCAGTTAGTCAGTCAGTCAATACACATTTATTCAGCTTTTGCTACATGCCAGGGAATGTGTGACATGCTGGTGACGCTAAGAGGCAGCGCAACATAACACAATGCCTCTCGCACCCCCCAGTCCATGTTGTCATGAAGTATACATTTTAATGGTGGAGATGACATGTAAATACGTGATTATATGCATAGGAAATATGTAAAGTACATATGAAGGTAATCTGGAAGGGGAAGGTGTGAATGGCTGGGGTGGAGACAGGTCAGGGAAGGCTACCTGAAGGAGGTGAGATTCCATCTGAGTCTTGAATGGAGTCAGGAAGCAGGGGTAAAGGAGCAGAGAATTCTAGGCATGGGGGATGGCCTGTAGTGTTTGAGGAATGGCTTCTAGACCAGTAGAGCTGGGTCATTCAGTGAGTGCATGGAGGGGAAGAAGATATAAGAAGGCTGGGTAGATAGAAAGTGGCCATACTATAAGGATTTTTAAATGCCAAAGAGAGGAGTTTATATTTGTTCCTGGAGGTGATCGGTGGCCACTGGAACAGGGGGGAATGATGTGGTGAGACCTACAATTTAGAAAAGTTACTTTGGCAGCTGAGTGGAAGAGTATTGGTGTGGGAAGATAACTGAGGCGAAGAGAACAATTAGAAGGTTATTGCAAGAGGTGCTGAGGGCCTGAGCCGAGGTGTGAATGTTGAGAAGCAGGTGGATGCGAGAAATAGTGTGAAGGTAGAAACAAGAAGGCTGTTGGTCAGGAGAGTTTTCTGTGCATCTCTGATGGGTATATAGTTCAACTGCATTCTCTAAATATTTATCAAGTGCCCTTTGTTGGGCATGGATACAAAGACCAGAATAGTCTGTGCTCTCAGGGAGCTCCTGTTCTATATACAGGTACACCTAGTATACTGGTAAGTAAATACAAGCTGGGTGTAAGGTGTGAGGAAGGAGACAGCATGATCAACTTGGAGGGATCTGGAAAGGCTTCATAAAGGAGGAGGTACCCGAGCTGAGTCTGGAAGGAAGCTATGGATTCTGAGAGGTCGAGAGGAGGAGAGTCTATTTCATCCAAGACCTGGGGATGGTTTGGGCAAATTCATGCAGGAGACGGAGTATCAAGTTTGGCGAATGGCTAGTAGGCTAATTGGAGGCAGCTATGTGGCTGAGTGATAGAGCACTGGGCCTGGAGTCATGAAAAACAGAATTCAGATCCAGCCTCAGACACTTACTAGCTGTGTGACCCTGAGCAAGTCACTTTACCCTGTTTGTCTCAGTTTCCTCTTCTGTAAAATAAGCTAGAGAAGGAAATGGCAAACCGCTCCAATATCTTCGCCAAGAAAACCCCAAATGGGGTCATGAAGAGTTGGACACAACTGAAAATGAATAAGCAACAACAGCAGCATATATACTCTGAGTCCGTGGGATCAGAGGAGATCAATGAAAGGTGGCCTAGGACATCTACCTATGATTGGGGGGTGGAGGAGCAGGATGATGATTCAGCAACGGGTGCTGTGAAGGGGCAGTTAGGTAGGAGGAGGCTCAGGAAAGGTCATGGGCATCCATGAGGAGGGTTGGTTAACAGTGTCAAAAATGCTGCGGAGAAGTGAGAAGAGAGCTTAAGAAGAAGTCACTGAATTGCATATTTAAGAGGTCAATGGTAAATTTTGAGAGAATATTTTCGGGAAGCCAGATTACAAGAGGTTGAAAAGTCAATGAATGGTATGGAATGACAATGAATGTAGATAAGAAGGAATTTGGCAGTGAAAGGAGATGGTGGATAAGACGAGTAGGAGTTTGGTGGTGAAAGGGAAATGTGAGGTAAGGTGATAGTTTGAGGAGATGACAGGGACAAACGAAAAATATTTTGTATGGAGTCCACCTGGGTATATTTGTGGGCAGCAGGGAAGGAGCCAATAGGTGGGGAAGGAAGAAAATAGGCATTTGTTGAATACCTACTATGTGCCAGCTACTTTGCTGAGTGCTTTACCAATATTATCTCAGTTGATCCTCACAAAAACCCTGGGAAATAGGTGCTATTATTATCCGCATTTTACAGTTGAGGAAAACTGAGGAAGAAAGATTAAATGACTTGCCCAGGGTTACACTGCTAGTAGGTGTCTGAGATCAGATTCAAACTCAGGTCTTCCTGACTTCTATCCACCGTGCCACCCAGCTGCCTCTAAATTGGAAGATATTGAAGATGAGAGAAAGAAGGAATGATTGATGTGATGAGTGGAGAGGTTAGCTTGGTCCAGGAGAATGACCATCCCATCCTCAGTGACAAGAGCAAAGGAGGAGGGAGTGGATTAAGATGTAGAGCGGTTTTGAGGTTTTGGCAGGGGGAGATTAAGGAGTTTCACAATAATTGGCCTCAATTTTTCTATCAAAGAAGTAGACACAGGTATTTATCTTTTTTTGGTTATTATTTTAGCAAAATATTTGACAAATCCTTTCATGCTATTCTTTAGACAAAGATGGGGGCATATGGCATAGATGATTATACAGTTGTATAGAATTAGAACTGTCTGAATGTCTGGACCCAAAGAATAATCTCCTCCTCATATCTTCCCACTGGCTTCCCTGTTAGTCCCAACTAAAATCTCATCCTCTACAGGAAGCCTTTTCCAATCCCTATTAATTTTAGTGCCATTCTCCTGTAAATTATTTCCCATTTATCTTGTATGTAGCTTGTTTGTACATATTTGTATCTCCCCCCTCCCTTTGAAGGAAGGGACTGTCTTTTGACACTTCTTGCATCCTCAAGTGCTTAGCACAGTGCCTGGAACATAGCAGGCACTTAATATTTATTGACCACTGATCAAGTTCTACTGATTGTGAGCTCCTTGAGGGAGCTGTCTAGTGTCTAGCACACAGTAGGAGCTTAATAAATGCTTATTGACTAGTTTATGCCTCCTCTACAACTTAATTAGAAGACTGGCTTGTTATGACTGCCAAATTTAATACTTTGTGGCCCACCTGGTGATGACTCTCAGAACTTGGTTCTTAGGTGATAGGCATCTCTAGGACCATCCTTTATGTTTTCCCAGGTTCTTAGGGCTGGCCAGAGGTGAGGATTTATTAGCATAGCTTATGAGTATGGCTCATATAAAAATTATTTTAAAAGTAGGAACAAACCTCAACTGTCAAATTACCTCTGACCAATCCCTTAGGAATCTATCTAAGGCAAGAATGTTCAGTTGGATTTTGCTAATAGCCAGCATTTTGGTCACTCTCTCGTAAGAGATAGGCTTGATTAAATGCTGGAAGTGGATGGGAGGATTTTCAAGTTGGATTTATACTAGTGTGAGTAGGGAAAGAGACTGATAGAGTTAGGTGAACGCCTGACCTTGCATGATACAAATTTCTGACTGTGCTGAACTCAAGTATTCCTCAAATATAGGAGCCAAATTAAATGCCATTAAATTCTGGATTTCCAAATGAAATAGATCTTTAGCTACTCCCCCTTTCAGTATTGCATGGGGGGGGTAGGGGTGGAAGTAGGAGAGTTGTTACTTGAAAAGAATTTGGCTGAAGTTGGAGTAGGAAGTTCAATCATTTTTTTCTATATTGTTATATTTATTTTGGGAGGCATTTCAATTAAAAAAAACCTTGTAAGCAAATTTATTCTATCTTGGAACATAGATTAGACAACAGCAAGCATTTATCAAGTGTTTACTATATCCCAAGTACTGTGCTAAGCCCTGAAAATAGAAATACAAGCAGAAAGACAGCTCTTGACTTCAAGAAGCTTACAGTCTAATGAGGGAAGACAACACCTGAAAAGGAGCAGAAAAGGGGGGGAGGAGGGAAGAGATAAAGGTACCTGGCTTGGAGGCATGGTAGGAGGTCTTGAAGAGAGTCAGGAGAGCAACCTGGAAAGGCATGAAGGCATGGTGGTCCTTCAACCTCCTCATTAAAATGGAGGTTCTGGGAGAAAATAGCCAATCAGAAAGAGAGGATGCAGTAGAGTGAATTTCCATGGTGAAGAGTTTTCTGTGACATGGTAGAGAAAGTTTTGTGGAGAGAGTCTCTCTTGGAACTGGCACATTCTCCAGACATCACTTGTTGATTGTTCTTAAAGCACATAGGGATGGGAAAAAAGGAGATACTGTAGCTTCTCACCAGTTTTTATCTTGATGTTAGACTTTGAGCTCCTTGAGGGCAGGAAACCTGTTTTCACCTTTCTTTGTATGTAGATAGCTTAGGATGGTGCTTGGCTTAGCAAGCTCTTGCGAAATACCTGTTGACTGACTGGTCAAGTGGGTCTGCTCATTTTGCAGTAAGAAAAGGATAAGAGAGATTCCTTTCTAAAAATTTTGCTTCTTGCATGGTTGGCATGTCTCCATTTTAATTTCCTATATAATCACGTTTAAGAAGATGGTGTGGGCTGTCAATACCAAACCACAACTCCTTGTAGTTTAGGGGTAGTTTGTTGGGATGGGGTTTTGACATTGTGAGTGGCCATCTTGGCCTGGGAGAGAAAGCAGAGGCCTTATGAATTCAATGCTAGACTTGGAGCTAGGAAGACCTAACTCTACTACTTACCAGCTGTGTGACCATGAGTAAGTCATTTCAACTTTCTGTACCTCAGTTTCCTTTTCTGTAAATTGAGGCTAGCAATAGTTACACAAAGTTGTGAGGATCATATGAGATAATATAAGCAAAGCCTTGTATAAATCTTAGCATTTATTAAGTGACTAGTAGGTACAAGGTACCATGCTAGGTACTTATTATTATTATCATTATTATTAAATTGGATCCATAAGACAATCTTGGCCTGGACCACTTGGAAGAAAACTTTTACCATAGTGGCCACTCCAGAGCAAAAGGTGTCAATTACTTTGGTCATAAATTCCATCTACAAATAAACTAATGCAGTGACAAAACTAAGTAAAATAGAATTTCAACCATCCTCAGTATGTTTTCCTTATAGAACCTAGATAGTAATCACGAGGAGGACCCACTAAAGGCAGCACAGGGTTACTTCTCACCTTTATATTTTTATCCATTCATTATAAACCTGTTAAAAATGTAATCAGACCCAGGGTTATGACCAATTCATCACCATCATTTATGTATATTGGACAACCCTAATCTAGGCTTAACATTCCCTTGTTATACAATCAAACTTTTTAAAAACTGTCTCAATGTAAAAATTAGAATTGTTTTTGGAGGGAGGTGTCTTGGTGGTAGTAAGGAAGCTTGGTTTTCTTAGGAAACAGGTGTTTTCAGCTAGAGGCAGCTGGTCCTCCAGTGGATAGAGTGCTGGGTCTGTAATCAAGAAGATCGGAGCTAAAATCTAGCCTCTCATACTTACTAAAATATTGGTGTGACCCTAGCGAAGTATGGCTCTATCTCCCTCAGTAACCTTATTTGTAAAATGGAGATGATAATAACATCTGCCTTCCAGGATCACAAGGATCAAATGAGCTTATATTTGCAAAGTACTTTGCCAATTTAAAAGTGTTACATAAATTTTAGGTTTTTCTCCTCTTTCTTTTCTTTCTTCCCTTCCTCCTCTTCTTTTCTTCTTCTTCCTCCTTCTTCTCCTCATTTTCTCTTCTTCTCTTCCTCTTTTTTATCTCCATTTTCCCTCCTTCTCCTTTTCCTCATCCTTCTCCTCTTCTCTTCCTTTTTCTTCTCCTCCCCTTCTTCCTCATTTTCCGTCTCCTCCTCCTATCAGACAGTGCAGGGACATAGATCACAGAGCAGTGAGAGATTAAATAACTTGCCCAGGGTCACTCACCAGTATGTGTGATTACAGCTGTGCGCCTCTGATGAACTCTTAGAAATATTGGCAGTCTGGAGATACACCAAAGGGAATAATAGCGCAGCAAGGCATTCATAGTGCCTCTGGTCCTTATAAACCATTGAAATTTAAAGAGAAAGCTATATAGGTCAGAAGTTCTTAATTTGGGGGAGGAACGTTTCATGAACTTGGATGAGAAAACAATTACATGTTTAACTTTACTAACCTTTAATTAAAATTTACTATTTCCTTCAATTATTTTAAAATGTTATTGTGAGAAGAGGTCCGTAGGCTTTACCAGACTGCCCAAGGGGTCCATGAAACAAAAATAGGTTTACAACACAGATTATTGGTAATTCAAGCATGACTTTACTTCTCTGTAACTTTGAACAGGTCCATGGGTATATAGTAGGGCTTCTTTGATCCTGTGGGTCACTTCTTCAAGGATTATAATCACAGCTCCTCTTCTTTCTGGCTTCATATCCTGAGTCAGGGCTCTGCAGTGTAGGCTTTCCATCCACCATGACTGCATTGGGTACTTCTACTATCATCTCTCCTTGAGCTACTGCTCAAGTATGGCCATGATGAGAGGACTTACAGCATTATGTCAACTCTACAGGCTTGGCATTCACTAACCTAATTCTCCCCTTTTTTATTTCCTACCTCCCTGCTTAGTGGCAAGGATTATTGATCCTTTATTACATCCTTGAGCCAGTCCCCTTTCTCCAAGTTTACTACTTTAAAATATGAAGTCAACATAGTTCAGTGGAAGGAACCCTGAGTTCAAATCTCATGTCTTTCACCTGTGTGACTTTGGGCAAGTTACTTTACTGCCTTAGGACTAATTTTCTTCGTTTGAATAATGAAGGGGTTGGAATAGATGACCTCTTATGTCCCTCTAGCTCTAAATTTCCTCCTTATTTATAACACCATAATAATAATTGACAATAACACATCACTTTAAGGTTTATAAGATGCTGTACTTATATTATCTCATTTGATCTTTACAAAAACCTTGTAAGATGTGCACTACAGATATTGTCAGCCCTACTTTTACAGATATGGAAATTGAGACTAAGAAAGGTAAGTGACTTTCCCAGGGTCACATAGATGGAAAGTAGATGAAGTGGGATTTGAACCAGGTCTTTCTTACTTTTGCTATAGCACCCACTTTACTACACAAAGCTTTCTCTCATTAGGTCATATATAAATTGATTGATGGATCAGGTCATTACTGTCATAATTTTCTAGATCTCTTCTGTCGACAATGGATCCAATATAATTTTTTCCTGGATGCATGGATTGACTATTTTCTGTCCATAGATACTGAAACTGGAGCAATGTTTTTTATCAAAATCATTTTTGATGAATTATCCTCAGTTCCTTCAGACTCCCCAGTTACTATTTCTTCTGTTGCGTTTCAGTCCCTTGTCTTGTCCATTCTTATTAAGCCATTCATAGAATCTTATATTTGTAAAGGGACTCAACCATTATAATTTGTTATTACTTATGGCAGCCCTGCAAAGTGAGCTTGCAATTTTATCTTCTTTTTTGCTTGGATCTATGATTTCATCAGCATAGAGAACTTCATATATTATAAATGGGGAATTATGAATGAAAGGTGGAGTAAAGGGATACCATCATGGAAATAAATTGGTGAAAAAGAAGATGGGCTGGTCATATAGTAAGAGCAGAAAATAAAACATGGATAGGCCAGAAGCTTCACTGGCATCATTGAGAGGAGAGAGAGAGAGAGAGAGACAGAGAGAGAGAGACAGAGAAAGAGAGAGAGAGAGAGAGAGAGAGAGAGAGAGAGAGAGAGAGAGAGAGAGAGAGAGACAGAGAGAGACAGAGACAGAGAGAGACAGAGAGAGAGAGAGACAGAGAGAGACAGAGAGAGAGAGAGACAGAGATGGAGAGAGAGCGAGAGAGACAGAGATGGAGAGAGAGACAGACAGACAGAGACAGAGACAGAGAGACAGAGGGACAGAGAGAGATGGGGGAGAGAGAGAGAGAGAGAGAGAGAGAAAAGAGAGGTCTCAGTATTGACTCATAGTAAACTTGTGGGAGGATATGAATCAAAATCACAGAGAATGGGCAGGTATAGATGAGTTTTATTGAATGGATTATTCACATAAATGAGATCTCAGATCTGTTGGAATATAGCTCAACCTTCAGGGACAGCCTGGCACCATAGTGCCAGGGCCTGGAGTCAGGAAGACTCCTCTTCTTGAGTTCAAATCTGGCCTCAAACACTTACTAGGTGCATGACCCTGTCCAAGTCACTGAACTACATTTGCCTGAGTTTACTAGTTGTAAAATGGAGAAGAAAATGGCAAACCACCGCAGTAATTTTGCCAAGGAAACCCCAAATAGGGTCCTAAAGAGTAGCACATGACTGAAAAATGACTCAGCAACAACAATAACAAGCAGGCAAGATTGGTGGCCCCAGGAACCCCAGTGATGCTATGTACTTTAGGGAGATGTGACTCTTGATTGGCTGAGAGACTTTTGGGAGAGAGAAACAGAGAAGAGAGAGGACTAGGGAAAGAGGACTAGGTGAGATGTGGAATTCTGAATGGTGAGGATTAACCTTGAAAGATGTAGGTAGATGGAAAAAAGGTGACACCCCAATTCTTAGGACCTATAACCCTAGAGACCGCTAGGTGTGGACTTGGGACGGGAGAGTGTTCTCTCCCTGGTTGAGGTGAGATTTTATTTTTGTCCTCGGTCATAGAGCCCCTTGACTCGTATTTCATTGACTAAATTAATCTGTCTGACATTATTTTACTGCTTGCTTTGATAAATGTGTTAGCTCAATATTTGTAATTGTTCTTTGTGCAACAAACATTTGGTGGGAAGGAAGCTAAGTTAGCTGAGACCACGCCAACTTTTACCCTTCAGAGGACTGCCATGCTGCCTAGGAGTGGAACCTATGTGACCGCTTGAAGAATCTTTCAGTGTGGAAGCTACATTTACTGATGTAAATCCATAACTGAAGAGTCTTGGTTAAGTGAGAGGCCCATGGTTTCATGGTTAGTATGTATAAGAGGCGTGATTTGAACCTAGGTCTTCCTGACTCCAAGGCCAGTCCTCAATCCACTGTGTTATGCTGCCTACCTATTATACTTATGAGGAACTGTAGCAAAGGGAGATGAATGACCTCCTGCCAAATCAGAGTTTAGAGTTAAGGTTTCGAGTCATTTAAATTTGGTGATTTCTTGATAACTAGTGTGTGCCCAATCTTGTATCAGGCATTGTGGTGGCTCCCCACAAAAGGAGTGAAAGTCATAGTTCCAGACTTCAAGGATTAAAGATAATGTTAAACAACCAGAAGATGAAACAAGATGGTATATTCTTATTGTATCAGAGTGTGGGATACAAATATCAGTTATTGGGTGTTAAGGTCTTTCAAGACTGTTAAAATTCAGAGAAGCAAGAACTCAACATGGTCTGCCAGACTGTGTAGTGAAAAGAGTGTTGGATGCTGGGTATGGTCCAGAGTTCAAAGCCCAACTTGGCTATACCTATGTGTGACTGCGCAAGCCAAGCTCCTCAGTTTCCTTATCTGCAAAATAAGGGTTTGGGGTTCTGAGATTCTCTTCTAATTCTAATCAGGGAATCCTTTGTGGAGAATGAGAGGCTTATTTATATTGGGTCCTGAAGGATGGAAACTCTTTAGATACTCAATATTCACATAACCAAGAAGCAAAGCACCAGCTAGAACCATCTCAAAAAAAGTGATTGTTAAATTTTCAGTGTGAGTGTTTTAACTTCAGAAATTGGCAGTTGATACAAATCTTGACTTGATACATTTTTTTGTTGATTATCTAGACTTAGAAAGTAATGGAGAAAAACGTTAATACTGCAGTTTAGATTTAAACATTGTCTTGTAGATGTCCCCCCCCAATAAGAGCTGATTGTTAAACATTTACCAGCACATTGCTGGCTAAGATTAAAATTCATGTCTGCTATATTGTTTTCCCACATATGTGGAAATTATAGCTATATTTTATCCCTACTAACACTAGCTGAATATAGGAGCTGGTGAGATAAAAGATGCCTGGACACAACTGGCTTTATTTTATGTACTTCAAAGATGGCAAATGAGGAACATGATTTTGGGGTCAACTTTACAAAAATATAAGATAGGGATTAGGCAGTAAATGTTCTGAAAAAGACCTGAGAGTTTTAGTGGACCGCAAACTCATTACGTGTGAGCAATATTATATGATGGCCAAAAAAGTGAATCCATTCTTGGGCTGCTTTAAGAAGGACATAGCTTCCAAGAACATTGAGGTGACAGCTTTCCTCTGCTCTGGTGGGGAAGAGGACTTATCTGGTATACTGTGCTCAGCTCTAGGCACCAGGGTTAAAGAAGGATGTTGATAAGAGTGTTCAGGGGAGTAAACCACGATGTCATACAAAGACGAGTTGAAGGAACTTGGCATATCTAGCTTATAGAAAAGAAGATCTAAGAGGTATATGATAGCTGTCTTCAAGCATTTATAGGGCCACCATATGGGATTAGATTGTGCTGTTTGGCCCTGGAAAGCAAAACCAGTAGCAATGGATGGAAGATGCCAAAAGGCTTGATTTCACGAAAAACCGAAACCAAACCTTCCTAACAATTCAAGCTGTCCAAAAGTGGAATGCCTTCATCCTAGAGGTAGTATATGCTTTCTCCTTGGAGGTCTTCAAGCAGAGGCTAGCCTGCCATTTGCTGGGTATGTTGTGGTAGAGCTTAGGTTGGCCTGGTTGGCCAAGGAGGTACCTTCCAATTCACATGTTCCTCATCTGTGAATTTAGGGAATCGGGTTAGTTGGCCTCTGAGGTGCTTTCCAAATCTTGATTGAGGATGTCTGAGTTCTCAATATGGCCCAGAATTCACTTGTGCTCTAGATTGAACGACATTAAGAATGGCCTTACTTCCTCCTTATGAAATTGGTAAGAAGAAATAGCATTTAACAATTAATATCATTGATGTCAAGCAAGAAACAAAAAGTTTTGCATGACCATTCTTCCTCTGGAGAAAGCCAGGTTCTTCTCTGTTTCCTCTTTAAAAAAAAAAAAAAACAAAACACAAAACAAAACAAAAAACTAAAAAAACACAACCCAAATTAGATTGTTGTCAGATTTTTCTTTTTGCCTGAATTATCTGGATGATTCTGCCCTCTTTGTTCTGGCTTTGAAGAGATCAATTTAGAAATTCCACAAATTATGGAATTGATGGTTTGAGTAACATGTATGCAAGTTCCTAAGTCATTCCTCAGAAATGCTATCTGAGCAGTAGGTAAGAGGCTCAGTTGAGAACGGCTGTTTTCTATTGAACAAAGAGACTTTTCAGTATGTGCTCCTTGTCTTAAAGTTGGGGCCCCTCTGCCAACAACTTGAATTCAGAAAAGAGGGTGAATAATGACAGAAGCTGAGTGAAAAGAGAAGGCATGAAAGTGGTGCTTTTGGTATGTCATGTTCAAGATTACTTTCTATTGTTCTCCCTGATTCCTTATGTAAGGAAGGGGGAGAGATACTGAGAAAATTCTGTAGAGAACCAATAGCGTTGCCTGTGTTTCCTCCTAGTCTTAAATGTGTATAAATTATGCTAATTAAAATAAATATACAGTTTAATAGATGAAGAGGGAAGGATGGTCAAGCTGTCAGTGAGTACTGGAACAGGAATCTTGTTTGAATTAAGAGGATGTCTGCTAAGTAAAAGCACCCTACAGAGATGTATAAGGCCAAAGCTTCCTGCAGCCCATACTGTCTTTATTGAAAGGCATATTTATATCTTCCAGACTAGTAATTAATCACTCGGTAGGGTTTTTTTTTTTTTGATGGGGTGGGGAGGACGTGCATTCACAGAAGATCTTTTTTGTACTACCAGGAACCACAAAGTATGGGCACAATTAAAATGCTGATTTAATTTATTACATTGAGCCACAGAACAGGAATGTTTAAACGATGTTGACAGGGCCAGAGTTTCAGAACCACCTTTTTAAAAAAATAGAAAACAAATGCCACTTATCCCCCCTCCCCAATTAAATTATATTAATCACATGTTTTTAATAAGTTACTTGGAATCAAAATAAAGCTCTCTACATTAATTAAAATTTGAAGATACCATATCATTTGGGGGCAATACATAGTCTTTGTTAGAGGGAATATATTTCAATGTGATCCATTTATGAAAATTAAAAGAGGAAAAATTGCCTATTGAGCAAATGTAGTTTAATGAAACTGTGCTTTTCTTAGCAATGAGGGTTCTTAAGTAACTAAAATGTTTTTATATTCCAATAATGGTTGCTATTTTTGATTCTCCCCAGAATTGTCTTTGTCATGTGAATTTTGATATTTTCACACAAAAATCCATCGTGGGGAGGGGGGACAGACTCTTTTTACACATTTTGGGGGTGTTTGGTAATATGAATTTGCAAGGAGAATTTATTTCATCTGAGATGGATGTGGTTTAGAACATGGACCTCCTCTAAATAACTCGGCAGGAAGAAGTAGCCAAAGGATCCCATTAGCAGCCTTTAACTAGCTCTCTAATGAATGCTACATTCTGTGTCTTGAAGCTGCACTTTACGGGCTTCACACAAACTAGAAAGTGCCCTGAGATAATGGGATAGTTGTTTCCTATGTTATACCACAGCACGGGAGATCTAACAGAATCACCTCTGGGAGGACCTCACATGCAGATAATATTCTGAAAAACTGCACCTCTCCAAGGTCATGGGGAAAAAGCAGTTTCTCTTCCCAGGCTAGCCTTCATTTTCTTTCAGCTCCTGGGCTGCTGCATTTGACTTGGGCTTTCAGGGTTGGTGCTGTATGAGACTGGCTGACAATGTAAAAATATTATTATTACTTTTTAGTATAAATAGAACAAGTATTCCATAAGAGATAGGCTTTGTCCTGACTCATGTCACCTCTTTCAGGAATACTTTGATGATTTAAAGACAGTATGGAAATTGATTGTTCTCTATTTGGTCTCAGTGACTCCTTGGTGATATGACCTTTGATTAAATGAAAGTCAATCAAGCAGCAAACATTTATGAAGCACCTACTGTATGCCACATATTGTGCAGAGCACTGGGAATGCAAAGAGAGGCAAAAGACAGTCTCTGCCCTCAAGGACTCACAATCTAAACAGAGTAGTTTGGCTAACTCTATCACTTCCTTCTATTGAATCGCTAGATAACTTGTAGCTATAGTGGACATTCATTTTTAAAAATTTTCATAAAATGAGCTTTTGTATTTTCTGGGAAATATTTGACTTTGTAGATTTCCCCCCCTTCTATTAGGTGTGGCCTTTTTAGCTTTGCCTTTACCACTTCACAAATGGATAATTAGAATTATAGGCAGCTACATGGTACACTGCATGGCATACTGGTCCTGGAGACAGGAAGACCTGAATTCAAATCCAGACTCAGACATATAATAGCCAGTAACCTTGAGCAAGCTACTTAACCTCTATTTAACTCATCTGTAAAATGGAGATTGTAACACCACCTATATTAGAAGATTGTTGTGAAGAAAAAATGCAAGATTATTTTTACATAGTTTGCAAACCTTAAAGTGTTATTAACATGCTAGCTATAATTAATTGTAGAGTTTTATAACCTTAATTATCTGGATAATTGCTCCAGTTTGGGATTTTGTTTTAGATTTAGAGATCTAGTCATTGTCTGCTCAGCTTTAATAAACTCCAAGAGAAGAAGAATCTTACACGGAAGAAATTTTTTTATTTTACTTTTTTCATTGAGGACATTTATTTTAACAAACAGTTGAATCCTCAAGATGAACTAGATGCTACAACAGCTGTTCTCTTGGGTTTAGATGTTGTTCCTTCACGGAATCCATTCCTGAATCAGCCTCATTTGACCAGGACCAGTGGTATTGTGTCGCTCAGCTTTTGCACTCCAATTATACTTTCTCTTGTGTTTAGTAGGATATCCATATTTGCCATTATGGTTGATTTCTGAAGATGGTATGCCTTAGAACCACAATGACGGCACAAAGTGCGCGTCTTATTCCGGTGCTTAACAAATGAAGACGTCCCCTTTGTCATCTTCCTCCTGCTGCCAGGACCAAAAAGAAAAAAGCCACAGAAGAAATCTTGATGGAAAGATAGTTGTCAGAGGATTTTCTTCCAGGTCAAGCTCATCTGACTACTTGTCCCCTCCTCCCCCAGTTTATGTCATTCAGGGAGAAAGAGATT
Source organism: Phascolarctos cinereus (assembly GCF_003287225.1). Lineage (NCBI taxonomy): Eukaryota > Metazoa > Chordata > Mammalia > Diprotodontia > Phascolarctidae > Phascolarctos > Phascolarctos cinereus. The sequence continues at coordinate 48,050,137 of NW_027555625.1, read as the reverse complement.
GGCAATGATACAATGAGTTGTGGTAAGTAGAACCCAATCCTGACAGGTTAGACCCTAAAGTAGATTTTATTTTACTTGACTTCTCCACATTTTTACATTTCTTAGTTGATTGAAAGATGTAGAGATTGCATGATCCTCTTGTGCTTATTGTTCATTGATTATAAGAAAGCATTTGATTTGGTAGAGCAAAATTCTGCTTCTAAAACTCCCATCCGTACATCAAAATTATTGAAAATTCCTTGAAAGATAGAACAACAAATATAATCTGGTTCAATGACCCTCTCATCATAAATATCAGATAAGGCACAAAACCAGGAGATAGAAGTCTGATAAAGATATTTGCCGCTGTGATGGAGGTGATCCAGAGAAAATTCTAAGTTGTAAACGGATTCCCTGTGGTGAGTAAGGTCTTCTACATGCTTCTGTTTGCCCGTGATATTTGTGGTTTTTGCCCCAAGCCATATAACATTGCAGAACCCCTGAAGAAATCCTTAACCATTAAAAAGAGTTTGGCCTGACCATCTACACAAGAAAGACCAAATGGATAAAGAATAACTATTGATAAGATTATGTCATGCAGTTGGATGGACATCCTATAGAGCTTACTTACTAGTCTGAGTATCTGGAGCAGATAGTACAGATAGACTTTAGGGGCCCAAAGTTGAAGAGGAGAAGAGTGGGATGGATTAGATTCAGTATATTACAAAGCTCCTTTAATATCTCCAAACTCCTTTCAGAAACAAATGGCCATCTTATTCATACCAATGGTTTATCAGAGTTGTATGGTAATGAGACCTGGAACACAGCTATCTCTGAAGCACTGATTTTGAATATCATACAGAGGGCAATGGAAAGATGGATGGTGGCTGTGAGCAAATGACAATATGTGATAAATGAATCACTTCAGAGAATAGGAGTAAAAGATGTCACCAGGGAAATAGAAAGAGAAAATGAGTTGGTCTTGTGTTGAGGATGAAGGATGACAGGTAGACAGCCTGAGGGCTCCACTGATATCCAGGCAATGTCAGGAGGAAGAGAAGGAGCCTTGGCATGCTAGGTGAATAGCGTGTGGTGAACATATGGGAGGGGATGGATTGACAGTTGTGGATGACTTGGAGGCTCATAGGCTCATGGTGATCTGAATCTTTTTTTTAGGGGAGATCTGAATCAAAGAGCACAGTTCTCTCTGAGTATTTGAGCGTTGAATATCTACATTGGCTCATCATACTGTCTTAATGACTAGTCATTCCCTAAAGGATTGCTTAATCCTTTCCTTCACTTTGTGCTATGTAGACATGGCCTGAATGTCAACTAATTTAAACTGATGTACTTTCTTTTTGATTATCCCAATTCTTTTCATTAGGTACAACTGGAATTTGAATATGAAGACTTATGGAAAAAGTCACAGGACCATGTTAAGATAATGGCAGGTTATGAGAAAAGTAGTAACCTTACCTATCTCCTACATAATTTTTTTTTTACCTCCTCCTGTCCTAGCATCCCCAAATAACTCTCTTAATATTGGTGAATCCTATGCAGGAACTAGCAGTAGGAAAAGACTGGTATTGAAAAAGGCCTCTTGTAGAAAGTGGGATTAGAGTAGGGTCTTGAAGTAATCCAAGGAAATCAGGAGGCAGAGAGGAGGAGGGAGAGCATTCTGAGCATGGAGGACAAGCAGAGAAAATGCCTGGTGTTAGGAGATTGAGTGATGTGTGCTAGGAACAGAAAGGAGGCCGGTGTTGTTGGATTATAGAGTACAAGGAGGAAAATAAAGCGTAAGAAGATTGGGAAGTTAGGAAGGGGCTAGGAGGTAAAAACCAAACAGAGGATTTTATATTTAATTCTTGAGGCAATAGGGAGCCACAGGAGTTGATTGAGCAGGAGCTTGACATGGTCAGAATTATGGTTTAGGAAAATCACTCTGATAACTGAGTGGAGGATGGAGGGGAATGAGGAGGAATTTGAGGCAGAGAGACTAACCCCTCTAGGAGGGTGATGAGGGCCTGAACTAGGCTAGTGTCTGTGTGAGTGGAGAGAAGGGTACATAACATACATAACAAATGTGAAAGTAGGAATGACTAGCTTTGACAACAGATTGGGTATATGGGCTGAATGCAGATGACACCAAGGTTGTGAGCCTGGTAACCTGGAAGATGGGGATGCCCTCAACAGAACAGGGAAATTCAGAAAAGGGGAGGGTTTGGAGAAGAAGAATAGTGAGTTCTATTTTGGACATTTTGAGTCTGAGATGTCTGTGGGATATTCTGAAGCTAGATGGTACAGTGGATAGAATACAGTACTTGGAGTCAAGAAGCATGGAGTTCAAATTCTGCCTCAGACACATACTAGCTGTGTTAACCTGGACAAATCACTTAATCCCTCTCATCCTTAATTTTTTCAACTGTAAAATGAGGATTAAAATGACACCTTCCTCCCAGGGTTGTTGTAAGGATCTAAGGAGATGACATATGTAAGGTGCTTTGTAAACCTTAAAGAGTTATATAAATTGGTGGTTATTACTGTTATTATTTTTTTGGTGATTATTATCCAGTTTGACACAGAATATCTCTGCTGGTTTCCTGAAGGCTTATGGATATCCATAAATCAAATGTGACAAATATGTGCACAACATTTTTGTTTTCCCACAGTTGGAATATCATATGTCATCCTGGTCACTGAATCTGGAAAAAATACCCATGGAAATGGAAAGAGAAAGGTCTAGAAAAAAGGCAACTGAACTAATCAAGTGAATGAAATAGCTACCATAAGAAGAAAGACTAACAAGATCAGAATTATTTAGACCAGGAAGGATGAATTCAGGAAGACACAATCATTTATTCATTCATTCAGCAAATATTGATTGAGCATTTTCTACATGCAAAGCTCTGTGTGAAACCTGGTTGGGGTTGGGGGAAAGAGGAGGAAGGAAAGGTGTGTAAGGCACAGTCCTCCTCTTGTCTTTAAAAACATGATATAGATAGATAGGATAAATCGAACTTCTTAATTTGTGCGAGTAGTAAACACAAAACATGAAGGCATGATCACCAAAAGCACTTGCTGTGGCCATGTAAGATGACTAGCATTCAGTACAAATGGAAGAGGGAATCCTCTAGATGCCTCTCTATTTGTAGATGTTATTATGCTTATTGTGTCAAGCTTTAGGATTTTGCAGAGCTTTTTGAATGAGACCCATAATCTCTCAAAAGAGAGCAGCCTTAACTACCTACATCAGGAAAAAAAGTGGGTAAAGAATGGCTATTGTTCATATTGTGATATGTAGCCTTTTGAACCAGTCCGTTTGAATCTTGGTCAGTAACTACAGATGGACGATGAGCTGTGCCCAGAACTAGAAAGAGATGCAGAAGAGCTAGCTAGATTGTATTTGGGAAATTGTACAGTGCTTTTAACAACCCTGAATTTTTCCTTAAGACAAAAAAAAATCCATATTTTGATACCAATATTCATTCAACGATAGCATAGTACCTGATACATAGTAGGTGCCTAATAAATGCTTGTTGACTTGATTATATGGCTGTAAATTATGGGAGAACGATCAATTCGAATAGACAAGCACATGGTGTGAGTAAATAGTTTGAAGCATATTGACAAATGAAGAACTGTACCACAGAAATAGTGGTATTAGACACTAAAAGGAATGTTGGCTAGTCATGTGGTGAGAGAGAGGGATACACAATGGGAAGCCCATTGTATTCAATGGATGCCCATAAAATACCAAGAGATCTAGAGTAAGGCCCCCAGCAATAGCCTGCCCTATATGCTGTTCCTCAGACATGGAACTCCATCCCTTATCTATGTCTTTGCATCACCTGTCTCCCATGCTTGGAATGTTTTCTTCCTACATCGCCACTTCTTAGCTTTCCTGGCTTCTTTCAAGACTCAGCTCAAATTCTACCTTTTTCAAGAGGACTTTTCCAATTCCCCTAGAAGTTAGTGCCTTCATCTGAGACATTACCTTCCATTTACTCTGTATATATCTGCATATACTTAGCTATTTACATGATGTCTCCCCCATTAGAATGTACGCTCCTTGAAGCTAGTTTTCACCTTTCTTTGCATCTTCAGGGTTTATCAGAGTGCCTGGCACACAATAAACACTTAAATGCTTGTTGATTGACTGATTGACTATAAGAAAATAGCTCTGTTTCATATTTAATAGAATTGAGAAATCACACAACTCCACGTGCCTTGGAGTTATTTTCCCAATTTTTATTCAAAATCCTTAAATCCAACTTCTTTTCATTTCAGCATATAGCAGGGTATGTTTGAACAAATTATTCAGGAAAAGTGAAATTAAACAGACCTTGAGGTGAGGTTCTTTTCCACCAAGATATTATATAAATATTTTTTTAGACTCATGGAATTTGGCAGCTTCAAGTATTAAAATTTCAATCAGTGGTGTAAATTGTAGGTAGTAGAAACAGTGGTTTCCAAATCTTTTGGAATTTATTTTATGACTGCACAAGAGGGGCATGTCCTTCATCCTTTCTTTAAGCAGGGCTAGCCCTAGGCACAACTGTGCCCACTCAAAACTCAGTCTTGCATTGGTTACTGGCTTTGTTGTTCCACCATTCTTATTTCCTTCTCAGGAGAACGGTACCTCTTCTTCTCTCTACTTCTCTTCATTTCAGTGATTCTGTGGCTCTGGATAATTAATCCACACAAATGCCTCTGTAATGAGTTTTATGGATATTTGCAATTTGTCAAGGAACAAGAATTCCTAAGTCAAAAGAACACTTTTTTTTTGTGGATAGATAATTTTAAAGGTGGTGGATAGGGAGGGAGTAAGAATCTTCCTTTTCTCTGCTTCTAAAATGGTATGTAGGGTTTCCATGTCTTTAAATATGTATGACCTACCCTATCTATGTTTTATTTCTCATCCCATGTACTTTGACATTCAACCTACTCAAGATGTCTGGACAATTTCTGTCTTTGTCAGTTAATCAAGAAACATTAATTCAGCACCTTTAACATATCAGGCTCTGTGCTAAGTTTGTTGTTGTGGTCAGTTGTTTCAGTTGTGTCTGACTCTTCCTGACCCCATTTGGGGTTTTCTTGGCAAAGATATTGGAGGGGTTTGTTATTTCTTTCTCTAGCTCATTTTATAGATAAGGAAACTGAGGCAAACAGGGTTGAGTCACTTGTCCAGGGTCACACAGCTAGTAAGTGTCTGAGGCTGTATTGAACTCATGAAGAGGAGTCTTCCTGACTCCAGACCTGGTGCTCTATCCGTTGTAGTATTAGGAAGACAAAGAGAGGTAAAAGACAGTCACTTCTCTCAAGAACCTCATAGTGTAATGTTGAAGCCACATGTAAACGAGTATATACAGATAAGATATACTCAAGATATCTATTTATCTATCTTTCTGTTTATCAATTTATTATCAATCTATTTATCAACCCATGAATCTCTCTTAGAATATTGTTTCTGAATGCATAAAATAAAATACACAGAACTACAAAGAAACCAATTACATTGAAATACAGTTATCAAAATATTAAAACAAAACAACAACAAAACTAAGTTTACAGACTCCAACAGAAGAAACCTTGGACTAGAAAGGCTCCAATGTCCCTTTCACAGCTAAATCCCATGATTGTGTCTAGGTAGGAGGTGGTTATCCAAAGCTTGATCTTGCATGAATTTGATTGAGAGTTGGAAGAAACCTTAGAGGTCATGTAATCCATCCCCTTCGGAAACTGAGACCCAAGTTCACAGAGGTAGTCATGTGTAGAGCTGAGATCAGGGATAAAACCCTGCATTTTCTAGAGCAGGGAATAGTGGGAGAGGACACTGGGCTTAGATGCACAGGTCCCGAGTTTGAATCTTGGCTCTGTAATGTAACAAACACAACCAAGACAAACAACAAGAACAGCTTCCCCATCGAAGTTCAACCCATCATTGATGCTGTAGCAGATGGGAAATAACAACATAGAAGAATGCCAGCTGGGAGGATGTAGATGTAGCTTCTTTTACACATAACACCTCATACTAAGATCAAGAATTTTAAAAAAAATTTGGTACCCATTAATCTTTTGTACCCTGAGACCATTTGTGTACTTTGAGACCATTTTTATACCCTGAGACCATTAAGGTAACTGTTAAGGCCTGGCAGGAACCTGGTGAATTGGCTCTAGTGATATCACTGATTGGGTTGGCTCATGTTCTGTGTAATGCCACTGCTCCTAAGAATAAAAGAAAAGACCAAAGCTATAGGGCTGTAAGCTGGTCCCATTTGAAATTGTTGTGATTATCAGCTTGACAAAGAGGATGGATAGTGGAGTGAGTGGTTTCATCTTATACTCTTTATCTTATTTTCATTTAAAATTTCTTTTTGCTATCTTTTTTTACGTCACCTTTTTCCCAGATATGCTCTCCAGCCCTTCTGTATTGAGAGAGACATTGTTTATAACAAAGAATGAGAAAGAAAGAGGAAAAAAAGCAATTCTATAAAACTAACTACAATTGGGTCTCATTGTATATGCAGTATTCTACATCCATAGTCTTCCACCTTATTTCTCATTCCTCATTTCCTCTTTGGGGCCAAGTAAAGCCTACATTTTAATCACTTTTATACTTGTATGCAATATCAAGAGGTTTGTCTTGTTATGAATTATATAATTTTAGGTGTGAGGTAATAAGGGCCTACACCAGGGTGGTGCATGGTGGTCCAATGTGAGAGGAGAGAAGGACACATATACAAGAGATATTATAGAGGTAGAATGAATAGGATTTGCCCACTGATTGAGTGGGGGATGGGATGGTGAGTGATATTTAGGAATTGAGAATGACACTTAGGTTGGGAGCCTGAGTGACTTGGAAGGTAGTAGTGTCCTTGATAGTAATAAGATAGTTAGGAAGAGGGGAGGTCTTCAGGGGAAAGATAATTCAGTTTTGGATATATTGAATTTTAGGTGCCTATGGGACGTTCCATTTGAGATGTCCAATAGGCAGTTGGATATTTGAGATGAAAGGTCAGGGGAGAGGTTAGGGCTGGACAAATAGACCTGAGGATCATCTGAGTATAGATGATAATTGAATCAAAGAGATCTGATGAAATCACTAAGCAAAATAGTATAGAGGAAGAAGAGAAAAGGACCTAGGACAGAGCCTTGAGGGATACCCAGTTAATGGGTGCAAACTGGATGAAGATTTAGCAAAGCAGACTAAGAAGGAGCAGATCAATAGGAGGAGAACCAGGAGAGAGTAGTGTCATGAAATCCTAAAGACAAGAATCAAGGAGAAGATGGTGAGCAACCATATCAAAAGCTGCAGATAGATCATGAAGGATGAGGATTTGGAGAAGGCCATTAGATTTGGAAATTAAGAACTCACTGATAACATTGGAAAGAGCAGTTTCATTTGAATGATTAGGTCAGGAAACCAGACTAGAGAGAATTAAGAAGAGAGTGAGAGAAAAGGAAATGGAGGCACTTATTGGTTTTTTTTTTCTTTTTGGTGAGGCGATTGGGGTTAAGTGACTTGCCCAGGATCACACAGCTAGTAAGTGTCAACAGTCTGAGGTCAGATTTGAACTCAGGTCGTCCTGACTGCAGGGCTGGTGCTTTATTCACTGCCCCACCTAGCTGCTCTGAGGTACTTATTGTTGATGTCCTTCTCAAGGAGTTTAGCCACAAAAGGGAGGAAAGATATAGGAAGCTAGTTAAAGGGAATAGACTTGATTTGCCAAGGTATCAAGATAGAGAAGGAAGAGAACGTAGCCAGTGCAAAAATGATAGATGGCCTGAGAAAGAACTGAGGTGGGGAGGCTTAGAAGTCACTGTGAGTATAAAGTACAGAGTTTAAAGTGGCAAGATCAAAAGAGAGGTGGAATGGAAGAATTTCAGACTTCATGAACTAGTATCAGAGAAAGCAACTTCGGAGCTCATGAATAATGCCTCTCTGGGTTCTACTCCTGACTCTCTGGGCTTTCCCCACAATGCCACAGCAGCCTTCTCACCCTAGAAATTCACTCTGTCCCTGTGGCACTTTCCTATGATTGGTGGGTTCCTTCCTGAACCCCTGATTTAAGGAGAGTCCAGGCCAGTCAGTTCATTCTTCTCTGATCTTCACTGTTTACTCTGAGGACTTTCTCCACCATGCCCTCCATTCTAGTGCCTTCCTCTCCTCTCTTCTCCCTGCTTCTTAGCTTCCCATTATGTTATCTTCTCCCATTAGAATGAAAGCCTCTTGAGGGCTGGACCATTTTCTTTTCTGCTTGTATTTGTATTCTCATGGTGCCTGGCACAAAGTAAATACTTAATCAACATTTGTTAACTTGGAAGTGGAACACTTGCTAGTGATTGCAAGATCAAAGGTATGCATCCAAACTCTCTCTGGGTATATCTGAGGCATAGGGCATGGAAAATGAGTAAGTTGGGGAATTGAGCAGTAATGGTACTTGAGGGAGGATCAATGCATAGTATATTGAAGTCCCCTAATGTGAGGTTAGGGATTGGAGGTCTACCAGGCCAGGGAGATGAGGTCATGAGGAGAGAGTACAAGATGGAAGGAGTGGCAATGGTAATAATAATAATATTAAAATATTAATAGTAATTAAAAAGGTTTAAGATAAAAGCAAGTTCATTGCCAATAGAGCAGGCATTTCAGAGAGTACAGTGGAAGGGGTGGGTAGCTGTAGAGTAGGACTTTGGAGGAGTTGGGTTGAAGGGGATGGGAATAACATAGTAAGCAGTGTAGAATGGAGAATGGGACTTGTATAATGACAGAGGTGGGCTAAGAATAATTGGGATGGAGAGGTGGTGAGGGAGTGGGAGTGTGTTAGTCTTTGAAGAATGAGTTCAGGTAGGTTATCATTGATCCTAGGAGGCCAGGTGTGGAGGTAGGACAAGCTGATGCTAGAGAGTGAGCACTGAGGCTGGATCTTCTCATCAGATAGAGGTGGAGTCATTCAAAGGTACCAGACAATGGTGTGTAGCTGGGAAGGAGAGATTGGGGGAAGGGCAGGGTAACTGGTATAACATTGTAGGAGGCCAGAGGGAACACAATGGGACAGCTGGCCCAGGCAAGGACTGCCACTTCCTTCCCAAGATAATCAGAGTGGAATTGTAGGAGGATGGAGAGGGTGCTGAGAGTGGGATGTAATGGTGATCCACTCTCTAACCACCTCAATGTCTTCAAACACGCACCTTCTCCCTCTAAATCTAATGCTCTTTCTACTGTAACACTCTGTCTTATCTAGTCCAATCCCTTCTGGTCAAAAGTGATGTAATTAATTCTAAATAATAGGGATGGCTGAGATTATAAAACCATGATAAGTACTCTTAAAACATAAATACTTGAGTCATGATTGTTCTTTTCTGTGCTTTCTGATTTGGATTAATTTGTTAATCCTCTGTTTTCTGAATTGACTTCAAATTGGTTGAATAAATAGTAAATAGTGGTAAGCATGTGGGTGACTTGTATCTGTGCCAACTGTGGCTTTGGGCCCCATTAAAGAGCATGAGCCTCTCTGTGTAGGCAAGGAACACTTGAAATGCAGATGGCTCACAGTGATTGCAGGACCACCGAGTCTATATTACAACCCATCCTCACCCTCCTTCTCCTAGCATAGCCCTACACTAATCTTTCCTACCCCTATTTCTACCCTCACTTCTTTGCATCATCCTTCTTGGCTGAGGACTGCGACTCAATCTGCCCAACCTTACCCATGTTGAGTTGAGAATCGCCAAAAAGATATACAGAGAGTGTGCTGGAATTAACACAAGGAGGGAGCTACACACATGACCAAACCAGTATTGCCTGAGAGAAAGGACAACAAGCTGTATGGAAGAGAAATGAGCTGAATTTTTCATCAAAACAAATTCAGTGGTCACTATAAAACCATAAGGTTTCAAAGTGTGCTTTTGTGATTCTGTACCCAGAAAGATTCTGTACCCAGTCCAGGCTCGTAGTCAAGACTAACCCTAAGTCCTTTTTGGGCAGTTACTTGAATGGTGCATCAGGGAAATGTTGTCCATATGACTTCCCTAGTCCTGCGAATCATTTGACAAAATGTATGGCGCTGTCCTTGTAGATAAAATGGAGAAATGTGGTGTAGAGTACAGTATAGATACTATCCTGTATAATTTGCTTAGCATATATTTGTTTGCATATTGTTTCCCCCATTAGGTTGTAAGCTCCTTGAGGGCAGGGATTGTCTTTTGTGTCTTTTTTTATCCCTAATGTCTGGCAAAGAGTAAGTGGCTAATAAATGCTTACTGATTGATTATATGACAGATAGACAAAGTTTGAAATGGGTTGGATGACTACTTTAAAAGAATAGTGATTAGTGGTTCATTGTCAACTTGAAGTGAGGTCTCCAGTGCAGTCCTTTCTCTTCTGATGTTTGATAGTTTTATCAATGACTTGAGAAACAAGAGTACCATAGAGTCAGGAAGACTTCAGGTTCTCCCTCTGACACATATTGGCTATATGACCCTGAGCAAGTCACTTAATCCACCCCCTGCACGAGGCAACTATTTAAGTCTATAAATTGGAGACAAAGTACTCCCTCTACTGTGGTTGAGGAGATTGTCCCTGAGAGCTCCTTACATCAGTGAAATTGCTGGTCTATATGAAAAAAACCAAACAAACAGTGACTTGATGAAGGCAAAGATGGTATATTTATCAAATTGTCAGGAGACACAAAGTTGGAAGAATTGATAATACAATGGATAACACGTAGATTTGGACAGCTAGATCAGTTGGCTGAATCTAATGACATGAAAGTTAATAGAGATAAAGTCTTAAACACAGATTTTAAAAGTTGACTATTGTTCAGTCATGTCTGACTCATAGTGACTCTATTTGGGATTTTCTTGAGAAAGATAATGGAGTGGTTTGCTATTTCCTTTGCCAGCTCATCTTACAAATGAGGAAACTGAGGCAAACAGGATTAAGTGACTTGCCCAGAGTCACACATGTAGTACATCTCTGAGGCCAGATTTGAACTCGAGAGGATGAGTCTTGCTGACTCCAGGCCTGGCTTTTTATCTATTGTACCACCTAACTGCCTTGGAAAAAGGAATGCAAAAGATCTGGGAGTTTTAGGCAACTGCAATATGTACTAAAAGTATGACATGGTAGTTAAAAAGCCTAACGCTATTTTTGCTGAATTTAGAGAAGTGCATTGTCTAGAATACAGGCGTCTTATGTTTAATTCTGGGCACTACATTTTAGAAACAATGTTATCAAGTTGGAGAACAGACAGAAGAGGGTGACTAGGGTAGTTAAGGGTCTTATTCATGCCATAGGATCATCAGTTAAAGAAATGGAGATATTTTGCCTGGAGGAGAGTCAGAGGAAACACCATAGGTCTTTTTGATTATTTGAAGGATTGTCATAGAGGAAGAGGTATTGGACATGGCCTACTTGGCCCCAAAGGTCAAAACTAGGAATCATGGATGGAAGCTCCAGAAAGATTTGGGCTCAAAAATTCCTAGTAATTGGGACTTTTGAAAAAAAAATTAAAAAGGAATAAGCCCTCTTGAAAAGTAATAGGTTTGCCTTTACCTCAGGCATTCAAGTAGAGGCTAGATTATCACCATTTAGGACTTAGGAGATGGGGGGGAGGGAAAGAGGATTGCTGTTCAGTTATGAGTTGGACTTGTTGGACTCAGAAGCCCCTTCTAATTCTGAGATACTGAGATACTGTGATTCTGGTGTCTGATGATATGGATTTGAATCCTAGCTCTGCTACTTCCTAGTTGTGTAATTTTGGAAAAAGTCACTTATCTTCTCGGGTTAACTTCTGTTTTCTCATTTGAAAAATGAGGGTGATGGAAGAGATGATCTTTAAGATCTCCCCTACCTCCAAATTCATTGATCCTTCATTGTTCCATTGTGTAGAGTCATAAGAAACAAATTTGGGACATGAATATTTCTTGATGATGATAACTTTTGGCATCAAAGCATAAGAATGGTGTATCAGGCCAGCCTAGATAATTACCCCACCCAACTTAAAGTAACTGCTAACTTTGTCACATGAAAACATGTCAAAATAGTCTCAATCAAAAGCGTGAACTAGGAAGAAAAAGAACTTGACAACAATAAATCCATCAAGCAATCAAAAGACATTTGAACTAGGTACAAAAAAAAAATCTGTTTGAATTGTTTGAGGGAAGTAGTCATGTCCTAAGAGGTGGAGGAAGCTTCTAAAATATGGTCAACCCAGTTTAGAATTCAAGAGATTTAAGCATATTGGTTTTTTTTTTAAGTGAGGCAATTGGGGTTAAGTGACTTGCCCAGAGTCACACAGCTAGTGAGTGTTATGTGTCTGAGACCGCATTTGAACTCAGGTCCTCCTGACTTCAGGGCTGGTGCTCTATCCACTGCATCACCTAGCTGCCCTGATTTAAGCATATTGTGATGATGCAAAGGAGAGAGCCAATAATAGCCTAGATGTGATGAGGAAAGATAGATTTAAGGATTTACAAAGAACCAGCAGAAAAGCTATGCTATCCCTAAGGGGACTATTTTGAAGACTCCAGTAAAAGTTGTTGTGAGATTCCCCTTTCTAGCTTGAATCCGCTTTTCCCTGAACTCTGTATGTATTGGTGGGAAAGAATGTCACAGACTTGTGTGTGTGTGTGTGTGTGTGTGTGTATGTGTATGTGTGTGTGGTGTTTTATACAAACTATACCATCCTAGTAAATCCTCTTTTCTAAAGGTAAATAACCATGGCTGACTAATTGATACCAACTGATAAATGGGAGGGAGGTGAAGCATGCTAGTGAAGGCAAAGGAACATTGGACATTCCCCAACTCCTCAGACTTGTAGACTCTGAAGGGACAAGCATTAGGTAAGCTCTTGGGACCTAGCCTGTTAGAGAGTGGGTTTGGGAAAATGCCTCCAGATCACATTATAAAAATATAATAAAACTGATAACTTTTATTAACCAAGAAAAAACCAAGGTAGGCTGTTGCAATATAAACATATAACGTTCTTTCTAAATTCTCCTATGATTGTTTACCTATGCCTTTAGTCCAATCAGATCTTAGTCTTTTGAATAATGCTCATGTAATACTTCAGCAAAACTTGGGTCACTATGTATATTATCACCAAAAACCTTTTGAATATCTTCTTCTTCTGAAAAACATTTTGAATTCTATGTTTCTAAATACTTTTACTGTCTATAGATTTCTACCTGTAAGATGAACAGATATTGTATTCAAGTGTTTTTTCTTTTTATACTATATGACAGAAACAGTGGATTGGAAATTAAGAGACAGGTTTTAATTGCACCTCCACTATTAAATTATAGTGTCACCCTGGGTGAATCATTGTGCCAATCTCTGCGTGTCTTGATTTGTTCATATTTAGAACAAAAAGGTGGATCCAGACAATTTCTAAGTTCTATTACAACCAAAAAAACCTCTATAATTCTATGACTTTAAAATTTTTCTTTATACTTAGAAGTATTTATAATTAGATAACTTTTCATTTTGAGAAAGAAACCTTCTGTCCTTGCCAGGGAGACTAGCCACTATAATAGTCTGAAAGATCAAGGCAGCTAGATGGTGAAATGGATAGAGAGCTGGGCCTAGAGTCAGCAAGACTCATCTTCCTGAGTTCAAATCTGGCCTCAGATGCTGTGTGACCCTGGGCAAGTCACTTCACCCTGTTTGCCTCAGTTTCCCCATCTGTAAAATTAGCTGGAAAAAGAAATGGCAAACCTCTTCAGTATCTTTGCCAACCCCCCTCCCCCATGGGGTCATGGAGAGTTGGACACAACTGAGAAACAACTGAACATCAAATGAAAGATTTACTGATTTGTTGCTATGCCAGTGATGTGTTGTTACCTAACCAGCAAGTCTTTCAAAAATCTCCCCACGACAGGCTAGAAGTATTTCCAATAAGATCGGGGGTGAAACAAGGATGTCCATTATCACCACTGTTATTCAATATTGTACTGGACACATTAGCTTTAGCAATAAGAGAAGAAAAAGAAATTGAAGGCATTGGAATAGGCAAAGAAGAAACAAAGCTATCACTCTTTGCAGATGACATGATGATATACTTAGAGAATCCTAGAGAATCAAGTAAAAAACTACTTGAAATAATAAACAACTTTAGCAAAGTTGCAGGCTATAAAATAAACCCACATAAATCATCAGCATTTCTATATATTACCAGCAAAGCCCAACAGCAAGAGATAGAAAGAGAAATCCCATTTAAACTTACTGTAGACATTATAAAATATTTAGGAGTCCACCTCCCGAAACAAACCCAGGAACTCTATGAACACAATTACAAAACACTTTTCACACAAATAAAATCAGATCTAAATAATTGGAAAAACATCATTGCTCATGGGTAGGCCGAGCTAATATAATAAAAATGACAATCCTACCTAAGCTAATTTACTTATTCAGTGCCATACCAATCAAACTACCAAAAATTATTTTATAGAGTTACAAAAACAATAACAAGATTCATTTGGAAAAACAAAAGGTCCAGAATATCAAAGGAACTAATGAAAAGAAATGCAGGGGAAGGTGGCCTAGCAATTCCAGATCTTAAATTGTATTATAAAGCAGCAATCATCAAAACTGCTTGGTACTGGCTAAGAAATAGGGAGGTGGATCAGTGGAATAGGTTAAATATGCAAGACACAGTAGTCAATGACTATAGTAATCTATTATTTGATAAACCCAAAGACCCCAGCTTCTGGGATAAGAACCCACTCTTTGAAAAAAAACTGCTGGGAAAACTGGAAAAGAGTATGGCAGAAACTAGGCATAGACCCAAATCTCACACCATATACCAAAATAAAGTCAAAATGGGTTCATGACTTAGATATAAAGGCTGATACCATAAGTAAACTGGGAGAACAAGGAATAGTTTACCTATCAGATCTATGGAGAACAGAAGAATTCATGACCAAACAGGAGATAGAGAACATTATGAAAAGCAAAATGGATAATTTTGATTACATTAAATTGAAAAGTTTTTGCACAAACAAAGCCAATGCAACTAAGATTAGAAGGAAGGTAGAAAATTGGGAAAGAATTTTTACAACCAGTCTCTCTGATAAAGGCCTCATTTCTAAAATATATAGAGAATTAAGACAAATTTATAAAAACACAAGCCATTCCCCAATTGATAAATGGTCAAAGGATATGAACAGACAGTTCTCAGATGAAGAAATTAAAGCCATCTATAGTCATATGAAAAAATGCTCTAAATCGTTTTTGATTAGAGAAATGCAAATCAAAACAACTCTGAGATACCACATCACACCTATCAGATTGGCCAACATGACAAAACAGGAAAATGATAAATGTTGGAGAAGATGTGGGAAAATTGGAACGCTAATACATAGTTGGTGGAATTGTGAAATGATCCAACCATTTTGGAGAACAATTTGGAACTATGCCCAAAGGGCTACAAAAATGTGCATACCCTTTGATCCAGCAATACCACTTCTAGTGCTATATCCCAAAGAGATCATACAAATGGGAAAAGGACCCACATGTACAAAAAATTTCATAGCAGCTCTTTTTGTGGTGGCAAAGAATTGGCAATTGAGAGGATGCCCATCAATTGGGGAATGGCTGAACAAGTTGTGGTATATGAATGTAATGGAATACTATTGTGCTGTAAGAAATGATGAACAGGCTGACTTCAGAAAAACCTGGAAAGACTTATATGAATCTGATGCTGAGTGAAGTGAGCAGAACCAAGAGGACTTTGTATACAATAACAGCCACGTTATGTGATGACTAATATTGTTAAATTGAATCCTTCTCAGCATTAGAAGGATCTGAGACATCTCCAGAGGCTTTAGGATGAAAAATGCTATCCACATCCAAAGAAAGAGCTATGGAAGTCGAATCGCTATCACTTATTTTTACCTTCAGTTGAGTTTTGTTTCCTCTTTCTGATGGTTCCTCTTATTGGTTTTAATTTTTTACTTACAACGCACTAATGTGAAAATATGTTTAGGAGGAATGTAAATATAAAGCCTATATCAGATTGTGCGCCATCTTGGGGAGGGTCGGGGAGAGGAAGGGGGAGAAAAATTTTCAATTCAAAAGAATATGGAAGTGATTGTTGATAAATCAAAATAAATTAATAAAATTTTTAAAAAATGTAAAAAAAAAAGTCTCCCCAGGCTGCCCATTCCTGTTCCTAGCCTTTAAGAGTGAGGCAGCAATGAGTGATGAGTCTCCTGGTACGGGAGGCCTTCAACTGGAGGTAGATGAACACTGATAGAGAATATGGTAGAAGGGCTTCATGATTGGGTAAAATTTGAATTAGATGATCTTTGAGGTCCCTTTCAACTTGAAGTAGATGATTTCCAATACTTAAATGGGTTTGTAATCTCATCACTTTGTTTTTTTTCCCCACCTTCTGCTGGAGGGTTTTCCTAGTCCTTCAGCTGCTAATGCCTCTCTTGTCATTACTTTCCATTAACACTCTGTATATCTTGTATGTGTATAGTTATTTACATGTTGTCTTCTCCATTTGAGTATAAGCTTATAGAGAGTAGGGACAGTGTTTCCTTCTTTCTTTTTATCCCTAGACTTAAGAGCAATTGGATAATGAGATTCTTTAAGCTACTCTTTATTTTGATGTGTGTCGAATCCGCAAAGAACAACGCATAGTAGTTTGATTCACCAAATTTTCCTTACTCTGTGTCCAATCATGCTACTCTATAGATGAGCCTAGCTCAGATTGGGAAGTAGAAAAGAAATTAGGAAACCATGTAGCCTTATTGATCAAATATTGACCTATATTGACGAAATGGCAGTAAGCAGTGAAATTGACGTAAATGACTCTTTTTGAAGACTTTTAAGTTTTTAAAGAAATGGTTGTTGATGGGAGCCAAAAAACAGTTTGACTTATTCCCAAATAATTTTTGAAACAATGAAGTTTTTCTTAAATTTTCATTTAATCTGAAAGTCAAATGTAAATGAAATAACTGAATGGGAACTTGAGGATTCTGTGTGTGTGTGTGTGTGTGTGTGTGTGTGTGTGTATTCTCTGTGTGTTGTTATGCACGTATAAAACGTTAGAAACCACAAACAGATTTTTCAACCTGTGCAAGAGAAATTAAGTTTTTCTGTGATTTATGAGATTTCTGGGGTAATACTTCACAATATGTCTCTCTTCCTTTTTGGATTTAAAGAGGCATTCATTATACGCATTTCTGTGTTCTTAAGAAGCAAGCCTGCCACTCTGTTCTCGAGCCAAGTGATTCTTGTCTCTGCAAAGGTATATGAAAGGAAGCTTTGTAGTAATGGAATCTAAGAGACTGAGGCCAATATACACCTGTTTGTTTGGTTTTTAGTGGAAATTTGTGTAGTTGCCATTGCTTATATTCATCCCTATGTGGGAAGTTTATATGGCAGAGCCAATGATTATTTTTTTTTAGTGTGAGTGTTGGAATTTTTTTCTATTGAACTACTAAATCATATACAGGCTTTCAAATGTGATCTGCAATATAATTCTATCCCAGGTAATTTGTGTCAGGTTATCATTTGTTCTTGAGGGTTCCATTTTCACTCAGAATTCCTTTAATGAATGACCACACTTTCTCTAACCTCACTGTGTTCTCAGTAGCTGACTGACTGTATCAGATGTTTTTACAATTCTGATATGTTAACATCCTCAGTACTAAGATGAATTGTGCTCTGGTGAACAATTCATACATGTTAATGTAATTTTCAATTAACAGACATGCAATTGTGTGTGTGTGTGTGTGTGTGTGTGTGTATGCACGCATGCATGTGTGTGCACATAAGGATTATGTGATGTAAAATATAGTGATGGTCCACATTAGGAGTTCTTAACTTTTTTTTTTTTTGGTGTCTTGGACCCCTTTGGCAGTCTGGACCCTTTCTTACAATACTGTTAGTCAACATTCATAATTTAAGGAAATGCTAAATTTCTCTTAGAAGTTCATGAAAATAAAGATGTAGTTGTTTTCCCCATATATTTTCATGGACTCCCTGAAATATATCCATGGACCTTGTGGCCATCTGTGGATCCCAGATTAATAACCCCTGTTCTTCATTTAGTTATATAAATTTTGCCTCATGTAAATGGTGGCTGATGTTTTTAAAAGGAAAGAATAATTAGCCAAATTTTTAGGAGATAGTGCAGACTAGTGGATAGACTCTTGAATCAGAAGTTTGAAAGATGCAGGTTCAAATCTGATACCTACCAGGTAAATCTCTTTCCATCTCTGATCCTCTTTTTTCTCATCTATAAAACAGAGATCATAATTTTTGTACTACCAACCCCATAGGGCTGTTGTGAGGCTTACATAAGAGAAAATGGATATAAGATAGTTTGTAAACCTTGCAGAGCTGTGTAAATGTCATTATTATTTTTAGTCCCCTTATATATTCATTTTTGGGCAGCTAGGTGGTACAGTGGATAGAACCCCAGTCCTGGAGTCAGGAAGGCATGAGTTCAAATGTGGTCTCAGACATTTACTAGCTGTGTGACTTTGGGCAAATCACTTCATTCCATTGCCTCAGTTTCCACATTTATAAAATGAGCTAGAGAAAGAAATGGCAAACCACTCCAGTTTCTTTGCTAAAAAAACCCCAAAAACAAAAACCAAATGAGGTCATCAAGAGTCATATACATCTGAAAAATGACTGAATAACAAAATAGGAATTTTTATTTAGGAAATTTATTTTTCTGAAGTGTGCATGTAGCTGCCTTCTGCTTATAGTGCTGCAATGAGATTAACAAGCTAATAACTTGTTAGGTTAATTTTATAAAACATTCTTTGCATTTGATTATAAATATCTGTCTAACAGTATGCTTAGTTGTGGTCCCTTCAGTAAATTTGTAAAATTGAAAATAAAAAAAGCCATTGAAAAAAGAAATGGGCACTACCCTCAAGGATCTTATATTCTTTTGGGAGGAAAATGCCTTAAACTTAATATCATGTACACTGATGAGTAAATACTATACATACATATATGCATGCACACACATACATACACACATGTTTATGCGCACATGTATGCATGTATCTATCCATCTGTCTCTGCTAGAGAAACTTATGTACTTTCTAGCTGTAAACTTACTAGGTGTATTTAAAACAATGGTGCACTATTGATTTGGCCTCTTTTGAAGCCAATTGGTTTTGGGCTGCAGTTGCTTGTCATGAAAAGATTTAATTATTTTCTGAGGTATTCACAAAGCCTCCTTTTTCTTAAAGTAAATAAGTTCTTGAACTGTGTGGGCTGAACCAAAAAAAATACGAATGCATAAAGTTAATAACCAAGATGTTCTAACTGGTTGGAATGAAAATGAATTTCAAAAATAACTCAACCATGTAAATGTATGTTAGATGAAATATTTCTGAGGAGAAATGTGTAGTGTTTGAGAGGTGAAAGTTTGGTGTGTATTGGTTCTGAGGACCAGCCTTGGGGAGCACAGTTGGATTCCTGGCATTGTCGAATAGAAAAGAAATCAGAAACCATGCCAGTTGGAAATTTCAGGATATTAGTGAAGCAGGTGAGTTTTGGGGGCAGATAGGGAGGGGGTTCCAAGAAGATGGCTATATGAGGAATTGTATATTTCAGAAGGATAGTGTTGAGTTTTCTTTCAAATATGGGAGATGAGTCAGAAGTCTACCTCTGAACCTAAAGAAACAACCTTTTTCATTGTCACTAATAAAGTACTGGCTTTTTTTTTGTTTTTGTTTTTGCTTTGGGCATATGTAACAGAGTAAATAAAAGTGCAAATGAATGAATGGGTATGTGGTCACCAGTCTTTAACTTGACAATAAACTAGCAAAGAAACTAGAGATAAAAGAAATGCAAGGTTGAAATAGTTTATAGAGCCTCCTTTGTAGAGTGGTCTTTTGGGAAAAAATGTTTGTAAATGCACTCAAAAGAATGAAGTGTTTGGAAAGGTGAGTCCAGAAAAAGTAGAGAATATTAAAAAACCTACCTGTGGCCTTGGACATTATACTTCCTGTGTTCCACAATATTATTTAGTAAATATAGATTGCAAATGTCTGCTATTTCAGCATGTCATTTCAGCAAAGGGGGAAAAAACCTAACCCTTTACAAAATGTGGAAACCATCTTGGGTTAAACAAATGCCAGAAAAAAATTATAATTGTAAAAACGCAATGCCGACTATCGTTATTACAGTGGCTGTGTTGTTTCCAATAACAATTTGGCATTTTATTTAGTCTGTAACAATCTACAATTTAAATATAAAATAAAGATTTTTCTTTTATTCCTCTCTGAAGTTCTGTGCCAAGCATAGCAAAGCAGAATGTAACATCTGTCGGTGATTAAAACAAGCTTTCCTAGGGGTTTTGAATACAAAGCAAACATGGATTTTATCCACCGTCAACAGCATTTACAAATGTAAAGGGAGGAAGCTACTGAGTTTTTGAAGAATGAGCTGCTAGAGAGGAAATATAAGTACAGAACTGCAGATGGCGATAATTAGTTCCATATAGTGAAAGGCTTCCATTAAAAAAAAAAAAAGACAGTAGGACGCTCAACTTGCTGGTTGTTTGATTAGAAAAGTCCTTGGGGTCCATCTCTCTTCCTACTCCATTCCCCCCGACCAGTACCTTCCCTTGTAGCCAAGTCTATGTCACAAAAGATGGAGCTTTCAAGATCTGTTTTTAACTTTGGAGTCAACTTGGAGGTTCATAAAAGGGAGTGACTCCCCTATATGGAATGTGTTTCAGTTGGGTGAGCTCCCCAGGAGCTATTCTGCTAGGGATCTTTATCCTTTGCTTAATTTCACTTTGGGTCACTCCTCAGTGTAATCTTAGTCAGAGTCATAGTCATTGTAATTTTGTGATGGTGAAGAAATTAAAATATGACTGGATGCCTGGCTACTTGTGACCTCAACTAACTGAAGGCTCATTACTTTTTTCAGTTTCAGTGTATACCCAAAGATACACATAAACTGTTGTATCTCCCTGGTAGAACGTAAGCTATTTGAGGGCAAAGTTTTTTTTTTTTTGCATCCCTAGCACTTAGAATAGTACATGGCTCATAGTAGGTACTAAATAAATGATTCTTGATTGATTAAGTGATTGAGGTATCCATTTTTGTCTGTTTTGTGTATCTATGTTCAAATTATCCTATTATTCATTTTTAGCATCATGGTATCAACTAATCACTTCCTACTCCTCCCTCCCCTTTTCCGCCGTGATTACTGAACCGGTAAATATAGGGAAAGATGGATGGATGTGGACCAGACAATGCTACAATTAGCTGGATTCAGACCTGGTTAAATGACCAAATCAGAAAGGAAGTCATTGATGGTCTTGTCAAGCTGGTGGGAGCTCTCCAGTAGTCTTTCAGGAATCTTTGCTCAACCTTGTGGTGTTGATCATTTTTATCATTGATTAGGATAAAGGAATACATGATGTGCTTATCAGATTTGTAAATATCATAAAACAGGGATGAATAGCTAAGAAAGTGAATGTCAGGGTCTAGCCTAGGTTAGAACATTGGATTGAATCTAATAAGATGAAATTTAATAGAAGCAAATACAAAACTTCACTCTAACTTTGAAAAAAGTAAAATTCATAAGCGTCTAATGGAGAAGGCTAAAGGCAGTTTGTCTGAAAAGAAGTCTAGGGGTTTTTGTAAGCTGTAGGGTCAGTATTAGTAACAGCAGTGGGAATGGCTCATTTAGCTGTAAGGCATGGCTATATGTTTTGTGTTTAGGGAGATGTTAGAAAGACATTCATCTTGACGGTTGACATATATTAGGGGTGGTACCACTATTTTTGATACTTCACCCCCCAAATTCTGACCCTGCTGACAAATTGTATCTATTGAATCTATTCTTCCCCTTGTTATTTCTTGGTGCAAATTACATCAGTTTATAGTATATTAGTGGGCAGAGGTTCATCTATGCATTTTGATTCCAGGATAGAAATTATATTCATAAGCTTTTAGTTGTATGTCCTAGGCTTATTACTGTTACTAAAGTATTGAGTCTGTGGTCTGCAAGTATTGAGTTGCCCGGTATAAAGAAAAAGCAACTGATAATATTATGAGATTTTTAGTAATGTCACAGGGTTGACTCTAACCACACTCTCAGGGCCAGATGTTATATTTTTCTTGTGCCCTTACTCCTTCTACCTCTCTTACAATCAGGGTTTTTTAGTACCCTGAGCGGGGTTGGGAAATCACTTTTCTTTGATTTGAGGTAAGCTATTATTAAAGAAACTAATTACCCAGCAACTAGGCATTCCTACTGGACTCCATTGTTTTGGTTTGACTTCCTAAATATTTGAGAGAAAAGTTACTAGAGCCAAACTTGTTTCCCTTAAAAAAAAAACAACCATCATTTGTGTCACAATGTAGTTTCCTATTTCTGATAATCATACAAAATGAGGGCCACAAAAATAGGAACCATGTACAAAACCAATAGGAACTAAAGCCAAGTGCCCTGTTTATATCAGACATAAGCCTTTGTAGTTTAAGCCCCCATTAGATTTGTTTTCTCATTTTTATGGGCCCACAGACTAGTACTCCAGTTCTACTTAACTACTTTATATCAGATTAGCTTTTATAAGGAGATACTTCAAATATATGGCAACAACAAAAATACAGACATTTCCATCTATAGCTTGAGTGCATAATTCTCCCTATTTCATCTTGTCTTTGGAGAGGGGGGTGAAGATTAAGCTGACAGTTTAGTTTAGCTCCTATGTAGCATTAATTTCATCAACTTCAAGTCCAAAGCTGTGCTGGGTTAGTATCTTCGCACCCTTGCTCCACAGGGCTTTGCTGCTGAGATGGCTGTAACACCTGGTCTGGATTCTTAGATTGCTAAAATCCTAATGGCTCAAGTTCCTGGTTTGGAGATTCCATGTCCTGTATCTAGAACAGAAAAGGTGAGGAAAAGGCCAAAACTCAGGGTTCCATTCTTGAGGTCATATGGTTTAAAGAGGAAGCAAGAAGAAGAAGACATTAGGCTCTCCTTCCTATAACATGATATTTGTGAAGAAGTCCTTTACTCTTAGATGAGAATGTAGGAAAAAGTTCCAACTGTGCTTAGCCAGGCAATTAAAAAATGTTGACAGTGCTAGCTATATAGCTACTGGAAAAAGGCTACTTCTAACCATATGGAAGGCCAATGCACATTGTTAGAAATTCTCAGAAGCATTCTTCTTGTGTCTTCCATGTGTGATGCCATTTTGGGTAATTTAGGGATGCTTCAAATCCTCATTACACTAACAAATTCTGAATTAAAGATACCTAACACTAGATTACATTCAAGCATTGATTCTAATTTTTGAAGAATAAAACTCTTTTATCTGAATATCTTCAAAGTACAGAGAATTTACTTGCCAGTATAATTGAACTTATATTGATGTAGAGCTTCCTAAATGTGGTTCTAAGATTCTCATTTTGAGGATTTGTCATGAAGTACTTCATTTTAAAGACCTACACCAGGCTGTATATTGGACAATTGTAATTTTTCTTACTTACTCATTTATGTTAAAATGTAAAATTTCATAGATATTTTTTGAGTTTTAACTTATGGGAAGACCCATAGTGCATGTGACACAGAGATGTTTATTTCATGTTTGAGAAAGGAATACTATCATTCAAAGTTCGGAGGCAGAATTGTCCAGTCCTTTCTTAAATTTCATTTAAGTGAGCTGACAAGTTCCTTCATTTATTATCCTGCCAAATTAGTTAGTAAGACATTAAACAAGCATTTATTGAGTACTTACTGTATACCTGGACCTGTGCTAAGCACTGGGAATACAAAGAAAGAGACAACATTATAACTAACTACATACACACAAGATATATAAGTCATAAATGAAAGTTCTTAGAAACACTGGTAGAGAATCTCCTGGAGGTAGGGAAAATGGAAATGTGAAAGACCTCTTGTAGAAAAAAGGATTTGAGCTGAGTCTTGAAGAAAGCCTGAGATAGAGGTGAGGAGGGGCATGGGAAACCCACAATGCAATCTAGAGAGATGGGAGATAGATTGTCATGTTCAAGGAATGGCAAGTAGGTGGATCACAGAGTATATGGAAGGAAATGAAGAATAAGAAGGTTGGAGAGGAATTACTAATGAAAGTCCTTGGTTTCAAGTGTGTGTTTTTTTGCCAGTAGGTTGTGTTTAAGGTGCTTCAGAGAATTGGGAAGTGAGAAGATTGATTTTGGGCTGTTCCTCTAGTCTAGGAGGTTTTTTTTAAAGCTTCTTTTGTTTCCGGGACCCCTCTGGCAGATTGGTAAAGCCTATGAACATTTCAGAATCATGTTTTCAAATGCATAAAATAAAACTCATAGGATTAAAAAGGAAACCAATTATATTGAAATAGAGTTATTAAGAAAATAAAAGAGTTCATGGACCCATGCAAAGAACCCATGCTCTAGTCATAGTATACCAAAAGGTTTTTTAGAATCACCCAAAGTTATTTTTTGATTTTGAAGGATGTTGCAACTTCCATTTGAACTGAATAATGCGATTTCAAGGCTTTGACTAAAATTAGTTTGAGGTAGGCTACTGTCAAAGAAACTAATTATCCAATGATCTAAGCATTTATGCTGGACTCCATTATTTTGGCTTGACCTCCTAAATGTTTGGGGGAAAACTTACTTGGTTGCTAGAGCTAAACTGAAGTTTCTCTTAAAAAATAGTCATTGTGTGTTACAGTGTGGTTTTATATTCTAATGATCATGCCAACTAGAGACCACAAGAATAGGAATTATATATAA
Organism: Phascolarctos cinereus; assembly: GCF_003287225.1. Lineage (NCBI taxonomy): Eukaryota > Metazoa > Chordata > Mammalia > Diprotodontia > Phascolarctidae > Phascolarctos > Phascolarctos cinereus. The sequence continues at coordinate 48,025,420 of NW_027555625.1, read as the reverse complement.
GATCAAGAGCAACTAAGGTCCAGTGTCCTGTTTGTATCAGATATGACCCTGTGTGGTTATTGGCTCTAGCAATGATTTCGCCTCTTAAGAATCTAAGGTCTCAAAGTTTATTTTACTGTTAGCACGATGGGCTCCTTCAATATGAAGTATGCACTCCTAATTTCTATATGTATGCTGTGATAGATCCTACCTTGTCCCTTATGGGTAGTTGAAATAACAATAATAATAATAATAATAACAAAATCTAGAATTTGTATAGTATCTTAGATTTACAGGGAGCTTTATATATTATCTCATTTGACCCTCATAGCAACCCTAGAAAGTAGGTGCTATTATTACTCCCATTTTATAGATGAGGAAATGAGGTAGACAGGAGTTAAGTGACTTGCCTAGGGTCACACAGCTAGTAAATATCTAAGGCAGGATTTGAACTCAGGCTTTCCTTACTCCAAGTTCACTGGGCTGATTGGGATTTAGTATTAGTTTAGTATTTTTTAGTTTAGTATTAGTTCTTCCTGTAACAAGATACATAATACTATGCGACTCCCTTCTCTCTGAGCTTAACTATACTCATTTGTATAATGAAGAGGTTGGGCTGATTATCTCCAAGATACCCATCTAGCTCCAAAGCTCTTTTGTCTCCCTGACAGAATGTAATCTTCTCAAGGTCCAGGACTGTTCATTTTTGCCTTTGTATTCTTACTGCCTAATGCAAGCCTGACACACAGTAGGCATTTAATCATTTCCAACTAATTGATATCAGTGAAGTCTGTGATGCAGGTGGTTGAAAAGGGTAGTATAGTCTTAGGTTGTGTTGAGAGATGTAATGTCCAGGACTAGGAAGGCTATAGTCAGGCTCTATATGAAACATGGCCTTTAGCTCTGGGTACCACCTTTGAGGAAGGAGCCTGAAAAACTAAACAGAACCTAGAGGAGGGAAATCATTATGGTGGAGGACCTCAGGTTCACATCATAGGAGAACTCTGGCTGTCCCTCATGTCTGGAACATTCTCCCTTCTTTGTTCCAACTACTGACCTCTCAGGAAGCCTCCACTAGCCTCTCTTAGTTCCATTGCCTTCTCCTTGTTAATCATCTCCTATCTATCTGCATATAGCTTGCTTTATACATGTTTGCATGTTGTCTCTTCCATTAGATTGTAAGCTCCTCGAGGGCAGGAACTGTCTTTTGTGTCTTTTTTTGTATTCCTAGTGCTTAGCACAGTGCTTGGCATGTAGTAGACACTTAATAAATATTTATTGATTCATTGATTTGACTACTTAAAGAAACTGGGACCATTTAGCCTGGACAAGAGAAGGTCTTAGGTGAGGCAGTGTTAGATGTCTTTAAGTATCTGAAGGGCTAGAACATGGAAACTTTGTTCTGCTTGTTCCAGAGGGCAGAGCTAGGACCAATGAATGGAAGGTACAACTGAGGCTTGAAGTGACAAAAACCTTCCTAACAATTAGAGCTATCTTTAAGTGAATGGCTGGCTTGGAATGCAGTTGATTCCTTCTTACTTCAGTCCTTCAAACAAAGGCATAGTTATTGGGCATATTTTAGAGGGAGGGGGATTTTTTTTCCCGAGTCCAATTTGTACTAGATGGCCACTGAGTATCCTTCTAACTCTGAAATTTTGTGATTCTGCAATTAATTCATTTGGAATCAATGTGACTGTAGCAGGACTTAAAGTCATCTGAATTTTCTTAGATCTGATTGTCTGTAGCTTTCCTAGAAGTAAAGTGGCTTCTCTTTAATTGTTGATATTAGGGTCTTCCCTCCCACCTTCTTTTGCTTTTATTTGCAATTGGCAGCTGTTATAGCAGTGTTTTTAGTTCTATGTCAGAAGTGACACCACCCGAGCAATACTGCATAAACACACAGAGGTGTTAATCTTTTTTGGGGGGGGGGGCTTTCTTTTTCTTTTTTTGGTTCCATTGCTCTGAATTTCTCTCTGCTTTATAATTATCCAAGGTGGTAACAGCTCTTAAGAATCCAGTCTGTCACCCTGAAGTCAAATGCTTTTTTGTTGGAACAGGCAAGGTTTTAAAAAATTTGGTTTCTTTCATCGACGAGCAGTGAGTCGGAATTTGAACATGACGGTCCTCTAATGGTAGCGATATTTAGATGATAGATTCCCATTATATTGAATAATGAAAGATGCAAGCTTTCTCATTCAAAGACCCCTTTCATTGAGTGTGGGAAATATGGGGATTGCTAATTGTGAGAAAGGTAACACAGGATGGCACCAGAAGGAAACAACAGGAAACCCAATACGATCACATTCCTCTCTTCTCACACTTACCATATTCCTTTGGACCAGGGTGATACCCTGTGGCACTACTCTGGGGACTTGTATTGGTTGCTCTTAATGATAGAGTTGTTCATGGGAGGATGTGGCTTTGAAGAGACCCCAAGTCTGAATGCATAGGGTCCACTTTATAGGGCAGATACATTAAGTATATATTCACACTTTCATGTTATGTTTAATTTCTGACCATTCCTTTTCAGTCTCCTCTGCTAAGTCCATCTTATACATTCCCCAGACCACTTTGCCTGGGTGTCTTCTCTCTTATTAGCTCCTAGGGATCTGATCATTCTGTCTATGTGGACAACTCCCAAATCCATGTATCCAACCTTAACCTGAACTTTAGTTCTGAATCATCAACTGTCCTCTGGATATTTCAACCTGGATGTCCCATAGACATCTCAAACTCAACATGTCCAAAGCAGAATAAGCTTTCTTTCCTTCCTGAGTTTAATACTTCTTCCAGTCATCCATATTTTTGTCAAGGGTGCCACCACTCTTCCAAGCTTGTGAAGTTGAAGTTATACTTGACTTTCCCTGCCCTCTCAATCCTCATAATTAATCACTTTCTAAGCCTTGCTGATCCTACCTCCATAACCTCTCTCATATGTGTCCCCTTCTCTCCACTCATCCAGCCTCACCTGGACCATTTCGATAGCCTCTCTTTGCCTTTATTCTCTCTCCTCTCTAATCCAGCCTTTACATAGTCACCAAATTGATATTACCAAACCACAGATCTGACCATGTTATCCTTACTCAAAAATCTTCAGTTGCTCTCTAATCCCACCTTCCTTTTCAGCCCTGTTTCATATTCTTCTTCTTCATACACCTTCCATGTGAATTGCTAGTTGCTATCAATGTATGACTTTCTACTTCCTTGTCCAAGTAGCCTTCCATATTTGGGATACATTCCCTCCTCACCTCTCCTTCATTGAAACCCTAGCTTTACTTTTCTTTTTAAATTCAACTTTATTTTATTTTTAGGTCTGCATTCTTTCATTTATCCACCTCCCCTTCCCCACCCCCAGAGAAAGCAAAAACATAAAACAAAAGAGAAAGCCCCAAACAAAAAACCCAAGCTAGTTACAACTTTCTCTCTGAAATCTTAGTTTTTGTAAAAGCACATCTCAGCCACCGCCTCTTTGTACTCTGTCCTTTTTCACTTGGTATGACTTAGAACTTGTGTACGTAGCGTCCTTTCATAGAATGAAAAGCTTCTTGAGGGTAGGTCCCATTTGGTTTTGGTCTTTGCACTTCTAGAGCCTATCACTGTGTTTTATACATAGTAAGTAAAAAAAAAAGACTCTGTCCATCTCTGAAATGTGGTTCCTCATGGCCTGATCCCACTATTGATCAGTGTGAGAGATTTGACCTCCATTTCCAACCTGGTCTGGGTCACCCTCTCCTTAGGCAGCCTGTAAAAATCTCAACTCCTGGAGACTCCCTATATCAATATTAAACCTAGTGCAGGTACCTGGTTGGAATAGCCATTAACAGCTCAGAACTTCTGAACTCAAGAGATCTGCCATCCTCAACTTCCCTAGTAGCTAAGATTATAGATATTTACCACCATTCCACAGAATGCAGTATTTTTTTTTAAAAATAAAATGCTTAGTGGAATGAATTGAATTGAGTTTATATACTTAGAAGGAAAATTTTATAACTAGAGGCACAACATCATTGCTGAATTATTCTTAAGTGCCCTCAATTTTAATTTATGATATGTATCTTTTACCGTGAAAATACATTAAGAAAATCTGTAGGAAAAATTGGTCATAGAATTATCTGACTAGAAACAGCAGTATGGTAGTGTGGTGGCCTACTTTTTTCAAAGTGGTAGCATATTGCACTGAACAGATCACTGGATTCAAAGTCAGATAACTTGAGTTCAAATCCTGGTTCTAATCTGCCTGCATACTTTGGACAAATCCTTTTTCCTCACTGGGCCTCAGTTTCCTAATTTTTAAAATGAGGGAATTTGATTAAATGATTTCTAAGGTCCTTTTCAGCTCTCAGTCAATGATACTATAAGAATGGGCAGTTTTAGTTAATTGAATATTAACATGTATGTATTACCAATTTTAATAATAATGATATACGTAACATTAAAACTATATGGAATATTGTTCAATCTTTTTTGATTTAGAGGACATTTTGGAATCTTGCTTAGTATTTTATTAGGAATAAAATGATCATTTTTATTTTTATTATGGAAAATTTATAGGAAGGCACATGTAAGAATCATGTGGTTTGAGAAAGAATGAATGTGTCATGATCTGCACTGGTAAACAATAGTGGCCACACTGATGAGAACACAAAAAAGCTAGATATGTTGAATATTTATCATTGAAGTAGAAATTTCACTAAATGAGACTGTATCTGTCTTGTTCTGACTCTATGATATATTTTAAAAGTAGATTTTTAGAATAGATCTTGAAATCATATTATTTCCTCCACTACTGTCCTGCACGGGGGCTTTGTCATTGGTATAGAAGTGATTCTAGTCTCTGTCAAGGAGAGAAGGAAAGAAATATTTATTAAGTGACTACTATGTGTCAGGTACTGTGCTGAAGGCTTTAAAAATATTTTATTTGATCCTTACAACAATGCTGAGAGGTAGGGGCTATGATTATTTCAGTTTTACAATTGAAGAAGTGTGCCCAGGGTCACTCAGGTCGTACATATCTGAGGCTATATTTGAACTCAGGCCTTCCTGACTCTAGGCCAAATGCTCTATTTTCTATACTGTGTAGCTGAGTATAAGCTTGGGCAGATCCTTGCTACCAAGATAGAAATGCTTTGACAGACTATATGTCTATGCAGAGGAGAGAAACTTGGATGGGGAACAGTCTGGATTGAGTCTGTGCTCCATAAGTATTGGCTGAATTATCAGTGCAAGAGACATGATAGCTATTTTCAAGAATTTATAGGGATGTCATGTAGAAAAGGCATTAGGCTTATTCTGCTTGGGTACAGAGGACAGAATGAATAGCAGTGGGTGGAAGTGGCAGAGATACATTTAATTGTGATTTAAAGGAAAACTTCCTAGTGTCATCCAAAAGTAGAATGTATTTCCTTGGGAGGTAGTGACTTCTGGCAGGAATATTGTAGAGGGGGTTCTTATTCATGTATGGGTTCAATTAGATGACCTCTAAAATCCCCTTCAGTTCTCAGATTCTGCAAATCTGATAGAGTACAAGCTGAGCTGAGTTCATAAGAGCTGATAACCAAATTGATTATGGATGGATGATGGATATTTCAGCCATTGCAACTCCTGAAGACTACTGCCCTTTGGATCAATCAGTCAAGCATTTATATGTCCTTATTATGTGCCAGGCATTGTTCTAGGTGCTGAGGATACAAAATTGTAACTGAAATTGTCCTTGTTTTCAAGGATATTACATTCTAATGGGGGAGACAACATACACATATATGTATATCTAAAATACATATCTAGAGATATACAAAAAGTATAAAGCCAATACAAGGTAACCTTGGAGGAGAAAGCACCAGAAGCTTGGGGAACCAGGGAGAGGGCATCCAGGATAATGAGTACAAAGACATGGAAAGTAGAAAGAGAGTGTGTTGTGTGTGAAATAAAAGCACTCACAGTTACTACTCAGTAATGGAGAGGGAGAGAAGAAGAAGAAGGAGAAGAAGAAGAAGAAGAAGAAGAAGAAGAAGAAGAAGAAGAAGAAGAAGAAGAAAAGAAGAAGAAGAAGAAGAAGAAGAAGAACAAAGAGGTGGAGGTGGAAAAGAGAAGGAGGAAAGAAGGAAAAGAGGGGAGGAAGAAAGGAAGAAAGAAGAGAAGGAAGAGATGGAGGAGGAGGAAGAAGTGGAGTTGTGTCTAGAATATACTGGTGCTAGGGGTAGTGGGGATGGCAGGAGACATTTCTCCTCATGTAATTCCTGAAAGGAAAAATAGTATTCTCACAATGCTTGGCAATACTCATCTTAACAAGTCCAGCATATTCAATACTATTGCTGCAAATACTAACCCAAGATCATGCTGTGATATACTGCAGGGCCGTACTGAAAAGACAGCATGGGAGCAGAGATAAGACTGATAAGATGTGATCCCTTTGCAGTGCCTATGTATGTTATAACTTCTTTAACAGACTAATGCGTGAGTGAAACTGCCAGTGTCCTTCTCCCATTGTGTTGAAGATCCGATTGAGGCAGTAGACTCACTACTTGTATCCTCCAGAGGCCTTGGAAGTGATAATTTGGGAAATGGATGGTCTGAACATTTGCTGCTTGATTCGGTGCCTTTTATTTACCTCGTATTCATTGAGTAAATGCCCTTTGCTTTCCTATGATGCCACATGATTTTTTTTTCATGGCAGGGTTGGAAGAAATTCAGCAGAAACAGGGATTTGTGAGCTATGAATTGACATAGACATAGATATGAGTATCATAGACTTGGGATTAACCAACAGGGCCTCATATTAGGGGATCTGGATGCTACATATGAAAGGATAAGAAAGGTAAGTAACTTGACATACCATGAAATTAGGCTTCTCTTCTAATTTATAAGGAACTATCATGGCTTCTTGTTTTTAGTAATTGAAAGTTTGTGTGTACTATTAATAGATGCAGGTAGAATAAAAGATGTGCTCTGTTGGAAGTTGTGTTTCTCATTAGCCTCATGCTTGCAGCTTAGGTCAACACACAACTCAAAAGTCAAAAGCCTATGCAAATAAGTAATAAATGATTAGAAATATCCTAATTAAACTTTCTTCCTTCCATTGTTCTCTATCTTTTTCAAGGCTATTCTGACAACTTCTTGGTTCCAGGGGGAAAAAATCCCCCAAAACATGTAGAACTCCTAGCAGTGAGGATGTCTGAGGTGTTGTTGTTGTTAACCATTCTCCTTCCTACAATGCTATAGAATTACAAGTACCTGAACATTTTTCCTGAAAGCCAAGTCCATTTATCTGAGACACTGTATGGTATAGCCCACGGCTCCTGTGCCAAGATGGGATATGTGACTGGAGTTATTTGGATGACCTTTAAAGACATTATTTTGTTGCTCACTGAAGACAGCCCAGCACCTACTAGATTGCTTCTGCTTCAAGTATTTAAAATATAATTTCACACATTCTTTCATTTTATTAATGAAATTTCATGCTCTGAAATATAGTGCATGCATACAGGTCAAGCTATAATTATGCCAGGGCAGTTTGCATTTGTGCTTTGTTATAAAGCTCTAACTAAAAAAAATACAAGTTGAACTTCTTTATGCATTGTGTGATATCTTTCCCTCTCATTCCCTACCTTGCCTATCAGTACATAGAAATTGTTTCTAAGTAGATTACTGTTGTTTTTTTTTAAGAATGTTGACAACTTAGTGCTAAAAATGACTTCATTATTTGTGTGATATTTGAGGAAAACTGATGGGCCCTTTCTTTTATTCGTAAGCTGATAATCAATTTCTTTTCTTTCCCCTTTGATATTAGTCAGGACAATATTATGGATATAGTTTATACTCTTTCCAGTACCTTTCAAAGCCTTAGAGGGGTCTTGGAACTGCATTCTGTTACTTCAAAGAGGGATCCAAACAAATCCAAATCTTTTCAGGTAAAGTGTTGCCATGTAGAGTAGTTTACAGTTTACTCTGCAAAGCAAGCTCCTGGGGCTATGTTCTGGGTGGCTTATTTACAAGTGGCCTCTGTATGTGCATAAAATAAAAATGTAATTGGACCTTCCTTTTAAAGGGACTACGCTATGTAGAAATTAGAGGGTGCCCTTGTGGTGAGTGAAAGACGAAATAACTGAGGATCTTTCAAGCATTTTGATTTATTAAGCAAGGCCTACCATTTGCCTAACAAATTGGGTGGGGCCTCTTCCTCAGCTTAGGGCTGAGCCCTAAATACAGGGATAAATAGACTTTTATATATTAAAAACAACTAATCAAATAAAACTAATTAATTAAAAGGAGATTGTTGAGAGCTTTGCACTGATGGGTTTGAGGATTTAGGTCATGCCAGGTTGTTCCTGTTCCTGTTCGTTATCTAAGAGCCACCTACGTCAGAACGTAGGCTCTCTGACCTCTCCCAGGTGCTGTCTTTCCCTTGAGAAGATGAAGGATTTTCAGCTAACCTTGAAAGATAACTGGGAAGCAAGGAGACGGGGTGACTCCCCCGAGTTACTGTTACCATGAGAAAAATTATTGTTGATACTTGGCTTTTTCCACTCTGGGTTCTGTTCCCATGAATGGGGTATAAAAACCCTAGCCCTCAGATCAATAGATGGAACTGGTTCTGAACCTTTTACCCACCTGGCCGGAGTATCTCTTTATCTCTCTCATACTCACTTAACACTGTCAGGGACACAGGTGCCTGTGACAGGAAACAATTAACCAGCATACAATATTAGGTAATTTGAATTCTAATTGGGGGAAAGATTAGGGGCTTTCTAAGTAGGGAAGAGGGAAGTGAACAGGCATAATTCCACGAAATCAGAAAAAGAGGTGTTTCACTCCCCCCAAGTGTCTGTATTCAATTAAAGGAACATGGAAACAATAACTGATTTATTAGTATGGGGCCAGTTTTCAGATAAAACATATGGGTTGCTTGAGATGTACAATTATGAGAAAGCTCCTTGTATCAATCTTTGAGTCTGATGGAATTTCTGGTCAGCATAACCTAGGTCCCTTGGTTAAGGATCTGTAAGCAGCAGGAAGAGGTGGTCCAGCTTCCCAGCCATGCAGGGTTAGGTTCAAACAATGTATTGAATTTTTCTCTCAATTCCCACAATTTAATAAAGTTTTCTCACAAGACAGAAATGGGAGTAGACCTATAATTGAATAGAAAGGAAACTGATCTAACTCCAGAATTGAGTCACAAGATGGTGTCAGTGATGCTTATTCAGTTCCCACAATTAATCACATACTGTTCTAGCTCCCTCAATTCTGTCACCCCTGAGTCTGTTTCTTTTTGCGAAGGAAATTTTGTAGCAGCAAGGTTGGTTTACATGGTTCTGGATTTGCAATGAGCCTAGAAATATCCTTTGAAACCACTTATGTTGAGAAATAAAATAACATTTTTTCTCCCTGAAGACACAAAGTGTTGATAGAGAAAGATAAAGACCAAATCATCTTAGGAAATAGAGTCACAGAGAAAAACCATAAATGTCTGTTTTCAAAGGCTTCTGAACTGTGCCTATAGTGACAACTTTGAGTCTGTGAGAGTGTGCAAAGACAAAATAATAACAAGGTGCTGTGCCAGGGCCTCAGTTTCCTCATCTGTCCAATGAAAGAGCTGGACTCACTGACCTGAGGACCTTTCTGGTTGGGATAATGAAGCTGTTTGTGCTGTATTAGAACTCACCCCAAATGTTCTCTGGGCTGAACTTCACAAAATCTTTGTGATATAGAAAAAGGAACATTTTACCATCTCAAGCCCCCATTTTGTAGTTGAAGAAATTGAATTAGCATTCCAAGGGCTTGTCTAAGATCACTGATGGAGAAGAGCCAGCACAGGAATTTAGGTAGTCTCTCCCAGACTCCTGCTTTTCCTCTGGGGGCCAGGGTGGCTTAGTGGAATAGTATGTACACTGGACCTGGAGTTAGAAGCACCTAGGTTCAAATTCCACTTTAGAGACTTACTAGCTATGTGACCTTGGGAAAGTGACAACCCAGTGGTCTGTTAAATTCCACCCCTCTGAAATGCAAAACTAAAGTTAGAATTATGAGGTGTTTTGCTTACCTGTGACCGAAAACTTGGATAGTTTTGTTTTTTAAGGAAAATTTCTAGATCATGGTTAGATAGTGTAAAAGAAAAAAATTATTTGTGAAATATGCAAACATTTAAGGAGGACCTACAACTTTTAAGGTATTCAGCTAGAAGCAGTTAGAAATTCAAAGAGAAATAAGGTTTAATTCCTATTTTGTCCACAAAGAACTCATGGTGTAGTATGAGGGATGTTGTATACAGAAATAAATGTAATAAAAATAAATGTAATACCACCACCTTTAATCACAATTATATAGTTCTTTGCAAAGATATATAGGTTTGCAAAGTGCTTTCCTCTTAAACATTGTGTGAGGTAGATTAAAAAAAAAGCAGAAGGTGGTAAGTTGTTCAAAGGTATAAAACAGAGTGCTTTGAGAGTTCCAGGAGGACAGAGATCACTTTTAATGAGGTGAATGAAGGAAGCGTTCATGAATGAAATGGTACTTGAGTTAAGTCTTAAAAAGTGGGTAGGATTTGAAGAGATTGGGTGTTAGTATCACGGGAAAGGCAATGCAGGTAGCCTATAGCAGCAGGGAGAGAATAGAAGGTACTTTTGCCTCTGCTGAAAGCAACACAGAGCCCATGTGTTTAAGTGGGAGAAATAATAGAAATTTTGCCAATATATATATGTGATTTATTGAAGCAGAGAATAGTAGTGGGAAGTTACAAGGAAAAGGAGTCAGGTGTGATTGAATTTATTGAAATGTGCCAGTGGGGATGAGGTGGCTAATCCTTTATTATGTATGTCATTGTTCTCTGCTGGCAGGTTAACCCTTGTGGGAAGGCACCTTCCCTTCAGGATATCTTGTGCATTTGAAGTTGACACAGCTTTTCAGAGTCCATGCTATTCATGCGTAATCTGTGATGACTCTGCACCTTCAGATTTTGCAGAAGGTAGATACCTGAGTCTTGAAACATGACACAGCAATGGGAAGAAGGAAAGTCCACAACACAGGAAGAGGCATAGATACAGGTACTGAGGTGGAATATCGAACTCATGTTCTAGATAGCTCAGTGTGGCTGGAGCATAACGTATGGGAAGTGTGTGGTAAGACTGGAAAGGTATGTTGCAGCCAAGTTGTGGTGCACCTGAAATGCCAGTCTAAGAAGTCTGGACGTCTTTTGGTAAGCAATAAGAAGCCAGTGAAAGTTTTTGTGCAGGAGAGTGATATAATCCTTGGGGTTGTGGGCCCTGGATTTGGAGTCAGGAAGATCTTCAAATCCTGACTCAAGACACCAGCTCTGTGTCCCAGGGCAACTCACTTAACCTCTCTGGGCCTTAGTTCCTTCATCTGCAAAAACCAAGGGGTTGAACTCAGTGTTCAACTATGATCAGGGACGAGTGAGGTAGATATGATAAGAGGGAAGGATTCTGCAAGAAATTTTGCAAGAGTATATGGGTGTGAAATCCTTGACATGTACCAGTAGGAGGGTCACAATAATGCTTTTTCGAAAACCAGACTATGCAGACCACACCTTATCATTGTACGGCAGCATTCTGCTAATAGCACTTGAATGTTGACTTAAACATCACCAAATCAAGCCTGAAAGAAAACTTTTAAATGTTGATCTAAACCAAGTGAATAGAGAAAAAGAAAACAATATTTTGAAAACTAGTTGTATCAGGGTGTTGTTTCAGTTTTGTAGCCCACCTTTTAAAATCCACATTCCAACTCAAGGAGTTTAAGCCCTGTGAAATAAAAATAAAAAATCCTCGATAGTTTCCCCCATTAGAATGTAAGTACCTTGAGGGCAGGGACTCTGTTTTTGTCCTTCTTTGTATCCCCAGCCCTTAGCAGAGTGCCTGGCAAATTAGTATATTTAATAAATGTTTGTTGATTAGTTGGGCTGTCAGGTGGCCTTTGGAGAGGCCATGTCTATAGCTACTGTATCACCCACCTCACTAAACTTTTTTTTAATCATCTATATATGGGAATAAGACCTAGAGTACCTACGTAACAGGTCCCTGTAAGGCTCAAATAAAAAGATGCTTTGTGAACCTTAAAGGGCCATATAAATAGTTGTTTATTATAATAATATATTATAACATTTATTCTAGTTATTGTTGTTATGATTATCATCATCATCATTATCTATTCATCTATGCTACCTTGTTAGAACTTATGCTTCAGTGAATATTCAGACACCCCAGTGGAGCTAGGATCTCACAGATGTGGATGTTCCCTCCGATGATACAGATGCAGATAGCAACCCATCCATGCTTGCTCAGACTATGACAGTCTTATCTATATCTTCCCCATGATCTGGGCACAGGGACTCCATCTTCTGTACTCAATTTCAGAGACAAAAATGGGGTGAAATTTACCTAGGCTCGGAATTCATAAAAAGACTCCTCATGGTGGGGAGAGGAGGAGGTTATATTTCTTCACCATCAAAGCAAAGGAACTTTACCCTTCCAGATAGAGTCCCTGCTAAAGTGTAGAAGATGACTAGTGAAGGGGAAAAGGGGAAAGCAGGATAGAAGGCTCATTAAGAAGGGATCTAGTAGGGCTGTCCATTGATTATCATCCCTCATCCTCATCATGGGAGCCCATTCATATGTTTCTTTTTGAAAATATGTTCCTTTGATGACATTCTTTATTTCTCAAGATAGTTGCTGCTCGTACCCACTGTGTCCCTCTCCATCACCCTCTGTGAGAAGGTCTTTATAGGATCTAGATCTAGTCTCAGAGGTCAAGCCTCTAATTTTACAAGTTAGGAAATACTGGAGGCCCAAGGTCACACAGGTAGCAAACACCAGAGGCAGGATTTGAACCCATGTCTTCTGTCTCCAAGGCGAGGACTCTTTCCCCTGTACTTTGCTAACTTATTTTTAATTCACTGAAGAGTGAAGAATTCCATGACTCACAGCTATATAAACTGGAGAAATGTCAGTATTAAAAAAGATGGGCCCGAGTTTCAGGGAGTTTACGTAGTTGTTTTGCATGGTGTCTCCCCATTAGGCAGCAAGATCCTTGAGGGCAGGAACTGCCTTTTGCCTTTCTTTGTATCTCCAGTGCGAAGCACAGTGCCTGGCACATGGTAGGTGCTTAATAAATGCTAGTTAAACAGCTGACTGTATCGCTCATTTGGCACTTGTCACGTGCTGCTATGAATGAGCATCTTTATATGGGCCTATCTTCCTAACTAGATTTTAAGTGCAAGTCTGGTACTTTGAATCTTCCTCCCTGCTCAGTGCAGGGATGAATGCACCAGGGATATGGAGAGCTCAGTTATTATCTGTATACAACGAGAGTAGAACCATTGAATTTTAGAGCTGGGGGGAGGGGATGATGGGAAACTAAGGCCAGGAAAGCCCATAGAAATGGCTAGTTGGTGAAAGAGCCAAGAATAGATAGCACAGCGCCCGGCATAGTGGGTATTTATTAAATGTTAGTTGACTGACTGTCTAAATCCAGTGAAGCTGAGTTGTGATGGTTAGCATATCACTGCTCCTGGAATGACCATATTCCAGAATCTCATTTTGGGTTTTTTTTTTTATCCTTGTCGTGTTAGGGCAGTCTCAAAAACCCAAAGGTTGCTGACTATGTAGGAGATAAGACAATGATCTTGCCCCTCTGGCTTAGGTTTGTTCTTCTGCCTTTTTCCCTACCACTCATTTGTTTGGGGGAGCAAAATGATTTCAGATCTGTGAAACTGGTGAGGGGGATAAGGGAAGGTTCAAACCCCATGGGCCTTTGGCCATTTGCTGGAGAGGTAGCCAATTTAGCAACTGGTAGTTAAATGAAAGAACTTCCTAACCCTAAGTCAGAGTGAAGCATAGTCCTAAGTTTGAGAGAAGGTCATGACCAGGAAATAAAGGTGAAAAGATAGACTTAAATTATTTGAAACCAATTACCTGGAGTGGCTTGGGCTCTGTATTCTATAGTGTTTGGCATGGCGTAGGGAATCTCTTTCCTGTTGATTCTTTTTAAGGCTTGGAGAAAGAGGCTTTTTTTCTGGGAGAAAAGCTGAGAAGGGCTTTTTTCTAGTCCAATGACTGTATATTAAGACTTTCCCCTTATTTTAAAAGAGCTTTCACAGAAGAACCTCAGGGGTTTAAGCTAAAGGAACAATGATATAATCTGCTCTCCCCCCCCCCCCCCATTGAGGAATAGGTAGTTTGATCTGAAGCCAGAAGATGGAAACAGAGAGAAGATCTACAGCCTTATGCCAAGTGGAGCTGTATCTGCCAATGACCAGGAAAGGAGGAAGATAGGTAACACGAATTTATTAAGCATGTATTATGTGCCAAGTGCTCTGCTAAGCATTTTTGCAAATGTGTTTTCATTTGATCTGTACAACGTCCCTGGGAGGTAGGGGCTATTATTACCCCCATTTAAAAAATCGAGACAAACAGGAGTTAAGTGATTTGCTAAGAATCACAAAGTTAGTAAATGTCTTAGGTTGGATTTGAACTCAGGTTCAACTTCAGGTTGAAAGCTTTGTCTCCTGCACCACTTAGCCACCCAATTAGCAGTAAAAATTGCACCAGTTGGTGAAAGAGCCAAGAATAGATAGATAGCACTAGTGGAGCTGTCCATTGATTATCATCCCTCATCCTCATCATGGGACCCCATTCATATGTTTCTTTTTGAAAATATGTTCCTTTGATGAGCAGGGACTCCAGGAGACCAGCAGGGAAGGCACCCAGCCGAGACTATTTGTCCAGCAAAGAAAGAGGAGAGATACCCAGGAGGTGTTGAATGCTACAAGGAACAGGCCAGGTGGGGACAGTGAATGACATCACCAGAAGACACAGGCCTACAGCATCACATGTGCGTGCTGACTCCCCATGAATCTGTTCCAGTTATACATGGTTTCTGTGTGTACCTCTTCATGGTCATACTGAGCCACCTGTTGCCTACCTGTTATTCTCTTTTTGAATGTATCCTGGACACATGTTCCCTATATGTATGTCCATGAATATGCCCTGTGGATATCCACTCCTCCCTCTGATAATATGTGTATTTGTGGGACAGTGTCTCAGGTTTTTAAGGGGAATTGTTTTATTCCATCTTTTATTCACATGATATTTCATTAAATGCCTTTCCTTTGATTTAGTTGTATCTTCTGGCTGAGTGGTAAATGCAAACATGTTGATGGGGGCTTATGAGCTATGCTTTTGAGTGGATGCTGACCCATGAAGTACCTTCAACTTGGGGGTAGCTATGTGTAGGATACTTTATTTTGAGTCAGAGATTGCCCATAGGTACTACACCAGGGACTTCCCTCTGCTGATTATCTCTAATTTATTACATATACACAGCTTGTTTTTATGTAGTTGTTTGCCTGTTGTCTCTTCCATTAGACTGTGAGCTCCTTGGGAGAAGGGATCACCTTTTGTCTTTCTTTGTATCTATCTCCGGCCCTTAGTACAATACCTGGCACAGGGTAGGTGCTTAATAAATGTTTATTGACTGACTGGCTGACTGCAACATTAAATGTTTCTATAGGATGTGCAGCACTTATGGAAGCCAGATCCAAAGTTTGTGGTAGGTCTAATTCTCATAGCCATGTAGAAGGTCGAACATATCACTGATTTATAGATCTTCACTCTCACATGGGATTTGATGCCAAACTCTTTGTTAACTCTCAAAGAACATGCTGGATTAAAAATTTTTTTTTGGCTTCTTGGTTGACTAGCATATCATGGGATTGCATGCTAGAGTAGACCTTGATGACAAATTTATTATTTGTATTACTGATGAAGCTCTGTGGCTGTGTGTAGTATTTTCTTGATGTTGGCTGGTATGTGATCTCAGTTGTCTTCAGGCTTACCATTGGTTCATAGCACCACATTGGTTTTTTTTTTTTTTGAAGGGGCCCATAATCAGTTGCACATGGATTTATTCCATGTGAATGTTAAGAATATGGTCATTAACATGCAGTGTTTCCTGGATGATTGAATCTAGGACTTTTGAAGCTTTTCCTCTGTTGAGTATTCCCAGTTACCCACAACTGTATTCCTACAACTCCCAGATACTTTGTTATGAACACAGCTGCAAACAATAGACTGAATAATATCATATATCGTATTCTACCTTCCTTCATTTCACTGGTGGGGAGGCATAATTCAACAAGGGCACCATTTGGTCTGGTATGATCAACTCCACCATCAACAACCAGCATAACTTAAGAGACCAGCAAACTTTTCAGGTGTAGGCAGAGTGATTTGTAGTTAACCAGATTTTTGGGCAATGAAAGATGTTAAATCCTTTTGTGAGGTCAGGGAAAACACTGGAGCAGCCGTGATCTCCCTTTTACTTTCTTTATGGTATAGAGTTCACTTACTGCATTGTAACTTCAATCTGAGTAATTTTATTTTATTTTTTATTAATTTATTTTGATTTATCAATAATCACTTCCATAAGCTTTTGAGTTTTAAATTTTTCTCCCCCTCCCTCCCTCTCTCCCCAAGATGGCTCTCAATCTGATATAGTGCACTGTCTTTTAAAGACACATGGAAATCCAGAAAGAGCTTGGTCGATGCTGTTCCTGAATAGCCAGCTTTGGAAAATCCTGCCAGGATATTGCCATCAGCAGAGAACAGAGAGGTGACCTTGCATTTCTTCCCACTCTCCATTTTCTCATTGGCCACATTCAAATTGCTCATATGACCCTTTGAAATCTTCTGGGATTTGCTCATCATTCTTCAGTCTTGATGGGTATGGTGGGTCATTCCTATAATCTCTGTTACTGGGGAGGCTGAGACTGGTCATGACTTCAGCTCTGGAGTTCTGAGCTACAATAGGGCTAAAGCTAATCAAGTGTCTGTACTAAGGCTGGCACCAATATAGTGAGTCCTAGTGATGGCGCAACAAGGGGGTGGTGTAGTCATCAGGCTGCCTGGGGGGGCACAGGTTGGAAAAGAAGCAGGCCAAAGCTTTCATGCTAATCAGCAGAGGTTTGCCCCATGAGTGGCGCTTCTAGCCTGGGCAAGCAGACCCAGTCTCAAAAAACAAAAAATTCTCCATAGGTAGGTTTACCCAGAGCCAAGAAAAGGGATTTGTCTGCATGTTTTGAAAATTATACCTCCTGTGTGTTACTGCCCACCTGAGGCTTTGAGTCTTTATTATAACACATGTGTTTTGACTTATGAGAACATAAATATCTACAGGCTTCAGAGAGTGGAATTTTCTGGTATTAAAAATGAATATTTATTAAAAGTAACATTAAAAAAGTGCCCCTTGTTATGGCTGTCTCTATGTTGTACCTATGCTTTGTATATGGCCACTGTTCCCCTGTTTTCTTTCTTTTGCTTTCTCTCTTCCTTTTAACATTTGTAACATTTCAGTCTCAGGTTTTTATTTTTCCCACTTGATGCGCCTCCCATCCTGCTCTCCCTCTTCCCCCCTCCCCAGTCATCCTCTGCAGCCTGGCAGGGTATTCTGTCTGGAATAGCGGAGTTAACAACTTCCTTTACTATGATTGTGAAGAATTCTAATCTTTCCCCCATGAGGGATCTTTTTGTGAATCCCAGGCCCAGATGTGTATGGCCCCATTTTTGTCTCTGAAATAACTTCCAGACATGTGACCAATGTGGTCAAACTATTTACAAAAAGTGTCCACAGGAGCATATATGATCAGCAGCTGGGAAAACTGAGGTTGATTCACAAGACAGTTTCTGTTTAACTTGACCTGTCATAAACAATGAGATCCCGTAAGTAAATATTCCACATCTGGCCGTGGAATCTTTGCTGCACACATTTGTCTGAAGAAAAGAAACAAGGCCTTGATCAGCCAACATCCCATTGTCCTTATAATCGCAATAATAGTGAAGCAGGACCTGATATATTTACTTTTTGGGGAGGTTAATTCCTTTAATAGCTTTCTCTGTCATGGTAGATGAACAGTGATTGAGTTTTGAATCGGCATCCTTTATTACTTTACTGCAGGCAAATTCATGTGTTGGAATACTTCAATGAGCCCCTGGAAAGCCCTGTGGCAGAAATTAAGTTGTGTAATTGTTAAGTTCACAGGTCATAATCCGAATAGGACCACAATGGAATAATTGATGAGCTCCCTCAGGCCTTGGGGCCATCTTGGGCTTTTCCCTTTTATGAAAGATGTTTTCTTAAGATTCCATTCCCTCAAAAGAGCTCACCAGGAGCCAGTCCCAATCCATAGTACAAATCTTCTTAGCAGAATGTTGGATAGACTAAATATCAAATTATTTTGTGTAATGCCAAAATTTGGTTAATGAGGTTGTAATAAAAATCAGTAACCATGGAAATAGCATTCACCTTATTAAGGTAAAAGGTCAAATCTTTTCCAAATAATAGTCCTCATTTTACAATGTAAATATTTTCCCCAAGTATTATATTCGGGTTGAGTACACCCTATATTTTTTGATTCTTTAGTGATTCTGTAGCTTTTTGCTATAAATATTTTTCTTTTAATTTATAATACACAGTTTAAAAAGTAAATACTGCTCTTGGAAGTGGCTTGGCAAGGAAAGCTGGAAGAATTTATGCAGTAATCAGGGTGTAGAACTGAATTTCAAGAGAACTGAATTTGGAGTCAGGAATCCTGGAGCTTTAGTACCAGCTCTGTCTCTTTCTGTGTCACCTTGAGTGAGTCTCATATTTTCTAGGACTCAGTGTCTCTGTTTGTAAAATGAGAGAGTCGAATTAAACTATTTCCAAGGTCTCTTCCAACTCAATACAATTCAGCCAAACAATTCAATAATCCAATTCAGTTAAACAAACATAATTAAGCACCTACTATGTACTGGGCTCAGTTCTGGGGATGCGAAGAAAGAACAGAGAAACAATCTTCATTAAGCCTGGAAAGGTAGACTACAAAGGGCTTTTAAAATAAAGCTGAAGAGTTTGTATTTTTCTTAGATGTATTAGGATTAATAGAGATTTTTGAGCAGACTGAGGGACATTATCAGACCAATGTTTTAGGGAGATTATTTTGGCAGCTGTGTGGGGGATGGAGAGATAGAAAAGAGCTAAATTAGGTTGATGATCCTGGGAGAGGAGAGGAGAGGAGAGGAGAGGAGAGGAGAGGAGAGGAGGGAGGGAGGGGAGAGAGGGGAGGGGAGGGGAGTGGAGGGGAGGGGAGGGAAGGGGAGAGGAGGGGAGGGGAGGGGAGGGGAGGGGAGAGGAGAGGAGAGGAAAGATTTATGTGAGACAGCCAGGTAGCATAGTGGATAGAGCATTGAGACTGGAGTCAGGGAGACCTGAGTTCAAATCCAGCTTCAGACACTTCCTACCTATGTGAACCCTGGGCAAGTCACTTAACATATTTCTACCTCAATTTCCACATATCTAAAATGGGAATAATAATAGCATCTGACTCCCAGTGTAGTTGTGAGTATCAAATGAGATATTTGTAAAGTGCCTGGCACATAGTAGGTACTATATAAATGCTTACTACCATTCCAGTGTGAAAGATGTTGAGATGGAATTGGGAAGACTTGGTAACTGATTGAACAGGGAGTTTGTTGGGAAAAAGTCACCACAGGAAAACATTTCACGGAATTAGAACCTTCTTGCCCTTTGCAAAGCTGATTACGAAAAAGAATGCACAATGGCTTTAGTAAATGTTTAAAGAGTTTCTATTTTTAAAAAAAGTTTCTTATAGATCAGTGGCAGAAGAGAAAAGAACGAATATTGGAGGGGGTGACTTCACTGATCATCATTTTAGATGCGCACTGGGGGTGTTTTCAGTAGAGCTTCAAGTTGTCATTGTGGTTTGTCCTTCATTCTTGAAGAGGACCATGACATAAGGGAGGGGATGATATGACTTTCAGTTAACTTTGATTTGAGTGAGGGAGGGCTATGCAGAGTCACCAGTCTCACTCCTCCAGAGCCATCTGGGTCCAGTGGCAAGATATAGATCAGGACGACTGGCGGTGGCCCTGGATGATGCACTTCAAGCATATACATATTCCAACTATGGAGATTAATTAATTAGAATTTCTAGGCTTTAGAGACTGATCATTTGGTCCAACCCCTTATTTTACTGTTGAAGAGACAGATTCGGAGAAGCTAAGTGACTTGCCCCAAATTCCATGAGTTTGTCTCGAGCTGCAATTTGAACCCAAGATAAAATCAGATAGTTTTTGTAAAGCGCTTAGTAGTTGCTATGTGAGTGCTTATTCCCTTCCCCTTTGCCCCCTTCCACATTAGCACAACAGACAACCCAAATGAAAAACAAATACTCCTTTTCCAAATATGTTATGTATGTTTGAGGCATCAGGTTTTTAAAACCTTTACAAAGGTTTTATTGATGCATTTTTAAGTACCCCAATCATTTGTAGATATCTTCCCCTATCCCTGAAGCTTTCCCCTGTAACAAAGAAAATCAGGTAAGGAAAACCAATCAACACTTATATGCATCATTTTACACCTGCAGTTTCCCACTTAAGGAGATTTGTTTCCTCTTGTGTTCTCTGGAGTTGAAATTGCACATTGTAATCCATTTACAGTTAGCTGCCTCTTAGTGTTATTGCTATTTACATTATGGTCATCGTGGGGGAGCCAGCTTGAACCTCTTGTGAGAGTTGATTGTTAAATTTTCCATGTGAACATTTAATTTAATTTACAAACCAAGGTTTGATGTATTGTTTGGTTGACTAGACTTCAGAAAATGACAGAGTAATGCAAATGAAACTTCAAAGTGTGTCTTGTGTACTTCCCTACCCCCCAACCCCCTCAAAAAACCTGTTGTTGACCATTTATTTACCAGTACTCTGATGATTACTGTTATCATTGTCTATCATTGTTCAGGTTCTTCATTCTGCATCAGTTCATATGAGTCTTCTCATGGTTATCTGAATTCTTCAGATTCGACATTTCCTATAGTGTCACAATATCCTTTTACATTCTTGTACCCAGAGCAACTACTTTTAAATAAGTTCAACTCAGCAGCAGCAGTCAGTGCCAGGAGGACTTTTGAAAACACAGACTTGTTATTTATTGAGGAAGAATGCATAGGGCTGAAGGCTTCTTTTAGCAAGTGGAAGTGATGGGCCAGTTCTTAGTTCAAATATGGTGCTAAAACAGGAGCTATTTTATAGGTTAATGATAAAGGGTCTGCCTTTTAACAGTATTTGCTGTTTCCTGATGTCCCTTCTTCTGGATCATCTTCCCCACGCTCTCCTATGACTGCTCATGTGTAGTAGTGAGCACACTCATGCTCACTGTGCTTTGTTCTTACTTCTCCCTTATGCCTCCCCCCATTATTTAAATTATTTATTTCTTTATGCATTTGCCCTTAATTTTTCCCTCTGTCTTCTCGCTGCTGGTGTCAGATGAATTCCTCTCTCTGCAGCAGCTCAGCAGGACGCGGATTAATGCAGCTGGAACACAACTACAATATGTTAGGATGCTGGGGCAACCTTCCTAGTTAAGGAGAACAAAAAAAGGGGGGGCCCCAAAACATCCAGCAGTTAAATAAACATCAGAGGGGGAAATAGTTTGTTTGTTTTCACTATAGGAGTGTTCTGGGTGTCTCCTTGCTACCCTGAGATAGGAGATAATAACAACCAAAAAAAAAAAGGGAAGAAAGAAAAAAGGAGAAAAGAAAAACCAATAACCAGAAAAACTTGAAGATAAAAATTAGGTAAAAGGGCTGACTCTGGGCTACGTTTGAACATATTTCAAAGTCTTGGCATGCAAAGAGGATGCCAAATGGAGGTGTTTGGTTGATAGAAACAGACTTATGCCACCCCCACCCTCTACACTTAGATTTTACAATTTCCAGCCTCTCGAACCCCTTCCACTTAGCCTTTTGCTGGCTGTCCATTGAGTGGCAGGTCATGATGGGCTCCCATCATACCCAGAGTAGGGGATCCTTTGCATGGAAATCGACATCTGCTACTAAAGTGATGTCTGTGTGTTATCCTGCCAGTTCTTTTGCTTGGCCAGGACTATTTTTTTCCGTGACAAATATTCAATGAACTATCTGATGTTTAAAAACTAAGAATGCTTAGCCTTGCAATTGTTATTAAATTCTTTCCCGGTGCCACAATGCAGATGCTTTGATGTCAAGTCTTGCAGTTACTGGAAGGATCTCATGTGCTTATGATAATGTGCAGCGCTCTTTCTGTTATTCCTATAGGGAAAATAAACCCCACATTAGTTCCATATTAGTACCTGAGTTGGAGAAGTTAAAAAGCACCAGCAAAAGGTTAAACAGAGTCAAGTACACATAAGAGGGCAGTAGTTATTAGTGTTCAGGGAGCCATTAAAAAATATTCTGCTTATACAGAAGAATTTATTGGTGTCTCTGCTTCTGGCTGCTTTATGCATTTTAATAAAGAAGTAGGACTCTGTGTGTATGGGTTGTGGTTATGCTTCAATGAAGACTGTCCATTTGAGGATGCGATGATTCCCGCTGTGTTTTTCTCCAGGCAGCTCAACACTTCAGTCGGTCAGTTAAATCATTCAGGGGGCATTTATTAAGTGTTTACTGTGTGCCAAGCACTGTGCTAAGTGCTAGGAATAGAAAGGGAGGTAAAAACATAGGCCCTGACTTCAAGGAGCTCACATTCTAAGGAAGGAGATGATACACAGATAAAAATATATCCCTTGTATTAGTTACGTCTCTAGAAATCAATGTATTTTCTTCAATAGACCTTCTTAGAAGTGATGGAAGAAGGGTCCATCTATTGATTTTGGGGAAATTTATTTTTTTGTGTTCTCTAGTGTGAAAGTCATAGGCCCTCTATTTTACTTAGCCACATCTTTGAGGGCAGTTAACGTAAAAGAAAAAAAACCAAAAAAACTAATGTGGGAGATATTGGGCTTTGACACAAGACATCAAAATCTAAAAGGTATATAAATTTAAAATAATGATTTATTAAGATTATATGATTTTAAAATTAGTTACATTTATATATTAACATGTCCAGCCCTACACAGGGGGTAGATTTGAAGGGTGCCAAAGACCCCTCTTCACTTCCAAATGCTTTGTGTCATAATCTTTGAGTCATTGACTATTAGATGATCTCCTTCAGACTAAAAATCTCCAGAAAGTTTTCTTCAAAAGGCAACTATTGGTTTATTTTGCTTGACTACACTTTTTATTTCAAGGGAATTTTTTTTTTTTAGGGAGAGATGTAGTGATAATTATGCCTTTTCCCCGAAAGAAAAAAATAGCATCAATGAAAACTTTAAAAAAATACATGGTAGAAAACAGAAGAAGTTCAGAAGAGGACATGGACAAACAGGGTGGTGTGGAAAATACTGTTAAATTTAATATATTTTACTCAGAAACAGACGTAGTATATAATGGAGATTCATGGTGTCATACAAAATCTCTTTCTGTTCTTGGCATAAGGAAATGTTCATGTTTGTCTGTTTGCCATGTTTATAATCAAAAAAGAAAATTAAAAATTTCAGTTATGTTAAGGGGAGAGGGGTAGTTTACTTACCAGTTTTGCACAGCACAACAGTACCCTCAGGGACTAGAACACAAAGGTAAATATTGATTAAGAAGGAAAGGAGAGGTGCAGAAAACTACTTTTACTAAAAGGAGTAGATCCAGGAATACTAGAGGTATGCTGGAGCCAGCTCAAACCATCTGGAGAGAATCTATTGTTAAATTTCTATTGTGAAGATTTATTTACTCCTTGGAAATCACTCACTTTATTGTATTGTTGATTGTCTAAGAATTAAGATTTAAGAATTAAGAATATGATGGAGAAAACGCAGATTACACTCAAAAGCGTATCTTGCATATGTCGTTTTTTTTTTTTCATAGAGGTGGTGTTAAACTACTCACCCAACCCTGAGCAAGTTGTTTTAGGCCGTATGAGGCCATTGGAGTGGTGTTTTGAAAGGAGGGGAAGGTCCATAAAAGAGAAGGAGGAAGCCTTGAAGGCAGACATTACCTACTTCACAGTTTTTCCTAGGGCAGGAGCTCCCCCCCCCCCAAGAAAACAAAATATAAACTTAGTCAAAATTCAAAGTGGAAGAGATTCATGACCATCTTGACAAATACATCTTTTAAAGCTTGCAGTCACCTAAATCTCTACAAGGGCACAGGAAGCTATGTGCTCAGTCCTGTTTATTCTATGGGGAAGGTTCGTACCCTTTAAAGCCAAGTAACTAGTGAGCCTTTGATCAACATTCCCAATGCACCAAGTAAAAAAAGAGGCACAGGATAACACAGATGTAGGGGAGGGAAGGGGAGGCGAAGATGGCATTTGTCTCTGCTTCCCTGCAGGGCATGAGGATAGTTCCTTATGTTGATCCTTTTCTTAATTAATACTTCACTGCTGTTTATGGCCTTCAGGCTCTTTCTTTCCCAAGATGCTATCAAACACATTTAAACTATGGTGATCTCCAGCATGTTTTACTGTCTCTCTCAAAGGAGAAAAAAGGAAACCGCCCTGAACAAACATATCCCTTGGTGTTAGATCCCAGCGGTCTAGCTTCATGCCACCTAGCCCTACTGTAGCTAACAAAGGAGGGAAAGGAGAAATGCATCTATTTGTATATGCTGGCTTCAGCTTTGCGGATGGACAACATTATTAACCACCCCACAGGAAGAGGATTTTGAATGAGTAATTTTGAGTGAATAGGAAAATGGGGGCCATTAAAAAAAAAAGATATAAGCCATTTTTTAAAAAAAGGACATTGAAGATTTTTATTATGCTTGTATTTTGTTGTACTTGGCATTCATATCTACTTGCTCCTTTGGACCCATGTCCTACTGATTTTAAGAATTTCTATGCCTCCTAACTTGGGTGGGGGATTTTTGTGGCTTTAGAACCTTTAAATAATTTTCTTGCCTGGGACAGCAATTTTTTTTCCTTTGGTGTTTGCCATTTTCTAATCAAATTCCATTGTCAAACACGAATGCAGGTGTGTGTGTATGTGTGAGAGAAAGAGAAAGAGAAAGATATATATATATATATATATATATATATATATATATATATATATATATATATTGAGAGAGAGAGAGAGAGAACTGTAATTCTTACTATCATTTTATACTATATGTTGTTAGTGTTCAGTTGTTTTCAGTCCTGTCTCACTCTTTGTGACCCCATTTAGGGGTTTTCTTGGCAGAGTTATGGGAGTGGTTTGCCATTTCCTTCTCTAGATCATTTTATAGATAAGGAAACTGAGGCAGACAGGGTTAAGTGACTTGCCCAGGGTCACATAGCTAGTATAAGTGTCTGAAGGCAGACTTGAACTCAGGAAGATCTGTCTTCCTGACCCCAGGCCTGGCACTCTATCCACTTCACTGCCTAGCTGTCCTTTATAATACGTAGACTTAGTTTTAAGAAGAAAATCGTCAGCATAGCTTTTATTTTGTATAAATGAGGGAAATTATAACTTGTTTCCTAAAATTTCACCATTCCTTTATTCTTTGGCACGTAGTAGGCACTTAGTAAATGCTCGTTGACTGCCTTGACTTAAGTCTTTGGTCTACTGCTTTTACTACTGTAATCCATGATTTGAATGACTCTTTCATGCATTCAAATACTGCTTTGATACTGCCATTATATCTTTAAGAGCCAAACAGAATGCTGAGAAAAGCAGGTTGTGCAGGCAGTTTTGAAATGAGTTGAGAAATGTCTTAGTATGAAGTGCTTTTCCCTCTGGAGACAGGAGAAGGTGTACTTTTATCTGTGATTTATGAAGATCTATGAAGAATATGTGGAGAAGTCAGGGAGGGAGAAGGTAATGTGAACCTTCTTCCTCGTCAGAATTGGTGTAAGTGATTATTATAAAGAAAACTTATAAAACGAATACTATGAAGAGTTTATGAGGAGTTGGCAAATGTATTCTGGAAAGACTCTTTCTTGTGATTACTGAAGGAAAGCAAAGGAAAAGGACTAATCTATTATGTTTTTTAAGAGCCTGAATTTATCTCTGATCTTGAGGAGAAGTATGAAGAAGTTTTTGAGAGATTTTAATCAGTGTCTGGAATGGTCTGAATGGTTTGGGACTGTATTTCCAGACAAGTGAAAAAGAATCATCTATTGTTCTGCGGAGAGTTTGCAGTGACTCTAGCTGTGAAATTTTTTGTGTTGTGGATAGTTATATATGTCTCTATTTCTATGATTGCTTCCATCTGTTAATAAATTGAATGTAGTCAGCAATTTACATGTTTATTTAAAGTAGATAATAGGATTAGTTATTTTTGGGACTGGAGGTTTCTCCAGAGCTAATTAATCGATGCGAGGGAGGTTGTAAGTATACTTAATAACAAAATGTAAAAATACACCGCAAATTATATAGAGCATGGAAGAAAAAATTAGATATATACCGCCAAATCAAGTGGCAATCTACAAGGGTAACACATGAGGTCAGCCAGAATCCATAACTTACTACATGTGGGGATGGGGATGCATCTTCAACCTACTCCATGTGGGGGACCATCCTCTTCAGTGTGCTTCATTTCTGATGTCTCCTCATTCTCAGTTTATTCACTTGTAAGTGGGGATAATTGTACCACCCACCTCACAGGGTTGTTGAGAGGATCACATGATATAATATATGCAAAGCGCTCATTAAAGATAATATTAGCAAAGTACACAGTGCCTGGTGTGTAGTAGGTGCTCAATAAATGCTTATTTCTTTTCCTCCTATAACATTTGTATAGCACTTTGCAAACCTTAAAGTGCTATAGAAATGCTATTTATTGTTATTATTATTATTGTTATTAGTTGTTCAGTTAGTATCTGAGAGGGATTTAACCTGGATCTTCCTAACTCCAAGTCACCATTCTGTTCTCTAAGCTGCCCCTGCCTCTCCTGCTTCTCTAAGGAGGAGATAATCCCAGGCATGGGGGTAAAAGGGAAGAAGAGTACAGTGGAACTTCTCTCCCTGAGTAGAGGGTCAAATGCTTTTTCATATTCCCCAAAGTCTGAAGAAAGAAAATAGGCATGATTATGTGGAGCTTTTAGTTTCACATTTATTTTCACCATTGTTTTCCTATTGAATGGGAAACTGAAGATATTCCTCATTCCCAAGGGGTTGGGGACAGGGACTGGCTTCCATAAAACCATTCAAGACAGCAAAAGAGCCTACACAAGAGGAAGAAGTCCTCATATGCACTTGCAAACAAAGGGGTCTTGCCTTCAGGTGTGCCTGCCTATAACTCAGCCTGGCTGTGCCCTGCAGCACCAAAGACTGATACTATTGTTTATCCTTCTTTCTCCAAGAGGAGTAATGACATCACTAGGGTGGTGTCTTGACTTGTGTGTGAATTGGATTTAAACCAAAATCAGAGACTGATAGGGTTTGATGATAGGGCTGCCAGATATGTAGGATCTGAACTTCTAGTTTCGATGGCTTTTATTTTTTAAAATACATTTTAATTTATATATTTTATTTTTCAATTGCCTTTTTCCTTTGCATCCTTTCTCTTCTACCTCTCAGAGAACCACCCATAATAACAAAAAAATGTAAAAAGAAAAAGAGAAATAAGAAAAAATCGGCAAAACCTTTCAAAATATATAAAAAAAATGAAAATACATGGGATGTTTCCTACCTATGGGCCTCCCACTTCTGTAAAAGAGTGTGGTGAAGAAGGTGTCTTTTATTTCTTCTTTGGGGCCATGATTGATAGGAAAAATTAATTACAGCATATATCACATATTGTACAATATATGTATGGTTTCAATACAATTATGTTGTACAATATACACTATTATTATATGACAACTCTGTATAGTAATTTTGCGGCATTCGCTTTTGGTTATTTTGTGGTGTTGTTTTTTTCCATTTATGTTGTTTTCATTCTGTAGATTATTTTCTTGAGTCTGTACCCTTCACTTTGCATCAATTCATGGAAGTCTTTCTATACTTCTCTGTATTCGTCTCTAGATGTCCTTTAACCGAATCATTTTTTTGTGGGGATAGTTGTTATTCCTGTTCAGTTATATCTGACTTTTTGTGACCCCATTTGGCATTTTCTTGGCAAAAACACTGGAGTAGATTGCCATTTTCTTCTCCAGATTATAGATGAAGAAACCGAGGCAGACAGAGTTGAGTGGCCTGCCCAAGGCCACCCAGTTAGTAAGTGTCTGAGGCCAGATTTGAACTCAGGAAGATGAGTCATCCTGACTCCAGGTCCAGCACGCTATCCACTGTGCCACCTAGCTTCCCTAACCAACCCCATACTCCTCTGAACAAAATTGCTTTCCCTCTGATTGGAAAGCTGTTAGTACAAAAGTCACAATTTCCTTCCAATGGAGTTTATTGGAGGAGAGAATTTGGAAGGGGTGCTAGGGAAGTTTCAACCCTTCATGCCTGAGCCTGGTCATGAGCTGGGGGATGGTGGGGATGATACTGCAAACTTCTCCATATTTGAACCCTGAGAACATGTGTACTGGTTGGTTGGCTACGTTTCTAATGTTCATTAGTCTAAAGAGAATGGCATAAATGGCATTTTTTATTTCATTTTTTAATATTTTTATAATCTGTGAAAGTGTTAACTGGATCTTCCAAGGAAGCTGTTCTTTACCTGAGGTCTGTGAACTTTTGTTTTTAATATTCTGATCACTGTATTTCAATATAATTGGCTTCTTTTGCAATCCTACTTATTTTATTTTATGCATTTGAAGAACATTATTCTGAGAAGGGGTTGATAGGCTTCGCCAGATTGCCTAAGGAGTTCAGGACAGAAAAAAAGTTAAGAAGCCCTACTCTGTAGCCTGATTACATTTTCTTGGCCATATCTGCACCATCAAAATTATTTATATATTTTGGCAGCTATCTATGTTATTTTGCCACATCCTGGATATTTCATTTGCATATGATTTTTCCCCTGGAAAGTAGCCCAAATATTTCTACTAGATTTACATTGGATGTGAAAACATTTGGATCCTTTACGGGGGAAAATATTGACTGACAAAAGCAAATCCAGTCAGTTGGATGACTCCTTATCCTTCCTCTTTTGTTGTGATGACATAGATATAACCTTAAAGAGATGAAATGATGCTTAATGTGGAAGAGGGGCCAGGTGGATTTGAATCCACATGTTGCTGTTTTGATAACCATTGTAGCTGCAACATATGACTTATTTTGACATCATTTCATCTTATTTCAATTTTTCTGGGGGAATTAGTGACCCCCTTCTCTATTCTGCTACTCCCCAACCTTCCCCCCAAATACCAACAAACTTCCCTTCAGAAACCCACCTCCAAGTGAGCAGTAAAGACAGATCCATACATTGTGAAAAGCCACACACACATATATAGATATACACACATACATGTATACACATATAGTTATATATTTAGTTTTAGTTTTAATTTCATTTAAGGAGAGAAAATAGGTCATTCTTCTTGGGTTTCTGAAATGATCAGGGAGGTTCAGTCAATCCCTCCTCTTTCTCAGTGTACAGTGCACCACGGTTATGTCAGAAATGATGACAATCTCATGATATGCTGCCCTTTCTTGTAGTTCCTTTTCTCTTTCTATCCCTGCTGGAATTTTCAGAGAATAATCCTATCAGGCTGAAAGACATGATCAGACAGCCTTAGAAAAAGAAGCTTCCTTCAATCATGACCTGGAACATCTTTCTTCATCTTTTTCTTGACACAACAGGTTAGGTTATCCAGAGTCAAGACAAAAAAAACCAACCCAACCTTTTCTCAATTATATTGGTAATTTAAGCAGAAGTTGTATCATTATTTACAGTTTTGTTCTTTATTTTTAGTGTTAACTGTCATTAGTGTGTTCTTCAGTTAGATCTTAATGCCACAAGGTAAAAGGGAAAATGGGAGAGGCAATATGGTGGAGGGGGAAAGAAGAGGGACCTAGAAGTCAGGAGACCTGGAATCTATGGTCTCAGCATTACTGCTGACTAGCTGTGTGACTTTGGGTAAGTCATTACACCTTTTGAGGCTTCAGTTTACCTATCTTAAAATGAAAAGTTGGATCCATCTCTTTCCATAGAGATTTGGGTCTTAAAATATTGAGAAGGTCATTCATTTTTGGAAAAGCCAATGTGGGAATTTGTTTTGCAGAATAATGCTTATTGGTGACAAGGGTTTTATTTTTCATTTAAAAAAATTGTTTGATGGGGGTGGTACAGTGGGAGGAAAGGATAATAAATCCTTTTAAAATAGATTTCTTAAGAAGGAAAAAAATAAAATATGGGGATTGGATGAGAAAATCATGAAGGTCCTTCCAAGAGTTAACATTTAATGAATTGATATCTACAGTTTCTTCCAGCTTGAAACTTCGGCAACATCTAAAACTGGTGAATTTGAGCTAAGGAAGCAACCAATTCAGATCACTTAGTTATAATTATAGATGATTATATTATTTGCTAATGATGGATGTCACAACCACTTTTGATTAAATTATACCATTAGTTGTATTTCTTTACTAGCAAGTATCCCTTCTATCTAGAAAGGATTTGGAGTTTTGCCTTAGAAGTATGGAGACAAAGAAAGACATTGCTAAGTCAGTTACCTAATGGCACTGTCACATTTGGTTGTCCACAGTTCACAAGATTCAAGGAGAGCCAAATTGGATACCCAGCCTGCTTAACTTGGCTGTCCTCTTTACAAATAAATTTTGAAAAGTTAAAAGTTAAAAAAAAATTAGCCTTTGCTATGTGGCTGGTGACCAAAGTAAATGGCACATTTCAGTGGGCCATTGGAAAGGTCTGTCTTTGTATCATAACTGTAACTCAGATTTTTGTTATTTATAGGTATGGCTTGAAATACTTTCTGTTGGAAAACATTCTGAACATAATTGCAAAATTAATACTCTTATTCGTTCTGCTTTTTGCTAACTTTCCTCCCTCTTCAACCCCCCAAGCTGTGTTAGTATTGAGAATTATCCAAGAAGGAAGGTGAAAATGAGGAAAGTATGGCCTTAGAGATATGTGTTTATCTTTTGCTTCTTCCCATTTGTTTTAGCCTTAAGCAAAAAGTTCAACGTTAGGGTTGTTGGGTTTTTTCTTTCTTTCTTTCTTTCTTTTTATTGCATTTGCTTATATGTAAAGGAAAAAAGAAACACTCCCTTTCTATTTTTTTTTTTTTAAAATAAGACAGACATCTTTAATAATTCTGTTTTAGGATTTCTTCAAGGAATGACATATACCCTAGATTAAAGGCAAACCATCAGCACTCATGCAGTCAGCGGGAATCTAAGCTTCAGTTCACACAAATGCCCATAAGAGTCGATTCTCCTCAAACGCCAGCAGAAAGGGATGAAATTAACAGCAAGGTGCAATAGCTTGCAGATATCAGCATAATCACTGGAAATCTTAGTGTGAGAGGCTGTAGCCCAATCTGTATGGGGAATTTTAAACGTGACAAACGTTCGGAACAACTTCAGTGATTCAGAACTTTGCCAGCCAAATGTCTTGTTTTTATTTCACCTCATTAGGAAATATAAGTCCGAGGCTGTGGATTCTGAACACAAATTAGGTGGCAGTGGTAGGGGGCTGCTGGGGAGGTTCAAGCAGACCTGTGACATCCCCCTAGGCCTGGATGTTCTGACATTGGGAGACTCAGGCAGAGCTCGGGGCTCTGTCATGTGGAAGCTCATTTGGAGGAAAGATGCTATCAAATTAGGGATGGGGATGACACCTGTGATTCTGCAGGTATCTGATTGAGAAACTACCTCCACCAACTTATAATAGTTGTAGAGAGAGCCTAGGACTGCTATTTGCTTAGCCAGCAGATCTTTATCCATCCTGCCACACTGCCTCTCTTGCTGCCAACATCCACCTACTAAATAGAATGTAAGCTATCTGAGGGCAGGGATTATATTATTTTTGTCTTTGTATTCCCTGTGCAGAGTTGAGTAGCCTACATAGCAGGCACTATAAATATTTTTTCAATGGAATTGAATTGCATTTTTAAAAATTGTGGTTTGCTTCAATTCATGACCTTTAGAGTCATGTCAACTGTGATTATTTCCATATGCTGGTTGTTTTGATCAGCCAGCTTGGCTTGAAGTTTCATATGTTTCAGCTCACACTGATAGGCATCATGATAAGCATCGAGAAGCCATTTTTTGACTATTGGATCTTATGCACATGTTAGGCTGTGTGTTCAAACATAATATAGGGTCTAATTGTTCTATGTTGGGGCTCATATACAAGATGTGGTCTCCTTCTAGTAAAACAGAAGTTCTTTGAGGGCAGGAACTGATTCTTATTCTTGTTCTTCATCTCTCTAGTGCTTAGCATAGTGCTTTGCAAAGAATTGGCACTTAAAAGTTTGTTGAATTAAATTGAATTGATTAATACCTTCCTCTCTGGATAGACCATGCTGATAACCACAAACTAAAAACATTTCACATTGGAAAGTGCTCAGATTCCTATTTGTGATACATGAAAGTCAAGCCTCGTTCAATGCTCTGTCTATCCCAAAGCTTCTGTGCTCTGGCTCATTCAGGAAGATTTTTCATGATAGAAAATAACCAGCTCAGATTCTTATAATCTAGCCAATAGCTCACAAATGTTCAGATTCCCTAAGAGTCTGGCCAGTATGGCAGATCTTTAATAAACCTTGTCTTTGGCTGAAAAAAAAAAGATAATAACCATAGTAACAACTCAGTTGTTTCCAAACCGTGTTTCCTATATTCCAACCATCATCCTCAACTTCTTCATCCCCCTTCTGTGAAGTTTGGATTCAGTCAAAGGGCTGCACTTAAGGGCCTAGAGGGCCACATGTGGCCTTGAGGCTGCAGGTTTCCTTCCCCTGTCCTAGAAGTTTGTTCTCTATCTCTGAGACACTGAGCTTTGATAGATGAACTTTTATCTCATATCTAATGGAACCAGGCCTCCAGGGCACCTCTGGAGGCTTCCAAACCAAACTGCAGCCTATAGCTGTGTCTAGCCTCCTAGCTCCCCTTTTAATGTTGTCTGCCTCAAAGAGAATATAAGCTTTGTGAGGGCAGGGATTGTCTTCCTTTCTTATATCTGTGTCCCCAAGGCTTAGCACAGTGCCTGGCACATAGTAAGCACTGAAGTCATTCATCCATTCACCCAATGTGTTTAGGGAAGGATTGTTTTGCTTAACTGTATTAAACTAGAAAATATGTCATGGTCTCCTTCTCCTCCGTGCTTTCTTGGAACTTTGACATTTATACATTATACCTTGAGTTATTGTTATTTTTTATCTTATTTCCCCTTCTAGATTGTAAGCATCTGAAAGGCAGGAACCATATTTTATTTATCTTTGTCTTTAGCCTTTGTGTTTGCACAGAAGAGATGTTCAACAGATATTCATTGAATGAACAAAGGAAGATCGGCCCAGGACAAATAAATGTACACCTTGGTAGAGGATGTCATCAGTTACTTCATAGTCCTGGTAACTCAGTCCAATTGTTGATTTCTTAGTTATTTGTTCTTAGGGAGGATAACCCACCTTTCATTTACAAACCAGACCATCAGTTACGGTGTCATGCTTTAAAAGCGCTGTCATGAGAATGCAGAGTTGAAGGGTCTTTGAGAAGGAAAATAAACCTGGGAGGGAAAATTAAAATCCTATTCCAACTTTCATTTAGGTCACAAGCAGAAAGCTTCTTAAGTCCTAGAGAAATGATAGGTATTTGAAAAATGAAGTGTCATTTGAAATGTCTTTTTCAAAATACCAGGTGATCCAAAGCTCAACAGAAGATCCATGATGGGCGTGGCAATAAGGGCAGTGATGGGTGGACAAGAAGTGGAGTTAAAAAACATCACAATTAAGAAAAAAATTAGCATTTATTATGCAACTACTATGTGCCAGGCACTGTGCTAAGTAGGCACTTTTATAAATATTACCTCATTTGGTCCTTCCAACTCCCCTGGAAAGTAGGTGCTATTATTATCCCCGTTTTATAATTGAGGTAATTGAGGCAGGCAGAGGTTAAGTGACTTACCCAGGGTCAGTTTGTTGTTCAGTTATTTTCGGTTGTGTCAATAAGTAATTATTAAGTGCTAGCTATATGCTAGGTACTATGTGAAACACTGGGGATATAAACAAAGGGGGGGGGGAAGCTCTTGTCCTCAAGGAGCTTACATTCTAATGGAGCAGAAAACATGTAAATGACCAGACACACATAAGACATATACAGAGTAGATGCAAGTTATTTTATAATTGCTTTATGACGGTCCACGTATGCTTTGGTGTTTCAGTGTTAAATAAAACTTAAATTACCTCACCAATATCCTCCAGAAAACAAAGATTTCACTAGACTTATTGTGGGCTCGACCAGTCCGTTATAGAATACGATGCCCATCTTAACTTATTTTCTCTAGCTTCTTGGAAAACCAGGTAATTACCTACCTTTCATTTTGGGAAGAGGTTAAGATTAATGCGAATTGTGACACGAAAACAGACACACTGATGTCAAAAGTTACACCTCTGGGAACTCACCATTAGAAGATGACATTTAGGATTTATTTTATTTTATGAAGGTAACCGATACACTTCATAAAAGACAATCAAGCATTCTGTGAGTGTCTTGAAAATGTTGAGAACTTATCAGAGTGTAAACTGCAGTGACTTCATTGAAGGATAATAAGGGAAAGGTCACAGACAGCAAATCAGAGCAGTATTTTTTCTATAGTTAATTGAGTTAAGATCAAATCATTATAGATGTGAAGAGTTTTTATGCATAGAATCACTCTTTGTGTCATCTGTTTGCAAAACTGGTCTGGAAGAAGACTTGTGGGAAAAGATAGAGAGTATAATCGTTCCTCTAATTGGTTGAAAGTGATGGCAAGAGATCTAAGTCATTTAAAGTGTGGAAAATGCTTTCAAGCTAAGCAAAGCCATCAAAAAGTCCAACAAGCTGTTGACTTTGAAAAAATGGGAAATGGATAAAAGTAAAGTAAAAGGATGAATGCCACCATTTCTTAAGAAAGTTGAAGTGATTTTTTTTAAAGGCCAAAAGAATCCAGAAAAAAATTAGCCATCAAACATCAGCTTTCCAAGGGAAAAGATATAACAATTAAAGTCAATGCTAGTTTTATAGTCCAAGCTAATTTTCAACTCTTTAAGAGAAGTATGAGAGAAGATTAAGAAAAGTATCACTTCCCCAAACAGGAAAAAGCAGTGGATGAGAAAATGACTTTATGAGACCTAACTGTGCCAGAATAAAAATGAAGTATCCTTACAGAAGAAGAGTCTAAGGCCAGCTAGGTGGTGCAGTGGATAGAGCACTGGCCTTGGAGTCAGGAGGACCTGAGTTCAAATCCAGCCTTGGACACTTGACACTTATGAGCTCTGTGACCCTGGCCAAGTCAATTAACTCTGATTGCTTTGCAAAAAAGAGAAAAAGGAAAGAACAAAAAGAGAAAAAGGAAAGAACGTTCTAATAGCTGGCAGGGTTAGATAAGAAATGGAGCAGATTTACTCCACATTTATTAGTTATTGGGCAAGTCAGAAGCAGATAGTTGGTATAGTGGATAGAGCATTGGGCTTGGAGTCAGGAAGACCTGAGTTCAAATCCAGCCTCAGGCACTTCCTAGCTGTGTGACCCTAACCAAGTCACTTAACCTCTGTTGGCCTCAGTTTTCTCATCTGTAAAATGGAAATACCAAATAGTGCCTACCTTCCACGGTTGTTGCGAAGATAAAATGAAATAATATTTGTAAAGCACATATCCCAGTGCCCGGCACATAGTAGGTGCTTTATAAATGCTAGCTCTGATGATGATATACCATTTAGCTTCTATTTGCTTCAGTTCCCTTATACATAAAATGGGAATAATAATAATAATAATACCTACCACCCAGAGTGGTTATGAGGATCAAATGCAATATTTGTTAAGTGCTTTGAAATCTGTAAAGTGCCACATAAATGCTGGATATTATATAGCTGACATCACGGAGCAGCACTTTCTCTAAAGAGCTCAAATTGTAGGTGACTCAAAGGATAATAGAGAAATGTACAGCCAGTCAGTAAATAAACATTTATTAAGTACCTACTATGTACCAGGCAGTGTGATAAGTGCTGGGATTACAAAGGAATGCCAAAGATAGTTCCTCTCTCAAGCTGCTCAGTCTAATGGGAGCAACAAGATGCAAAGAGATATATAGGATAAAGTGAGGCAAATCTATAGAGGGAAGAGGGTTTAGGAAAGGTTTCATGGAGAAGGTCAGATCTTGGTGGAGACTTACTTATTAGTGTGTCAAAGCAGATCATAAGCGATAATGTGCTTCAGAAGAGAAAAGGACCTCCAAAGAGATGGGGCAGTTATGTGGTCAGAGCAAGGGGTGACAATGGCCAGCTCCAGTACTATACTGCCGTACACAAAGTATTAAAAAATGAGGAGGAAGGCCCCTACTGTTCGGAGTAGATCCTTTCTGGGGGCACATGGATAAAAGCTGCATAGGATGAGAAGCTGTTGATCGGAGCATAGTGGATAGAGCATTAGGCTTTGAACCAGAAAGACTCATCTTCATGAGTTCAAATCTGACCTCAGACATTTACTAGCTGTGTGACCCTGGGGCAAGTCACTTTACCCTGTTTGCCTCAGTTTCCTCATCTGGAAAATGACCTGAAGAAGGGAATGGCAAATGACTCCTCTGTCTTTGTCAAGAAAACCCCAAAAGAGGTCACAGAGAGTCAGACATGACTGAAAAATAACATAAAACAACACGCTGTTGAGTCACCTATCATGAAGAGATCAAGGATCTGTTGACATCTCAGAAGGTTCATAAGTAATAAAATCTTAAGACATGATTCATTGCCAGGCGTGGCGGTGCGTGCCTGTCACCCCTGCTACCAAGAAGGCTGTGACTGTTTATCACTAGGGTTCTGAACTTCAGTAAGGCTGAAAGCAGAGTCTTTGGGACAGGGAGGTTACCAGGCTGGCTAAAGAGGAGAGAATAGGTCCGTGTTCAAAATGATTTTGTGCCAGTAAACAGGGGGATTGTTCGTAAGGCCACTGCATTTCTAGCCTGGGTAAGAGAGGGAGATCCAGTCTCTAAAAAAAGTAGTGTGTTTCCAGAAACTTTCTGAAAAACCGCCCAGATTCAAAATCTGATGTTATCCTTGGCTCCTCACTTCTATGTCAGGACCAGCCCCTTCTACCAGCCCCACGACAGGGAGGCAGGCGCCTTCTCTTCACCCTCTCTACCTCATGGGATGGTAGTGGGATGGGAGGAAGACAAACCCGCAGCCTCTGCTGCCGATGAAGTGAGCCCAAGATCTTTCTCTTCCCTCATCGACCTTTGTTACTCCATTGTCCAATTCCCAGCAAGCAAAGGAAGCCCAGGGTCAGCTGGATGCTGACCTCCATACCCCTACCTCTGCTTGAGCCATCCCAGAGCCTCAATCCATTCTGACCCTTGAACCCAGTACCCTATTGATGGGGGACCCTCTGCTCTACCCTCAGCCCCCAAGGTCCCTGGGTCTTGCCATCTTCCCTGCTGCTCTACTACCAAACCTGGAACTAAACTTGAACATGAACTTTCCTTTATGTGTCTTCTCCAAGTAGAAAAACAAATTTACTGGGGCAGTTAGGTGATGCAGTGGATAGAGCACTGGCCCTGGATTCAGGAGGACCTGAGTTCAAATCCAGCCTCAGACACATGACACTCACTAGCTGTGTGACCCTGGGCAAGTCACTTAACCCCATTGCCTAGCAAAAAAAAAAAGAAATAAAAATTTTCTCTTTGAAAGCAGGAACTGTCTTGACTTTAATTTGTTTCTCCAGCACTTACAGAACTTCTCACATACTGTGTGCTTAAACACTTTTTGTTCCATTCTTCTCATCAGTTGCCAAATCTTGAAATTTCTGTCTCCATGACATTTCTCACATCCATTTCCCTTCTCTTTACTCACAGTCACCCCCTAGTTCAGCTCCTCATCACTTTACACATGGTCTGTAGCCTTCCCATTGGATTCTCTCCCTTGAGTCTCTCTCCAATCCTTCTGCCCACACAGCTGCTAAAGTGATTTTCCAAATGTGTAAATCTGATCATGACCCCCTCGTATTTACTTCTGAACTCCAGTGGCTCCCTATTACCTTTAGGAATGTTTAAAACCCTTCTCAGCCTAACCCCTCTGCATCTTTGCAGTCTTCTTATACATTGTTCATGTGGTATGTGATAGATAGATGCATTTTTTTTTAAATAGAAGGTAATAGTAAAAGGCATGTACAAGAAGGGGGATGGAGGGCACGTGGGGAAAGGCCTTTTGGAGAAGGTGGGATTTGTTCCTAAAATCCCTCCCCCCTACCTCTATTTACCACACCTGCAAAATCAATCCCAGGACACAACAGAGATTTCTTGGGAGTGTTTGTCGATCTTTAGGTATGGATACATACCTTATATGAATATAGGAAGTTGGGATCAGGAAGATTTGAGTTAAAAATCCAACCTCAGATACTAGCTGTGTGACCTTGGACAAGTCATGTAATCTCTGTCTTGCCCCACTTTCTTCCTCTGTAACACGGGAATAACGATGGTGCCTACCTCTTCGGGCTGTTGTAAAGATAAAATGGGATAATAATTGTAAAATGTTTAGAGTACCAGGCACATAGCTATATAAATGCTGATTTTCCGCCCCCCTTTCCCATGTGAGATATTGTAATTGCTCTCTTGAACTTGAACTCTCCAATTCCTGCCGTGTTCTTTCTCTGTTGTCGTCTAAATTCACTACCTATTAAAATCTGCTATTTCCTTCTGGCCCTCCCTGCTCTCTGGGTCCTTCTATATTTTATACAGATATTAATATTTTATATTTCTTTTCATGTAATTACTGTTCACTGCCATTTAAAAAAGAAAGGAAAAGAAAGAATAGGAATTCACCCCATCTTCAACTTCAGATTTTTACACAACTCCAAAAGCCCCATGATACAGATTCCCACAATGATTAAAAGAAAACAAAGAAGCACAGAGATACTTCTATTAGGGACTTATGGAATCTTTCAGATTCCTTCATTTCCTTCCCTTATTCTGAAGTTTGTTATGGCATCACAGGAAATTAAAAAGACAATTTCTTAAAGTCTTTTAACCTAAAAAATGACTGTTTGAAAATATTTTAGGCATTTTATTCAATCATCTTTCGATCATCCTCTCTCTCATCTTCAATCTCCTTCTATCTACTGACATCTTCCCTGCTACCACAAACATGCCCAGCTTCCCCAAGCCTTCAAAAAAAAATCTTCACTTGACCCTTCCATCCTCTTTCAAGATACTGTGCTACATCTTCCCTCTCTTTCATACCCAAACTCTTTGAAAAAAAAAAACCAACTAGATACACTTATAGTTTTCACTTTTTTCACCTCCCCCCTCCCTTCTCAACCCTCTATAAATTGATTTTTGTCCCATGCTGCTCAAGTCAACCTGCCCCCACTGATACTACCAATGATTTCGTGGGTATCTCAAACCCAGCAATTCAAATTAGAATTCATTAACTTATCTCCTCAAACTGCTCTTCCTTCAGAATTCCTGATTTCTTTTGGGGGCACTATCATCCTTCCAGTCACCAAGATTTGCAACCTTACGATCATTTTCTGCTCTTCTCTATTCCTCACCTCCCAAATCTTGGCATTTCCCCCCAGAACTTTCTTCATATTTGTTCTCAAAGAGTAGTTGTTAATGATTTAGTGCAAGGGTGGGGAACTTGGGTCCTCAAATGCGTCCCTTTGACTGAATCCAAACTTCACAGAACAAATCCCCTTAATAAAAAGGATTTGTTCTGCAAGACTTGGACTCAGTCAAAAGGCCACACCCAAAGATCTAGAAGGACACATGTGGCCTCGAGGCTGCAGGTTCCCCTGGTTTAGTGTCAACATGGCAAGAGTTCTCCAATGGAATACCTCAGGGATCTGAACTGGACTCTGTGCCAATTAGCACTTTTATCAATGACTTGGATGAAGGCATTGATGATATTTGTTATTCAGTCATTTCGGTTGTGTCCTACATGTTGTGACGCCATTGGGGGTTTTCTTGGCAAAGTTATTGGAGCAGTTTGCCATTTCCTTCTCCAGCTTATTTTACAGGTGAGAATAATGAGGCAAACAGGGTTAAATGACTTGCCCAGGGTCACACAGCTAGTAAGTGTCTGAGGTTGGACTTGAACTCACAAAGAAGAGTGTTCCTGAGTCCGGGCCAGGTACTCTATGCACCATGGTTCCACCAAGCTTCCCCTATACGTGGTATACTTATCAAATATGCAGACAACACAAAGCTGGGAGGCATAGGGCACTAGGTGATGGAGTCAGGTTCCAGTCAATTATTCTATCAGCAGTCATTTCTTACACACTTACTATGTGCCAGGCACTGTACTAAGGTGTGAGGACACACATAGAAGGAGCTTACATTCTAATGGAGAAAGATAATATATAAAAGAAGGTGAAAGGATATTTGTGATGAGTATGATGATAGTAAATCCTAGAAATTGTGTTAAGGCTTGGACCTAGGCAAGGTAAAGCCCAAAACTCATTAATTAGAAGTGGTGGGAGCAGGGTAGGAGTGAAGTCCAAGTTTCCAGTGTGGTGAAGCTGGTCAGAGAGCAGGCGGTCAAAGTGACAAGACAGAGGGAAACCTTCCCTGGTCCCCTAGTTGTGAATGTTCTCTGCCTCCCCCAATTATCTTTGTTTACTCATCTGTGTAAATGTAGCCTCTTCAGAAAATGTGAACTCTTTGAGAGCTGGGACTGGCTTTTGCCTTTTCACCTCCATTGTGTATCACAGCACATTGGGCACATTAGACACATGGCTGTGGTTTGATAGCATGAAGTCATGCTAAGTGCTTTGAACCAGATCAGCGGTTCCAAATGTTTTCAAGTATGGGGACGGCTTTTTTCTCCTTGAAAGTTTAATAATAGCTACATTTATAAGGTGCTTTAAGGAAAATGCTTTACAAATATCTCATATCGGTGACTTGCTCAGGATCACATAGCTAGTAAATATCTGAGGCTTGATTTGAACTCAGGTCTTTCTCACTCCAAGTACAGAACTCTAGCCACTCTACCACCTAGCTACTTTGAAAAATGTTTTATTGTATTTTATTAGGCTCATAGGCTTATAGGTTTAAATCAAGAAGGGACCTGAGAGAACGCTAAGTCAACTCTCTCATTTCACAGATGAAGAAACTCAGGGTAAGAGTGGTTACTCTCTTTTCTCTAGGTTTTCATGATGTTGCTAACCATGGGTGTCCCACAGGGGTCATCCTGGGTTCTCTCCTCATCTTCCTCTATATTATTTTGATTGGTGATCTCATCAGCTCCCATGGATTCAATTATCATGTCTGTGCAGAGATTCTCAGAACTATTTGTCTCACCCTAACCTCTCTCTTGACCTCCAGTCTTGCATCTCCAGATGCCTATTAGATATCTTGAAATGGATGTCTTGTAAACATCTGAAAGTCAACATATCCCAAACTCATTATCTTTTCCCCTTTTCCCCTCATTATCCCTGTTCCCCTTTGCCCTATCCTCCTCTTAAGTTTCTGATTACTGTTGAGGGCACCAACATCTTCCCATACATTCAGGCTCACAACCTTACTGTCATCTTCAACTCATCACTTTCTCTAACCCTAGATCCATTCTCTTGCCAAGTCCTATCAACTCTTCCATATATGCACCCTTCTTTCCTCTGCTGCTACTATCACTATGATGCATGCTTTCATCACCACACATCTGGACTATAGCAATAGCCCACTGGTTGGCCTCCCTGCCTCAAGTCTTTTTCTACTCCAATCTATTCTCCATTCAGCCACTAAAGTGATTTTCCTCAAGCATAGGTCCGATCATGTCACACACCCCTCCCCACTTCTGACTCAATAAACTTCAGTTGCTTCTTATTGCCCCTAGAATCAAATGAAAAATAGTCTGTTTGGCATCCAAAGCTCTTTATAATCTGACCCCCTCTGACTTTTCCAGTCTTGTTGCATCTCACTCCTCTACACATATTCTTTGATCCAGTAACACTAGCCTTCTGGCTGTTCCATGAACAAGACATTCCATCTCTTAGCTATGGGCATTTTCTCTAGCGGTCTCCCATGCCTGGAACACTCTTCTTCCTTTGCTCTGACTCCAGGTCTCCCTGGCTTCCTTTAAGTCCCAATTAAAATCTTACCTTCTCTAGGAAGCCTTCTCTGACTCTTCTTAATTAGAGTGCCATCTCTTTGTTAATTATTTCCTATTTATCCTGTATGTAGCTTACTTTGTGTATATTTATTTGTATGTGGTGTCTCCCATTAGAATGTAAACACTTTGAGGGCAGAGACTTTTTTTTTGCCTCTTTGTGTATCCTCAGAGTTTAGTGCAGTGCCTGGAACACTATAAACACATAATAAATATTGATTGATTGATAGTTTGGCTTTTAAAGCCCTTCAAAACCTGTCCTTCATCTACATTTCTAGTCTTCCTACACTGTGTCTCTCCACCTACTCTGTGACCCAGCGACACCAGCCTGCTTGCTGGTCCTCGCACAAGACACTGCTGATTCAGAGCATTTTCACTGGCTGTCTCAAATGCCTGGAATACTCTCCTTCGGTATCTCTGACTCTTAGCTTCTCTGGCTTCCTTCAAGTCTCAGCTAAAATCTCTTCTGCTTTTCACAGTGCCTGCTCTCTGAGGTGATTTCCAATTTACCGTAGAAGAGGCTGGACTAAGCTTCTGGGGTCCCTAATAGCTCTAGATTTGTGATCCTATAGTCCTTTTGTTTTTTACACCATAATCAATTTCCAATATACTCCTCTCCCTTTTCCCACTGAATCCATCCTTGCACCAACTACCACCACCACACAATCCAGCAAAGCAAAGCTGATGAGCAAAAAGACTCCCAGTATATAAAACTTTCCGATTTCTTAGTGTTTCATCTCTCTGCCAAGAGGAGTATGGTACAGTGGTTAGAGCCCTGGATCTGGAGTCAGGAAGACCTGAGTTCAAATCCGGCCTCAGACACTGTATGAAACTGGGTAAGTCACTTAACCTCAGTTCCAACATCTGTAAAATGAAAATTAATTATAGTACCTACCTTCCAAAGTTGTTGTAAAGATTAAAAAAAGGCTTGGGAAACCTTAAAGGGCTATATATATATTATTACTATTATAAATGATAATAATAATAATCACCATCATCCTCTGTGACCAGCATTAGTAATTTTTTAAAAATTAGGTGAGCTCTTTTTTGTTTCTTTTGTTTGTATTTTAT
The DNA here is from genome assembly GCF_003287225.1 of Phascolarctos cinereus. Taxonomy (NCBI): domain Eukaryota; kingdom Metazoa; phylum Chordata; class Mammalia; order Diprotodontia; family Phascolarctidae; genus Phascolarctos; species Phascolarctos cinereus. The sequence continues at coordinate 47,982,329 of NW_027555625.1, read as the reverse complement.
TTTTCCAATTACATGTAAAGATAGTTTTCAACATCCAACATTATCTGCTTGATTACTTTTTAGTCTTACTTCCTTTTATACCATTGTAGCCATTGTGTATATTTTCCTGACTCTGCATCTGTTTGTAGAAGCTTTTGTGTTTTTCTGAATTCCTTATATTCCTTGCTTTTTTAGGGAGCAATAGTATCTATTACATTCATCCACAATTTGGTGCACCATTTCCTCTATTGATTGGCATCATTTGTTTCTATCTTTTTTTTTTGGCCACACAAAAAGTACAACTAGCCACAGAAATTCAAGTGTAATATGAGACCTTTCTGTCTTTGAAAAGTTAATTCAGTCTATTGAAGGCAGGTTTATTTATTGTGCTTAGCCATACCCTAGCATATTCTATTAAAGCACAAGAAAAATAAGAATGAGAAAGTTTTTTGTGCATGTGATTCCCAGGTGCCTTACAATGGGTCTTTTACCCAGTAGAGGTCCTTGTTCTCTAGATTTCTCCTTTGATCCCATAATTTGGCAGTTAATTTTTATATTTAGAAAAACATCTACCGTTCCACCTTAATTAGATTAGTAACATAAAAATTTCCCTTGTTTCTTTGTGTTTTTTCGATGGTTCCAAGTTTCTATGTGCACATCTCCACACATTTTAGTTAGCCAGTTGTAATTCATTCAGCCTACCTACCTCTGCCCACAACTTCCTTTGCCTGGATGTTGCTGTTGTTGTGGTCATTTTTCAGTCTGTCTAATTCTGTGTCCTCATTTAGGGCTTTCTTGGCAAAAAGATACTGGCGTGGTTTGCCATTTCCTTCTCCAGCTCATCTTACAGTTGAGAAACTGAGGCAAATAGGGCTAAGTGACTTGCCCAGGGTTTCATAGCTAGTACCAGATTTGAACTCAGGAAGAAGAGTCTTCCTGATTCCAAGCTCAGTGCTCTATCCACTGTGTCACTTTGCTGCCCCTATGCCTATATAGGCTGCATCAATGAATAGGAAGAATGATGGCTTTGGAATCAAGGGACATCTGGGTTTGAATCTGACTTTGATGATTACTAATCAGAATGATCTCAGGAGAATTGCTTAATTTCTCTGAGCCTCAGTTTCCTTTTCTGGAAAATGGGGACACTAACTAGTAAAATTTGTAATATCTATTTCCCAGGGTTATTGTGATTAAAACATTTTGCAAATCTTAATGTGATGTGTAAATGTGAATTGTTGTTTTGATTATACCTATAATGTCTCAGTTCCTAAAAGGCAAATGAATATAATTTTCATTCAAATGCTTTCACACAGTTGGAAATCAAGAAAATGTTGAATGAATGAATGAAATGCTTTCTAGTAGATGTTTTTCCAGTATTGACCTCAGTTCCTTGAAAATAAATGCTCATTCATAGATCTGTGTTCTTTCAACTTAAACCTTGATGAAACTTTTCATTGGCCTGACTTTAAATTTTAATTTTGAGATGAATTGGGAGCTCAGCGTATTTTCTTTTAACCTAATTTCCCAATACCTTAGAACTATGGAGCCATAGAATGCTGGTGCTGGAAAGCATCTTTAAGATGAACCCAGTTCAACACTGGCTTATTTTACAGGTGAGGAAACGGATACCTAATGAGGAAAAATGACTTTTCTAAGATGATGCAGCTCATGGGAGGACCAAGATGAGTCTCCTGACTCCCAGTCTCATCATTGTCCACGACTTCCTTTCTTTTCTTTTTCAGTTATGAGTCCATTCCTTTGTCAGATCGACCCAATATTTTAAGATGGTCCAGCTTTGGTTGGCCAGTGTTAAGGGCTGGGGGGAGCTCTTCCTTGTGAAAGGTTCTATACTGTTCAGGGTCATTTATAATGAATACTACAAGGCAACATGCCTATTACATGAAATAAAATGATTGTTTTTGTGAAACGAATTGGAAGATGTGGCATAATTAGACAGTGGGCATTTGTATTCTCCTATTATCGCTTTGGAGCGGCAAAAAAATGGAAGTAATTTATTTCATCTTGGTAATGCTCCTTCTTTCTGGTCCAACAATTTATCAGAAATGTTAATCCAGCAAGCAGTAAGTGGGGGGAAAAGAGAGAGGGGATTTAAAATTAGCCTGGAAATATTGCACAACTCATTAAAAATGTAATCATGCGTAAAATGAGATCAATGAAAATTTATCTAAAAGTGCTAGGAAAAGGCATTTTCTAGTATGATACTGGATTTAATAGACTGGATTTTAATTTAGTCAGTTTGCTACAAAAATCCCTGCAGGCTAAATAAAACAGTTTTCCCTCCCAGTTATTGTACAGACAGCTAATTTTCTGCACCCTTCCTTCTAATATTCAATCTTATCTCTTGCCGGATAGGAGTTTCGGTATATTGCAGAATTTGTTTTCTTTACATTTTCCATTATTGCTTTCATTTGCATGATAAATGATTAGAAGTAGAAACAGGGAAGGGAGAAAAAAAACCCCATGCAGAGCATTTCTTTATTAATTTTGTCTAAATTAGGGTAACTTTCTTATCCTCTCCTTCCTTTTTTTAAAACAACTTGCATATGTGGAAGTAATTTTGACCCCTTTGTCAGGCCACTAGAAGAATGTGTTACTCATTTTTGGCTTGCATTTTCTCCTTGTAACATTTTATTTGGTTCTTGGGTTTGTGGTCGACATTCTGGTTCCCGTTCCATTCGCTGCTTGCTAATGTTAGCGATATGTTTTCCACGTAAAAGAGGCCCTAGTGTTTATGGCAGAGCGTAAAGTCCAGGAGTTGTTTAAAATGTCAACCTACATAGAATCTCAGAATCTGAGATGGGAAGGATTTCTTTTTTGGTGCTTAAGACTGGGTCTCCCCTTTTCATCTAGCCTGGAAGAGCAGTAGCTTTTTTCAGGGCCAGTTCCACTACTGATTGGCATGAAAGCTTTGCACAATACCTAGCATGTGTTGTTTTTATTTGATTGCTTCCAACTCTTTTTGACTCTATTCGGGGTTTTCTTGGCAAAGATACTAGAGTGATTTGCCATTTCCTTCTTTAGCTCATTTTGCAGATGAAGAAACTGAGGCAAACAGAGTGAGGTGACTTGCCCATGGTCATACAACTAAATGTCTGAGGCCAGATTTGAACTCACAAAGATGAGTCTTCCTGACTCCTAGCTCAGCGCTCTATCTGTTGTACCACTTGGCTGCCCCTAGTAAGCACTTAATAAATGCTTGTTACTTTTGACCTGTGTTGTTTCTAACCTTGGGTAGTTCACCCCTCCTTAGACAGCCTGGTGGCTCCCTACTCCTGAAAGTTCTCCTTGTTGGTATCAGACTTCATGTCCCTGGTCAGCTTTGCCTACCTGTGGCTCAGATCTCCTGAGCTCTAGCGATCTGCCCCCGACTCCAGCCTCCCAGACAGGGGTGCAATGCCTTCTCTAACTCAGACTTAAAGTTTAAAACTCTGATATTTTACTTTACATTATTACATTATTATATTAATAGAAACACAGGATGTCAGAGCTGGGAGGGTCCTTAGAAATGGTCTGATTCAATGATATCCTGCTATAAACAAGGAAACTGAGTCCAAGAGGATTGGTAACTGGTCCAAGGTCATGCAGTTAGTGGCTGAGTCAGGACTAGAACCCAGGGATCCTACTTCCCAGTCTAGCAGTAAACTTTAATAAGAATATTTGTAAAGTTGGTCTTCATCTCTGACTTTTGACCTTCTTCAAGAAGCCACTTTTTGTTTCGGATGGCTCACGAATAGCTAAGTCATGGTAAAACCACCTTGACAACTCAATATAAAATCACCCACCATCTATCCATTCTCCCTCAGGTGCTGGCCTATGGCTAGTTGTTTTTTTAAAATTAATTAATTAATTAAAAAAATTTTTTAGGCAATTGGGTTAAGTGACTTGCCCAGGGTCACACGGCTAGTAAGTGTCAAGAGTTTGATTTGAGTCCGGATTTGAACTCGGGTCCTCCTGACTTCAGGGCCGGTGCTCTATCCACTGCACCACCTAGCTGCCCCCTATGGTTAGTTTTTAAAGACCATTTGCCTGGCACAAATAAATCACTTTGGGGAGAATGAGCTGGGAGAGGCACTGAGGTGAAATGGGAAGAGTGTAATTCAAAATATTTGTACTGGGAGGAAAGTTCACTTGGGAGTAGGAGGTGATAATTCATAGCCTTGAGCCTGGAACTAGGAAGACCAGAGTTCAAATCTAGCCTCAGCCGCTTGCCAGCTGTGTAACTTTGGGCAAGTCACCTAACTTCTGCCTGCCTCAGTTTCTTTATCTATAAAATGGAGATAATGATGGTACCCAGATACATGGTGCAGTAGACAGAGCACTGGACCTGGAGTCAGGAGGATCTGAGTTCAAATTGGGCCTCAGACACTAACTAGCTGTGTCTGCCTCAGTGTCTTCAGTTGTAAAATGGAGATATTAATGGCACTCACCTCTCAGGGTTGTGGTGAGGGTCAAATGAGATAATTGCCAAGCATCTCGCACAGTGCCTGGAACATAGAAGGTGCTTAATAAACCCTTGGTTCCTTTCCTCCCCCTCTCCTGGACGTAGCTGTATGAAGGGAGGAGATGGCTTATGCCCTAGAGAGTCCTGACTCCTGTCCGTCTTGGTTTGAGGCAGTTGTCCTGGGAGAGGGAGCGGACTACCCCCTACAGAGTCTAGACCATGACACTGTGGGATATATGATCGTTATCTGTTCCCCAATACACTGTGCCTTACCCTGCCCTCCCCACCACTGCCTGAGGCTGAGTACGAGTGATCATGGCAATGGAGGAAGGAGAGTCGTGGTAAGAGGCCCCTGGGGATGATGACCCAGGGCCAGGTGAAGGAGTGAAGAAGGCAGAGGATGGGAGGCTGGTCACAGAGAAAAGGTGTACTGTCCCTAGGCTTTACCAGACTACTCAAGTGGGGCGTGACACAAAGGTGCAATACCCAGAAAATAATCTTTTAGTGTTGCTATGTCAAGTGAGGGGAAACAGCCATTCTCTGGGATGTATCCAATCCTGGATGAACTATGCATTTTTTTTTCCTCCATAGGTGAAATCTAATGGGTTGGAGAGAGGGCACAACCATGAAGCTCAGAGAACCACAGAAAGGTTTTATCTTTTTTCTTTACTCCAAAGACAGATTTTAGTGGCTTGTCAATGCCCTCGGACAAAGCCTTGGCATCCCCACACTAATTATGGTGGGGACAGCTATGTTCTGAGTCAGGGAAGGGCTACTTCTGACACTTGGCCACATGGCCATCAGCACGTCTCTTAACTTCCTCCAACTTTTTATCTATAAAACAGGTATAGCTATGGTAATTGCCTTTTAGGGTTATTATAAAGCTCAAGGTGGGTTCATCTAATGGGGTCCTACTATGTACCAGGTCCTATGCCATGTGCTGGGGATATGAAAGCAACTCAATGCAGTCCATGCCCTCCAGGAGCCTGCATGCTGCTGGGAGGAAGGAAGACAAATGTGCACAGAGATGAAAAGATAAATTTTCTTTTCTTTCTTTTTTTCTTTTAACTAATAACTGGGGCAGGAAAGAGCTCTTGAGATGGGAGCCTTGAAGTCAATGAGGTGCTTTCCAAGAGAAAGAGGTGAGAAGAAAGAGCATTCCAGGGATGACGAATATGGTAGCCTATGGAAAAGGCTAGAGAGAAGCTAGGGAAAGTTATGTGCCAGGAAGGATAAGATGAGTTGGACTAAAACAGACATTGTGAAGAACGCTAATGTGCAATTAACCTAGAAAAATAGGCTAGAGCCTGTCTGGGCAAGGTTTTAAATGCCAAACAGAAGAGCTCTTTGGGAAGAGTCCTACAGACAACAGGGAGCCACCGCGATCAGATCTGTGCTTTGGAGCATCAAGTGGGCAGCTGTGCAGAGATGGATTAGAGAGAGGAGAGGGTAGAGAATATGAGTAAAACACTAAACAAACATCAGCTCTTTGTATCATAAGCAGCTATAATATGAGCATCCACAAGGCTAAAGAATATGCAAGAAACTTTATGTATTGTAGACACTTCTGGCTTGACATTTAGCTACTGAATTACAAAAAATTGCTGTTGTTACTATCTGCTCCTGCTATAAAATGATTTTTATACCCTTTTTATTACTACTAACATGGATGACAAAAGAAAATTGTCAATAAAACCATGGATGCATGTCTTGATTCTCAAAGATATCTATTTATGCATTTTAAAAAAAAGCTTTAACAAATAAAGCATTTAAAACTGAACTAAGACTTTTGGGACACTCTGTATATCAATCCATCTTGCAGTGGAAAAATTATGTTGGAATCTGTGAACTTTAAAACAATATTTTGATGACTACATTTTAATTTAATAGGTTTCCTTTGTAATCCTTTGTATTTCATTTTATGCATTTAAAGACAGGATCCTGAGAAGGGGTCCCTAGGCTTTATCAGACTACTCAAGGGTGCATGACACAAAGGTGCAATACCCAGAAAATAATCTTTTAGTGTTGCTATGTCAAGTGAGGGGAAACAGCCATTCTCTGGGAGGTATCCAATCCTGGATGAATTATGCAATTTTTTTTCCTCCGCAGGTGAAATTTAATGGGCTGGAGAGAGGGCACAACCATGAAGCTCAGAGAACCACAGAAAGGTTTTATCTTTTTTCTTTACTCCAAAGACAGACGTCTGGTAGTGCCTTGTCAAGCCTGTGAGGGGCGATGGTAGGGGGTGATGGCAGAGTGCTATGGAGCTTACTGACAGAGTTAGCAAGATGTTGCAAATTTTGTTCTTGCTGCCAGTAAAATTCAGAGGATGTTTCGTGTACATGATATGAAAATCTTCCAATAATTTGGGAAATCACTTTCCTGAGCCAATTATAAGATCTTTGAGCTTTCATTGCCTACAGTAACATGCTGAAGTCAGATAGTTTATATATGTAGTTTTGAAGTGCTTTAAAAAATAAAATGGAAGTATATGCACTCAGACCCCATGCCTTGAAATGTAATAAATCTGTTTTCCAACTGAAACGGTACATTCAAAGTTTTATGAAGAAGGGCACATAGTGTTACAGAATATTTATAATAGTGGTTCAAAAGGCATGCAGTCCCTGAATTACACTAGACCCAATAGTTTAATATTTGGCCTTAACAAATTTAAAAATAATAATCACCAAATTTTACTTAAGTGATTCCAGCTCTGGACTATACTTGGAAAGTGATATTTTAGAAAACTAAGGCAGTTGACAAACTATGGAAATATGGGCTGCAGGGAACCCCCCAGAGCCCTCTGAATTTGACTCTCATCCTATTCCAAACTTGTGGCTGTTCCCACAAATCACCTTTAATACCCTTCTCTGGTTCTTCCCTCCTCTCCCTGTCCTCTTTAGCATCTTAATAACCTCATTTATATCCATTTTTAAGCATCCTTCTCCAGCGAGCACAATTACATTACTTCCAATCTTCCCTTGTAGCTGAAGTCTTCTCAGTATTTCATCGTTTCATCCTTGTCACACTGATTTTCCATCTTGATTTCTGTAGTGTGGTATCCAGATGGATGGAAAATAACTGGTGTCTTATGGAGTGCTAGGAAAAAAATGTGTCTGATTCTACATTGAACCACCAGACAGTATCGAGGTTGTTCTTCTGACGCTTGGTCATATGGGATTTTAATTTTCTTTTGTGAAGTTTTTCCTTCTACTTCTTGTGAGACAGGAAGTATTTGAGCTAGGAAAGTCATGTTATCTTGGAGAAGTCACTTAATCTCTCCGAGGGAGATTTCTACTTTCTCATTTGTAAAGTGAGGATAGTACCAACTTTCCAAGGTTGCGAAGCTCAAATGAAATCATCTTTGTAACAGACTATAATAAATGTCAATTATTATTATTATTTTTTGTTTCTAGAGAGCATCCATTTAAATTACAGTCAGGGAACCCCAGTTCAGGGTTATACAAGAAGCACAATACAGTAGAGTGTTTGCTTATGTTTAGAAAAAATAAATAATGAATTTCTATTCCCAAAGCTAATCTCCTTGTTCTTTGATGAACATCTTCTAAAATTTTAATTTAATTTTTATTCTTAATGTAATTAATTAATTGCAGTTTGTTTATTAATTTCATCTTTATTATAATAATTACATTATGTATAATACATTGTGATATATTGTATATAATATTATAATTATAACATTAATTTCAGATTGATTACTAATTTCAGCTTGAATTCAATAGTTTCCAGTTAAAACTAGAAGCCAGGGATGCCAATGATAGGAAATCTTTCCTAAAATTTGTGCTATAGTCATTAGTCTGAGGGGTACGGAATACCCAGTCATGATTCTGGTGATGCATAAGATGAGGTTTGGTGATTTAATCTGAAACTTTCTTCTTGATACAGGGTTAGCAGTAAAGGAGATAGCTTTCCAGTTATAGGAGGAGATCTTTTCTGGTGGTCCCACAGTATAGGTGCCCCTGGTTCATGTATAAGAATCTATTCTATTGAGTATTTTGAGGGAGATGCTCAAGCCAGATACCCCAATCAAACAGTGTGACTATTCTCTCCAGATAATTAAGAGGGCCTTGATTTGACTCTGCCACATCCTTGTTTCTATGATCTTGGGCAAGTCCCTTTAATCCCTTCAAGCTTTACTTTTCTTATTTGTGAACAAAGGAGTTTGACTAAATGAAGTCTGTGGTCTTCCCAAGCTCTAAATCTACTAGCATAAGATCCCACATACACCTTTCACTGAAAAGTTCTCTTTGGGAACAAATGATGTAATTTTATGTATTCATTTATATGATTATGATGCCACAATTTCTCTTTGTTCATTTGTATCTAGAAAAACTATTGTAACAGACACATATTATGTGTTTTGTAGACTGTCACCATATTCCTCCCTCAAATGTAACTTTTTACAATAGTAAAAATTTGCCTAAAACTACCTAGACCAGGGATTCTTAAGCTTTTTTTTTGTATCTTAGACAATCTTTGGCAGTCAGAGGAAGCCTAGGGATTCATCCTCAGAATCCTATTGCTAAATCCATAAAACAAAATACATGCAATTACAAAGCAAACCAATTATATTGAAATAGAGTTTTCAAAATATTAGAAAAACAGAAACCCCAATCTGGAGTATCTACTCAAAGAAGTCACAAGCTATTGGGTGAAAATGATCTCTTGCAACCTGCATGTGGTATTTGGGCCTTTTGCAAATGCCCCAGAGTTGATGGAAGCAGAATCCCAGATACCAGAGATGCAGTCCAGGCTGTCTCAGGAAGCCCATATCATCACAGACTCACTTGTGCTACAATAAGGAAGTACCAAATGTAGTTATAGCAACCAAGATTCCCTTGGTCTCCTTTTCTGAAGACATGCATATAAATGAAATCATAGTAGGGAAGGCACCCAACGAATCTCAAACAATGCAGCCACAACCTTTCCCAAGCCTGGAACCTTACTTGGTCCTGAGATATTCTTTGGTAGCAGCTGAGTCTACCATAAGGCTCTTTCACAGTGATCAATCTACTAATTACTGGTACTAGTCTCTGCTCTTCTTCTTCCTTAAATATCTCCAACTACAAGTTCACAGTGGTTGTACCATGGAGTAGCAATCTGGTATTCTCTCTGGTTGTAGTGCTGACCTATCTCATCGTTCCTTGTCTTACCACTTTCCCTGGCCATGGTGCTGACATTGAGTTCTGCAACTTGTAAATTGGGACCTAACAATATCTACAACCTTAAATACCACTTGTTGGAAGAGTGTGACATTTTTAAAAAATTGGTTAAAGTGTTTTGAACTTCTTGGAAAGCAGTACTATATAACATACACATGCTATTATTACCATTGTCATTGCTTGATATATTTAATGCTATACTGGTAAATGACCTTTTGACATCAATGTAGATTATGTCCACTGCCTTTCCCGTCTGCTCTCTGCATTATCGCTTTAAAAAAAAATTCCACTCAATTTGTCAGACAGGATATACCCTTCACAGCACTGTGTGCAGACTATTTTTTATTTTTACATCAGCTCATGTTTCTCCAGATGTTTCGTGATCTCATCTCTTATTAATGTCTCCAGAATTTTGATTGCTTCTGAGGTTAGACTTGCTAATGATTACAGATCTGTAATGTCCTGGCTCTTTAGTAGAATGGAAGAACTAACCCTGCTGAATTGTGCAATCATTTGAAGACAGAAAGGTATGGAATTTACTAAGAAAAATTCTGTTTATAAACATATGAAATATTATATTTACACATTCCTTGAATCTGTATTTTAATTGCAGACACAGTTGCACATTATATGAGTTTATTTTTGCATTGTGCTATGGAAGGATAAGTATTTTACAGCAGAGACAAAGCAAGGGTGATGTGGTGATGACCCTAAGAAACTGACAAGTGAAAGATCAGGGTTAGAAATAGGAGAGACTTTGATTTATCAGGTGGGAAGCAGGAATTACTTCTGCTCCTGGTATTGAAAATAAGGTAGAAAAAAGGTGGAAAAACATTCCACTTGTACTGCATATCTCATTTTGTAGTGGTTCAGATGATACAAAATCTCTTGTTAGAAAGGGGAAAGGATGCCCACTTGAATCAGTAAGAACCTTATTCTGTTTCTAATCTGAAGGTATCACTTCCTTGAGTCTCATAGGATTTGTGTAAAGAAGGTAACAGGAAATAGTATTATACTAAGAAAAATTTGGCCAACAAAGGCCAAATCACAGAATCACTGAATTTCAGAGTTGGAAGGGACCTCAGTGGCCAACTAATCCAATCCATTCTTAAAAATGAACTCTCTTCACAACACACCCAACATGTGATCATTCTGCCTTTGTGTAAAGAGCAGTCTTTCTTTGCTCGTAGTATGTGTTGTGTGACATTTTTGAGTAGGCACCTTACATTGGGGGCTCTTAACCTTGTGTCTATAAATTGTTTTTTCCGATACAATAGCAGGTGCTCTGCTATATCCAGTGGTAGCCCACTCCACTTCTGAGTTGTTCCCAATGTTCAAAAGTTTTTCTGTACAGCAGGCCTAAATTTTTGTGTCTTTACAACTTTTATCCGCTGTTCTTACTTCTTCCCTCTAGAGTGAAGTAGAACAAATTGAATCATCCTTCCACATGAAAGCTCTTATTTGAAGCAGTTATCATGTTCCCTCCAAGTCTTCTCTTCTCTAGATGAAATGCATGGAGAATCTTCACTGTTAACGGAGTGAAGCTTGGAATGATTTGTTCTCCTCAGTCATAGTATTGATTTGACTATTAATTTGCATGTACTCAAATTTGTACTGTTTGATGTTATAATTATGGAGAATATGATAATTGGTTCTAGCCCAATGGGAATATGTAGGACGAATTTTAAAAATGTGACCACTTCAAGGAATTAATTATTTGCCCTAATCAGGACCTTGCTATAGAGACTAATACCTCTTTATTGTTAGATGTTGACATTTTAATGTATAGTTCACATTTTAAAAATGATATTACTTCATGCTTAAAGATTTCATTTTCATTCCTATATTTCAGAATTAGTGGTCTCTAATTAGTATTCAGGGAACGCTATTTGTTACAATGATGAAATTTTTAAAATGGCAACCTCGAAACTTGGCTTTATTGGTTTAACTGACCTATTTTCATAATCAGTTGTATCTTTCTTGCTTATTTTCTTTGTCAATAGGGAAAAAAAAGTACCAGGCACATATCTTTCGTCCCCAGGGGCTCTCTGAAAAAGAACTTGCAAATAACTGCTATGTCTAGGAGGGGTTAGTTATGCTTGTTGCTATTAGACTTTGAAGAAACTAAAGAGTTCAAACCGAGTATAGAGAAAAAAGTACTGTTATCTTTGGCAAAGTGACCCAATTTGCTGTTCATCTGTGGCTGTGATTTGTATATATACTATGGACTAAGATTTTTTCAAGGAAAATAATTAAAAAATTTAAAGCTGGATGTTTATATGATAAAGGGAAAATAGAAGATGCCTCCCACCCCTAATCATTATCCTCAACAATTATCTTGCTAATCTTCATGTTTATGCCAGTAGGGGGCAATAGATGTAGGTAGCTAGATTGCCAAACTGATAGATTTAGGGAATATTCTGTGCATGGGAGGCTTTAGAGATCGAGTACAGCTTCTTCATATTATAGATGAGAAATCTGATGTTCCGAGAGGTTAAGATACTTGTTCAAGTCTATGCAAGTAGTTAGTGACAGAGCTGGGACTCAGATTCAAAAGAGTTGGAGAGAAGTGCTTGGATAGATAAAGCAGGCCAGATGAAACAGAAACAGCAGTCACAACGTAAGATCCACAGCAGTGGAGAGAACCATACTTAATGATTCAGAAGAACAAAGGAAGGAGCAATAATAAAACGTGACTTCTGGTATTCCTATACAAACACACAGTCTGCGGAAAACTAATCAAACAAATAAACATTTATTAAGCACCTACTATGTGCTAGGCACTATTATAGGTCCTGGGAATATGAAGAAAGGTAAAAGTCAATGCCTATTCTGAAGGAGCTCATAATGGGGAGACAACATGCGAATAACTATGTATGAACAAGGTATAAATAGGATAAATTGGATATAATCTTTAAGAGAAGGAATTGCCATTAAGAGAGAGCAGGAAAGTCTTCCTGAAGAAGGTGGTATTTTTACCTGGGACTTGAAAGAAGCCAGTGAAGCCAGGAAGTAAAGATGAGGAGGGAGAGCATTCCAGGAATGGAGGAGAGCCAGGGAAAATAAACCAGCGATCATGAACTTGAGATCTTAAAGCAAAGAATAGTTTAAAGCAAACTCAACCACATAGATGATACTGAGGCTTTGTGGAATATTGTTCATGATTGGTATATAGAAGCTCTAGTTTTATTTCCTTCTCTATGCCTTAGATAGAAGGGACTGTGGAATAGCCTTGCAAATCAATACAAAAATTAATTTGAATAAATTTAAGTTCTTGGAGGTAGAGGAAAGCAAAGTAGAGAATCTTTAGGAGAAAATTGATGAAAAAGGAAATAGAAATCAGGCTGTTATGGGGTCTGTGCTAGAGACCACCAGGATAGAAGGAAGAAATAGATAACTGATATAGGAAACACATTAAAAAGCTGGCCCAGAGGTATGACCTAGTTAGTACTGATAGTGGACTTTAATTATCCAGAAGTCAACTGGAACTCTGCTGAAAGCAGAGTAGCTGATACATTCTTCACTTGTCTTAATGGCATTTTCATTCTTCAAAAGGTGATAGAAGCAATGAGGGAAAATGCTATTCTGAATCTGTTTCAATGAATAAGAAGGAACTGGTTTATAATATAGAAATGACGAGAACATTGGAAGAAAGCGTACTCAAGTATCTTTGAGTTTGTAATAGATGAGGAAAAAGAAGCTAGGTATAGTCTGATTTGTATGCCAGATTCTTGGAAAATGTACTTTAAAGAGTTTGGAGAAAGACTGTAGAATCCCATGATTAAAAATTCTTCATGGAAAGTAGGTCCTATATGTTGGGGTGCTTTAAAGAACAAAACTGTGGCAAGGAAACCTCCTCCTTTCCTCTTCTCTCTCCTTTCCTTCCTCCCTCCCTCTCTCCCTTCCTTCCTTCCTTCCTTCCTTCCTTCCTTCCTTCCTTCCTTCCTTCCTTCCTTCCTTCCTTCCTTCCTTCCTTCCTTCCTTCCCTGCTTCCCTCCCTCCCTCCTGTATTCCTCTGTCCCTTCCTTTCTTCTTTCATATTTGAAGGTTAGGACAAAAATGTTTAATAGGATCCTGAAACACAAGATAAGTGAGGAGATGGTGAGAATACTCTTCTGTTCTCAGTGAGTTAAAGTTGCCAGTTCTTTGTGAGCTGCATTTCAGTGGCTGAATTGATCAGGGATTGAGGTCAGCCTTGAGGGTGTCTATTCTTGGGCCTATTCTGTTCAATATTGTTTTAGTGACTGGGATGGAGATATAGCTGGTATTTCTGATCACATTTTCAGATAACATAAAACTGGGAGTGATCGTTATTGCACAGAACCACAAAATTGTCATTCAAGTCTTTTAAAAAATGACTAGAATCACTCATGACTGTGATTGCCAAGGTGTTGTCAATTGAAAACTCCTGGATAAAACAGGAGACATACCACAGGACTAGAGAAGGGTAGTTTTTTTTTTTGCCAACTTTCAAAAAGGGTAAATAGATTGATTCTTTTCCGGACTGTAGTCTGGTGAACTCAATATAAATTCCTGGCAAAATTCTAGAATACATTATTAAAGGGAGGGTTTCTGAACACTTAGACAGGGAAGTGGTGATCACTATGAGTCAGTATGGTCTCATCAAGGAGAGGTCATGCCAGGTTAACCTCATTTCCTTCTTTAACAGGGTTGTTAGACTGTTTGATCAGAGAATGCCATAGCTATTAGTATGGCTGTTTTCAGCAAAGCTTTATAAAGTCTCTTGCTATCATTGTGGACAAAAAGGAGATGTGTGGATTAGATGAATATATAGTTAGGATTTGAAACTGGCTGAATAATTGGACCCAAAGAATAATTAGCCATGGATTGATGTCAACCTTGAGGGCAGTCTATTCTTGGGTCTATTCTCTTCAATATCTTTTTCAGTGACTTAGATGGAGGTATAGATAACATTTATCAAATTTTCAGATGATATAAAACTGGATACTCAGGATCACAAAGTTGGTATTCGAATCTTTTAAAAAGGCTATTACAATGGAATGAGTCATATATTAGGGACAAATGTAAAGTTACAAACTTGTGTTCAGAAAATAACTCTGATGAACAATGGGAGAGATGTATTTATATGGTAATTCATAGATAAAAACATCTAAAGGTTCTGGTGGACTGCAAGGTAAATATGAGTCCAAAATCCAACATGTCATCCAAAAAAGTGAGGCAGCTAGGTTGGCATAGTCAATAGAGTGATGGACTTGGATTCAGGAAAACCTGAGCTCAAATTCTTCCTCAGAAACTTGGCCATGTGTGATCTAGGGCAAGTCACTTGACCTCTGTTTGCCTCAGTTTCATCATCTGCAGAACTGGAATAATCATAGCACCTATCTATCAAGGTTCAAATGAGATAATATTTGTAAAACTCTTTGCAAACCTTAAAGCATTATTTGAATGACAGGTATTATTATTATCACTTAGTACAGGCATGAAAGGGATGATAGTACTATTTTGCTCTGCCTCAGTCAGATCATATCTGGAATATTTTATTTTCATGGGGACCACGTGTTAGGAAGGACTTTGTTAATCTGGACTGGATCCACAGAAGGATCGTCAGGATGGGAAAGGAGTCAAAATCCCTCCATAGGAGGATTGGTGGAAGAACCTGGGGATATTTAGTTTGGAGATGGAAGTACATATAATAACCATTATATGGTTATTCCATTATATGGAAGGGGCATATAATAACCATCATTAAGTATTTCAAGGGTCATTGGAAGGAAAAGAGACCAGACTTATTTTGCTAGAGAGTAGAGTTAAAAGTGATGGGTGAAAGTAGCAGAGAGATAGATTTTGGCTCAATATAAGAAAAAACTGCCTAGCAATGAGAATTTTTCATAAGAGGAGGTGGGATGATCACTTGTCAAAGGTATTGAATAGGAAATTCCTCTTCAGGTAAGGGTTAGTCTAGATGAGGAGTTCTTAACCTTTTCTGTGTCCTAGATCCCCTTGGCATTGTGATGAATTCTATGGTACCCTTCCCAGAATCATGTCTTATTATGTGTTTATGTATTTAACATAAAATACATAGGATTGCAAAGGACCCCAATTCTATTGCAGTATAGTGAACAAAACATTTTAAAAAATAGCAGGCTCATGGACTCCAGGTGAAGAGTCTTTGTAATCTAGATGTTCTTTGAATTTCCTTAAACTCTGGGCTTCTATATTTCTATGAACCCAGTCCAGGACTCTCTCTACTATACTAAGTTTAGTAGTTGTGGAGTAGATTCTGTTTCTGGAGTTGACATGGGTTCTCTAGTATCTGCTAGTAACTGCTACACCAGCAGAACCAATAGCAGGAGGAAATCCATGAGAAATATTCTAGTCTCCCAGGCAACTATAGCCTTCTCTGGTTTCTAAGACTTTGGAGGAGAGAGTGAGGCTGATGACTTAACGTAGCTCTACCTCACTTAAATCCAATTACGCACAAGTCAAGACATCACCCTCATGATGTCATTGGTCTTCTTTGAGAATGAAGGATGAACAAAAATAACAAATACCCCCAAATCCAAGGAATCATCAAGAGAAGTCCTACCAATATAGTAGCAGCATTCATTACCACTTGTAGTTGTGACTCCTTGAAGGGAAACATGGCAGCCTTTTAGCTAGAGTCATTTCATCTACTGCTTTAAGGGTCCTATTTGACATGCCCCTTCACAGTATCTAGCATAATGGGTCATAGGGGCTCAGTTAATACTTGTTGATTTGATTTGATTTGATTTGATAAAAAATCTGCCTTTCACCTGTGGGGTGGAGTGAATTATTCTGAGGAAGAATTCTCATTCATCTAGCAGTGTTAGGTGTTCCCTGAAGTCAACAAAACATTTCACCCAGTAAGTAAAATTTACATTTGAAAATGTATGACAACAGAGAAATACATATAAGTAAAAGGACACTCCCATCCCTAGGCACTGCTGGACACACCCATGTTTGGGCATTACATAATAATAGCTAGCATATATATACTGGCTTTTAAAAATTTTTTAGGCAATTGAGGTTAAGTGACTTGCCCAGGGTCACATAGCTAGTAAGTATCAAGTGTTTGGTCTGAGGCTGGATTTGAACTCAGGTCCTCCTGACTTCAGGGCTCTATCCACTGCACCGCCTAGCTACCCCTATCTACTGTTTTAAAGCTTAGAGAGTGCTTCACAAATTTTGTCCTCATAACCACCCTGGGAGGTATTGTCTCCCATTTTATAGATGAGGAAACTGAGGCAGATAGAGGTTAAATAATATACCCAGGGTCACCCAACTAGAAAGTATCTGAGGTTGGATTTGAACTCAGGTCTTCCTGACTCCAGATCCAGTCCTCTATCCACTGTGTCACCTAGGGACACGAGAGCTGAGGTATTTAAATCAATAGCTAATTCAGACATACCACCCTAATTCCTTTCATTGGGCTTTCATGCAAAGTCATCTCTTTTTGATTGTTTCCTACCTAATAAATACTAATATCTCCTTTGACCAGACAGTGGTGGCTGGTTATAGGCAATGTGACAATGACAAGGAGAGAAACATTATTCAGAAAAGAAAGAGTGAAAGGATATAGAGTTTAATCTTCTGTTGTTACTGTGAAAAACGTCCAAAATGCTAAAGAATTTTCCTTCCAGGCGAGCAAAAACAAGCCAGTGGCATCTAGAACATAAATACCTATCCAGAATATTCCCCCTCTGTTTTGTCTTAAAGGAGAGTGAGGTTAAATTAATTTCTTGGCCCTTCCTTCTGTGACTTCCTCTAATGACAAACAATGACAATATGCAGAATTATTTTCCTCCCTCCACAGCCTTTTTACCTCTTGGAAGAGGGAGGATTGTTTAAACATTCTCAGGGGGAGAAAGAGCAATTCCTGAAGCAAAATGGATCCTAGAACAGCTCTGCCAAAAATAATGGGTGTCTCTGAATGTGAGGGCCGCCAGTTTCCTGTTTCCCTTTTTCAGAAAAGTGCAGCGGTTCTTTCTTTTCTAACTCACTGCGGAGCAGCTAACAAAATGGGCCCCAATGTTATCTCGAGTAGCTGGAGAAAATGAAAACCACTGGCTATTGGTGTTTGAGATGGAAGGAGAGCATGGCGACCCTCTTCCCTTCCCACGGGGACCTCCCTCCTTGCTCAGGTTTGGTGGAAAATTGGTGATTAGTCTCACATCTACAGAGGAAGACTCCAAATACCTCTGCCCACAGGAATGTTGGCCCATTGGGTTCCACTTGAATCTGGTCCTAGGTCTTTGCTATTCTGGCCGGAAAATGATTTCTGCAAAAATCCATAAATATGACCGCACAGCTCAGATCCCTTAATTCTCCCTGGTGGTACAACCCATTTAAATTTCTACTCTGCTCCTACAAACACCAGAGGTGCTGAGGGAGAGGGAAAGTTAACTTCTGGGTCTGATTCATCACTTTTATTGAACTTAAATTCTTTTGTTTTAATGCACACTTGATGGAGGAAGCATTTATTGAAACAGTTACGGTTTTCTCGGGGAAAGACAGTTGAAGAAAGAACAAATGAATCTAATGTAAATCAAATACTTAGCGCTTTTATAGAAACTACAAAGCCTTAAGTGTGTATTCTTAATGGTAATTTTTACAAAACGCCACCAGGAAGCTTCAAGTGGAGGTGACAGTGATTGTTTCAGTGTGGAGATGGGTTTTTCCTTTCACATGCTAATCACCTACTGCTGGTGATATTGCTGTCCTAGGCTGCAGTCACGGAATTGAATAATTTATGGAATGAATTTTGTTGTAAATTTATTGTGTCACAAGCAGGTTGTAATTTCACTAACAGTTCACTTAAGTTATTAAGTAAAAAAAAATAATGTGTTTGATAGGATAGTGCGTTTGGAGGTTGTTTTTTTCCCCCCAGCAAGTTCACATCTTATATATTTTCAAAACAGAGTATTTGCCTAATTTTTATTCAGAATCTGATATGCGAGAAGGGAGAGCACATTAACATAAGTGGGATTGCATTTGTACACTATTGTTGAATTTCGTAGTCGTAAACAAATTATTTAAGGTTTTATATAGACAGAAATAGCATTAAACTGCAGAGCGCCTTCCTAGAGCCCCATTGTTCCCCATTTGTTCCTGAATAATTGTCCCTAGCTTGCAAATGATGAAGTGGTGGAGTCCAGATAGAGAGGCTGCTATGAGGGAAAAACTAAATTAATCTCCTTGCATTTGCCTTGACTTTGGGGCCAAGGTAAATTACTGGATTGTCACCCTGAAAAGCTCCGTAAGCCCGAATGGGAACCCCAAGGAGGGGAGAAAAGAGGCGTTTTCATGAATTCGTCTTTGGGCATCTGCAGTGGGCCTCCCTGGGCACTGGGCGTCCTTCTCCGAGCTTTGCTGCTCTGCTGTGATGAGAGGAAACACTTGGCTGCTACAGAGACCCCTGCTTGGGTCTTAAGCTTAGCTCTCCCTCCATGCACCGTCATTTGGGAAACCCATATTTGAGGCCTTGTGTTATTTACATCGAAATTTTTCTATTGACCCTGTCAGTGGGAATGAATTTCAAACAAGTTGTTTCATTCTCTGTATAGATTATTTCCCCAGGTTCCTGGTAGGGGCTACTCTTAATTCCTCTCTGAGCTCCCCTTCATTCTTGTTAGAGCCCTGAAGATTTGTTTTCTATTTTCTATCCCTCACAATTTACCCTGACCTCCACCCCCACTACCCTGGGACACTATAATAACCACAATTCTTGAAAAGAAATAACCTTCATATCTTCGAAATTGACTTTAAAAAAAACAGCCAATTCAATTTGACAAGAATTTATTAGGGGAATAAGCATTTATATAGTTCCTACTATGTGCCAGGCATTGTGCTACATACCTCTCTCTCTCTCTCCTTTCTTCCTTTCTTTCTTTTTCTTTCTTTCTTCCTTTCTTTCTTTCTTTTTCTTTCTTTCTTCCTTTCTTTCTTCCTTCCTTCCTTTCTTTCTTTCTTTCTTTCTTTCTTTCTTTCTTTCTTTCTTTCTTTCTTTCTTTCTTTCTTTCTTTCTTTCTTTCCTTCTTCCTTTTTCCTTTTTCTTTCTTTCTTTTGTTTCTTTCTTTCTTCTTCTTTCCCTTCTCTCTGTCTCTCTCTCTCTGTCTCTCTCTCTCTCTCTCTCTCTCTCTCTCTCTCTCTCTCTCTGTCTCCTCACAACATCCTATGGGGTAGGTGTTATTTTTACCCCCATTTTACAGTTGAAGAAACTGAAGCAGAGGTTAAGTGACTTGACTAGTGGTACACAGTTAGTGTCCAAGGCTGAATTTGAATTCAAGGCTTAGCTCACAGGTCAGGAAGGGTTCCTAGAGGGAGAGAGAGGCCAGTGTCACTAGACCACAGAAAAGAGTAAGGTATGAGAGGACTGGAGGGGTAGGAGGGGGTCGGGTTATGAAGGAACCCTAAGAAATCCAGAAAATCTATCTTGAATTATTCAACTGTAAAGTCTCTCATTGCTCTAGAATCCAGTGGTTCTAGACTGTCCCATGGCATTCTCTCTGTATCTGTAATTTAGATCTAGAAAAACTAGGAAATATGAAATATTTGTTGAGCTTTTGAGTTGTGCTTGCAGTGGGAAGGAAACACTTTCATTTTTCCTGAAGGAAACAAATACTCTTTTACTTGGGGCTTGACCGCCTAGTCATGACCTAGAGCATTCAGAATTGCCCAGGAAATTTTCTGTGTCCTCCCTGGGCTTGAGTCTTGTTCAGGGAAATCCAGTAGGAAGAGTAGGCAGCATCTTCTTTATTGACATTGAAGTGGGGGGATGTGATTTGCAAGTTACAGAATTTTAGAGCTTCAAGGGATCTGAGAAACCGTATAGTCAGACTTATTTATAGATGAAGATAAGTTCAGGGTGGCTTTTTTTTTTTTAGGACCACCATCTTAATGAAATGGGATGAATGGCAAATAGAACTTTGGGGTTTTGTGGAGGTTAGATCTGGTCTCTCTTAGACTCCATACTCCAGATGAGCCTTCCCATTCATTTGCTTGAGTCTAAAATAGTTCAAATGAAGGTCAGTTGTTAGCCATTTTTCAGTTGTGTCTGACTTTTTGTGACCCTGGTTAGGTTTTCTTGGCAAAGATACTGGAGTGATTTGCCATTTCCTTCTTCAGCTCATTTTACAGAGGAGGAAAAGGGGATAAACAGGATGAAGTGACTTGCCCAGGATCACACAGCTAGTTAGTTTCTAAGGCCAGATTTGAACTCAAGAAGATAAGTTCTTGACTCCTGGCCCAGCACTCTATCCACTGCCCCACCTATATTCTTACTGTGTTTGAAATCCATTGCCTTGGACCTTGTGAAACTAAACTGTGTCTTAGAAACAATACTGAACATTCCTTAAATAAATTGGTACACAGGGCATGAGGCTAGGTGGGACAAAGTAAGGTAGCATCCACTTCTGTCTTGGTGAGCTTGAAGTACATGCTATCCTCCTGAATAGGTGAAAGGTATTCTAGAGTGCAGATCCTTCTATTCTCCCTGTTTCATTTATTTCTTCTTTTTTGCCTTATATTTCCTTCCCCTTACCTTTTCCCTCTCCTTCCTTCCATACCTCCTCTCTTTCCTTCTTTCTTGATCTCCTTCTCTCTTTCCTCCTCCCTTCTTCTCTTACTCCTTCTCTCTTTCTCCCCCTAAGTCATCAACAAGCATTTGGTATGTGCCTACTACATACTAGGCATTGTACTAAGCTCTGGGGATATAAAGAAAGGGAAAAACAATCTCTTCTTTCAAGGATCTCACAGCTTGATGGGGGAGACAATATACAAACTAAATGTAGATGGGATAAATTGGAATATTCAACTGAGGGAAGGAGCTAGCATTAAGGAGGGCTGGGAAAGGCTTCCTGAAGAAGGTGAGATTTTAAGGGGCAGCTAGGTGGGGCAGTGGATAGAGCTCTGGCCTTGGAGTCAGGAGGACCTGAGTTCAAATCTGACCTCAGACACTACACACTTACTAGCTGTGTGACCTGGGCAAGCCACTTAACTTTGGATTGCCTCACCAAAAAAGGAAAAAAAAAAGGTTAGGTTTTTAGCTGGGATTTGAAGGAAGTCAGGGAGGCAAGGAGGAGGAGAGGAGAAGGGAGAGCATTTCAGGCATAGGATGGCCCAGTGAAGATGCTCAAAGTCAGAAGGAGTATCATATATGAAGAATAGCAAAGAGGGCAGTGTCACTAGACCACAGAAAAGAGTAAAGTATGAGAAGACTGGAAAGGTAGGAGGGGGGCAGGTTATGAAGGATGAGCTTTAAGAACTGAAAAGGGGATTTTATATTTGATCTATAGAGAATCCAGAATGATTTTCAGAAGGAAAGCATGTATTTGACCCCTTGTGTCCCTCTCTGATCCCTTGCTCTTCTTTCCTTTTCCCTCTCTCTCTTTTTTCCCAAAAAAGTGAAAATATTGGGGGAAGGAGAGACGCATTCCAATTCCTCCTTTACTCTCTCATCAAACCCTATTAGTACCAGTTAATCAAATAAAGTTTTGACTGAATCTCTACTTCTGATTTCTGTCTGAAGCCACAACCACAGATAACAATGCCATATTTTCCATTAACCTGTAAACTTTTTAGTCTGACATCAGATATATTCTAGAATTCAACATTTTATAGTATTCATATTGAGAGCAGAATGACTTTCTCTACTAATTCCACTTAGAGTTCCAATCAGCTCTTTTTAGAGTTCCAGATGGAAATTTAATTTAACTTCTTGGTTTCTAACTATCTGAAACAACATAATATTTAACCTCTTGATTCTTTAAAATGTTAGTTGTCCCAGCGACTATTACAATAATCCAGGTATAAGCCACTTAAAAAAACTGAACACATTTTAATACTCCCTTTTGTATTTACATTAATCATTTCTTGAAAAAGATTCCCCTCCAGAGTGAACCCTGCCTCTTAACAGAGAAAAACCATCAAGTAGAAATACCCATTAGAGTAACAGACTATATCTGGCAATGTATACATGATCCAGCCCCAGTAGGCCCTAGTAGTTCCTAGCTAATGTGGTTTTTTTTTTTTTGTGAGGAGGGAGGTATGTTTCATTATCTTTAGTCTGGGACCATCACCGGTTTTTTAGTGGCTTAAAGTCTGTCTTCCCCTTAACAATCTTATCATTTGCATTATTGCAATCATTGTACATATTGTTCTTTTGGTTCTGCTTAATTAACTCTTCATCAGTTCATAGAAATGTTTCCATTTTTATCTAATTCCTCATACTCATCACTTCTAATTACAAAATGATATTTTATTACATTAGTATACCATAGTTTTCTTAGCTGTTTCCTAATTGATAGTAATCTATTTTGTTTCTAGTTCTTTGCTACTACAAACGTTGTTGCTATAAATATTTTTAGTATACGTTGGACTCTTTTTATTCTTTGAATTCCTTGACCAGTGGTGGGATCATTATATCAAAGGTTTTGGACAATTAAGTAATTTTCCTTGCATAATTCCAAACAATATTCAGAATGGTTGGACTGATTCACAGTTCCACCAACACTGTATTAGTGTATCAATATTCCTACTACCCTTCCAATGTCAGCTATTTCCATTTTTTGTAATTTTTGCCGATTTGAAGTATTTGAAGTGAAAACAACTTTTAATTTTCATTTCTCTTACCATTAGAGATTTTGAACATATTTTCAAACGGTCACTTATAGTTTGCAGCTCTTTGAAAACTGTTTATTAATATACTTTGAATACTTATTTACTGATGAATAATAGTTCTTGGTACTACATATACATGTCAGTTCCATACACACAGACACAGACACATGTGTATATTTATCTTGGATGTTGAACTCTTAATAGTAATTTTTGATGCAAACATTTTTACATACTATTTAGTTTCTCTTATTTTATCTTCATCCATTTTATATGTACAAAGTCTTTTAAATTTTATTAGGATTTGTCCGTTAGCCATAGTTGTTAAAGGTATTTCTTCTTATTCTATAAAGTATCTCATTGACAAGTTTATTGCTACATCATTAAATCTTCAAATTAATATGTATAATATAATTTTTATTATAATGACATGGCCTAATCATGACCAATAAATTTAGCTCTAATTATTTGTCTTTATTTCTGAAAAGGGTATTTTGTATCTTATAGTGTTTTGCATAGGTCTTTGTAGGTTAACTCCCAGATAATTGTATGCATTTTGTAGCCAATCTAGTGGATCCCCCAAATAATTTATTCTTGAGTTTTTTTGGAACTATGTGGAAATGCTGATTATTTCTACAGATTTATTTTGTATTCTGTTAATTTTGTGAAGCAAATGATCTAAATAAATTTTTACATTGATTCTCTGGAATTTCCCAAGTACAATATCTGCAAATGATGTAGTTTCCCCCTTGCTGAGATTTATACTTTATTTTTGCTTTCTTGCCTTATTGCTATAGCTAGCATTTTTAGAACTATGTCAAATAATATTGGAGAAAGAAGGCATCCTTACTTTATCCTTATTTGTACTGGGAAAGTTTCTAGTATCTTTCTATTGCAAATGATGCTTGCTTTTGACTTTAGATTTAAGACTTGATCATATTAAAAATGAGTTCTTTCATATATATGCATTTTACAGTTTTTACATAAATTAGTGTTATATCTTGCTAAAAATCTTTTTCCGCCACTATTATAATAAGCATATGGCTTTTGTTATTTATATGATTGTTTATGCTAATCATTTTCTTAATGTTGAACCATCCTTGCATATTTGGTATGAGTCTGATTGGGTCATAACGATGTAGTTTCTTTAAAAGGATTTTATTAAAAATTTTTTTGTATCAATGGTCATTCATAAAATGTTCATATTTCTGTTTTATTTGTTTCTCCCTGTCTTGAATATTGGGACCATATTTGTTTTACAAAACAGTTTTGTTCAACACCCTATGTCTCTATATTTTAGAATAATTTTTGTTATAGATATTAATTGCCTTTAAAATGTTTAATAGAATTCACTTGTAAATCCATTTAGCCCTGGAATTTTTTTTTTTGGCATTTATGGCTTGCTTAATGCTTTTGTTAGGGTTGCTTGAGTTTTATTTTATTATTTTGTTAGTTTTAGTATTTTATATTTTTGTAGGTACTAATCTAATTCCTCTGAATTATTCTCAGTTTTTCCCTGGCATATAATTATATAGTAGTTTCTTATAATTCTCTTTACTTTTTCTATTTATTATGACTTCATCTTCTTCATATTTTTTATTTTGGTAATTTAATTTTCCTCTCTCTCAGTTTCAGTGATAGTTTGGTGATTGTATAAATTTTAAAGGAATATCTGTTCAGTTCTGTATTACTTTTTACTTTTGAGATTTTCTGTTTAATTCTGAAAATTTCTTCTTTGGCACTTGTTTTAAGATTGCTAATTTGTTTATTTTCTAGTATTTTTAATTGCATGCTCAGTTCATTGATTCTCTTTTTCTACATTATTAAATTAGTTTTCAGAATATGAATTATCCTCTGTGGATTGTTAGCTGTCCCCATAAGTTTTAGTATTTTATTCCATTAGTATAGCTATTTAAAAAACATAATTACATATTGTTTCTATGATTTGTTTTTTTTTACATACCTGTTATTCATTATTCTATGTGTCTGTACCTTATGTCCATATTTCCTGAATTAATTCACATTGTTGTTGTTGTATTATGGCCTTTCTTTGTGCCCAGGAAGATGTCAGTTCAAGTCTTGCTTCTTGACACATACAGTCTCTGGGACCCTGGGCAATTCACTTAATCTTTCAGTGCTTTAGATAACTCTCTATAAGTTGCAGAGGAGATTTCTTCTTGCATTGATAAAGGGAATTTTCTCGAATAGGAGTTCCCTATAATCATAGATCCAGTCGTTATCTCTAAGGTCAATAAAGGATTTATTTATTATTTATTTCTGTTTTTTCTATATTTGTGATTTCTTTATGACCTTGAACATTATCAATTTTTGTACAGACACTGTAAAATACTAAAAAATGTATATTCTTTAATATTCACATTCAGACATTGTTGTGGGTCAATCGTTCAAACCTAATTTTTCCAGTGTTTAATATTTTTTCTCTTTTTAAAATTTGTCTGTTGGACTTAGCTCTGAAACAAGAATATTTAAGTATCATACCATTATTGTGTTAGTATCTATGCCTTATTGCAGTTTATCTACAGTATCTTTTAAGAATACTGATATGCCATTTGGTATGTATGCATATATATGCATACATGTATATATTTATATTATCCACTCATGTATATGTATATATATTTAACAATAATAATTTCTTTTTTAACCAAGTAAAATGGCTTTAGGCATAATCATAGTGTCAGTTTTTCTTATTTCCTGATCTGAAATCATGATTATAAATACCATTTTTTAGAATCATCTAAAGCAAAATAGATTTTGCTTCATCTCTTAATTTTCACTCTGTGTAGGTCTGTTTACTCATTTCATCTTCTCAGTTACTTCTTATTTATATTTATCTTGGCTCTGTTTTTCTCTCCCTATGGAGTCTTGGTTTTAGATGTGCTTTTCCCTCTCTCATTCTTTCCTTTTCCTTTTCCTTTCTGTAGGTCTAACACTTTTGTTCCTTTCCCCCAACAACTGCTGCCTGTTTTATCTTCTCTTGGCCACCAAGGTTCTATGGGATCTGCTACCTTCAAGTAGATAAGGTGAGACCTTGGTACATAACTGCAGGGACATGCATCCCGTGGATCTTTTCTCCACCTTTCATAGTCCCAATCATCAGGGCTTTACCCTCCTCTTTCAGAATGAATTTCTTTAGTGCCTAGGTTGAAACTGGGTATGCTGGTCATGACTGGATTAGAGTGGGGTCCCTAAGGAAATTACTGAAAGGAAACACTGTGAAGCCCTTTGTAATTGTGTGTCTTCTCCACCTTTTCCTCTCTCTTTCTGTTGGCTTGCTATTTCTTCCCGAATGATTTTAAATAGTTATAATCAGTATCACACTTCTGGGTACTTCCTCCTCCACACTCTTCTACCAGGAGTCCATAGTGCTTTATAGCTGCCCCTAGTCCTTTCTCTTGAATCTCAGGGCTGGTCTGACTCACTGACTTCATTCCATTGATGGAGTGAAAGTCTCCCCCAGAATCCCAAGGGATTAACTACAAAAGTTGGTGCCTAGAATGGCAATCTCTATGAGGTACTCAGAGTCAACTAGTTATTCCTCTTGAACCTTGGGAAAAGGTGGAGTGTGGGACTGAAGGTAGCAGCACCAGGAGCCTTAGAATAGTGAACTTGTCTTCAATTATTTTTTCCATAAGAATTGCATTGTGGTAGTTTTTTTCCCCAGTGAGTTTCAATTTTTTTTCAATTGTAGGTTTTTTCTTCTTATCATTGCTGTATTTTCTATACTATGGGGTATTTTCCCAGTATATTTGAGGTAGTAGAGGGGAAAACTGCATCTTAGGTTATCTCTCTACCATTTTCCCATAATTCCTCCAAGTATCAGGTTATAAATAAGAGCGTGTACCACTTGTGGTGGCAGTAGGAATGAAGAGTAAGGAGAGGAAACCAAGGAGATGTTTTAAAGGAGGAAGTAAGAAGACTTGGTTACAGATTGGATTTGGAGATAAAAGAGAAGGAAAAGTCAGATGACTACAAACTCATCTTGGGAGAAAAGATTGGGAGAAGAATGGTGGTATTATTGATATGAATGGAGGGACTGGGAAAATGAGATTATTATTATTATAATATTATTATTATTATTGTTATAACTGGGAAAAAGAAGATGAGCTTTTCTTTGGACATTCTTGAGTTTGATGGGTGGGAGACATCTAATTGTAGGTGTCTTATCATCAGTTTGAAAATATTTGTTATTAGCTACTTAAGCCAGTGGCCTTTTATTAGTTTTCATCCTCTTTTATTTCTCTTCAGCCTTTGACACTAATGACCAACGCCTCCTCCTCAATGTTCTTTCCTCTTTTGGCTTCCATGACATGGCTCTCTCCTAGGTTTTATCCTAGATTACTGTATCTCAGCTTTTGTTTTCTTTCCTTGATCATAATCCATCTTTCACCTGGGCCCTTTTTTCTTTCTTTATCATCTCTCCTTTGGGGATGTCATCACCTTCTATGGGTTCAATTATCATCCATGTATAATAATATGATATAATAGGTTGCATTTATATGTCACTTTAAGGTTAGCAAAACACTTTATAAATATTATCTCATTTTCTCCTCACAACAATCCTTAAGGACAGGTGCTATTATTATTCCCATTTTATAATTAAAGAAACTTGGGGCACATAGAGGTTAAGTGATTTGCCCTGGGTCACATAGATAGTAAATATTTGAAGTCAGGTTTTCCTGACTCCAGGTCCAGCATTCTATCCAGGCCTGAAGTCAGGAATACCTGACTTCAAATCTTGCCTCAAAAACTTACTATCTGTATGACCCTGGGTAAGCTGCTTAATCTCCTCGCCTCAGTTTTTTTCATTTGTAAAATGAGGATAATAATAACACCTACTTCTTAGGGTTGTTGTGAGGATCAAGTGAGATAATAATTGTAAAGTGCTTTATAAATGTTGGCTTTTATTATCCACTATGTCATCTGTCTACAAATCTGCATATCTAACCCTAACCTCTTTCCTAAACTCCAGTCTTGCATCTCCATCTACTTGCAGGACATCTCTACCTGGATGTTCCACAGTCGTCTCAAACTCAACATATTTGAAACAACAATCATCCCTTCTCAACTGGTCCTTTCTCTAAACTTTCCTTTTTTGGTTAAGGGCACCACCACCCTCCCATTGAACCAGGTTTGTAACTTAGCAATATCCACGAGTTTTCTCTCCCCATCATCTCCCATATCCAATCAATTGTCAAGTCTTGTTAATTCTACCTTCTCAATGTTTCTGTTATTTTTCTTTTCTTTCTTTCCACTTATCTAGCTACCACACTAGTCCAGGTCTTTATTACAATTAAATTGTACAAAAGTTTCCTAAGTGATCTTCCCATTTCCAGTCTTTCCCCTCTCCAATCCAACCTCCATCTAGCTGCCAAAACAATCTTTTTAAGGTATATGTTTAGACATTTCACTTTCCTGCTTAAAGATTATTGCCTCTAGGATATGATATGGCAATTCCTCATCTTGCATGCACCATCTATTGCCAGTCAACCTTTCCAGTATTATTTCATATTCCTCCCCTTCTTGAACTCTATAATATAGTCAGTTGTTTCCTCAATTCAATATTCCATCTATTACCTCGGTACATGTAATCCATCCCTACACACTCCCTCTTCACGCCACCTCTGATAATCCTTAGTTTTCTTCAAGTCCCAGATATAGGTGTGCCCTTCTCTGTGAAGTCTTCTCTGATCCCTGTAATTGTTGGGATTTTTTCCTTCAAAGAACATTGTCTTTATGTGTTTAAGTGTTGAACGTAAGCCTTAGTAGAATGTAAGTGTGTAAAGCAGGGATTGTCTTATTTTTGAATTTTATATCCCCATTGCCTAACACAGAGTCTTGCACATATTGGCTGTTTAATAAGTATTTGTTGAATTGAATGAACTAATTTGCAGGTGAGAGGACAGAACTGGAGAGAGATTTTGGAATATTCAAAAAAAGATGATAGATAAATCTGTAAAACAGTAAATAATTTCACTTAGGAAACAGGAAGTGGGCATCTTGATTTTTGCTACAAATGATTCAAGCTCACATTTACTCACTCTCTGCTACTCTTCCACTTCTACTAGTCCATTTTTTTTAGCTAAGCAATGGGGTTAAGTGACTTGCCTAGGGTCATACAGCTAGTAAGTATTATGTGTGTCTGAGGTCGGATTTGAACTCAGGTCCTCCTGAATCCAGGGCTGTGCTCTATCCACTGTACCACCTAGCCGCCCCTCCATTTTTTGATTAATGAAAGAATTAATGCAACTGGTCATTTCAGGACATGTTAGGACAGGCAACCAATGACCTATGGAGTCCAGGTTATGTCGGTTATAAGGGGACAGAGAGATCTACTAAAATTAAACTTAATTTATTTGACTTATTTGATCCAGTTGTGACAATTGTCTTGGACCCAAGAGAAGTATTTTTTTTTCCAGCTTCTCCAATCATGGGATCTCAGAAATATTGAATATTCAGAGTTGGAAGGGGCCTCATTATTTTTTTTTATAAGTCATCTTCTGTCTTTATTTTCTGTATTCTAGTCATAGGTTTAAAAGTAGAATAAATGTTTCAGTCCATTTACTCCAGCCCTCTTATTTATAGATCAGGAAATGACAAGACAATGAGCAGTTAGTAAGTGCCGATATGGGTTAGGCACTGTACCAAGTGCTGAGGTCCCCAGATGTGAAGTGACTTGCCTATGACCACACAGGCAGTAAATGGCAGAGCTGGGATATGAACCCAGGTCTTCTGACTCCAAATCTATTACTCTTTCCATTTTGATCATGCTTATTCCTTACTCTGTGGGGCAGCCAGATGGTGCAGTGGACAGAGTGCTGGGCCTCAAGACAAGAAAACCCCTCAAATCTGGCCTCAGATACTTCCTAGCCATGTGACTTTGGGCTAAACACTTCACCCTGTTTGCCTCAGTTTCCTCATCTGTAAAATGAGCTGGAGAAGGAAATGGCAAACCACTCTATCACCCTTGCCAAGAAAACCCCAAATGGGGTCATGAAGAGTCAGACATGGCTGGAAAAAAAAACCTAAACAACAACAAATTCCTTTCTCTACTGTGATTTGCTAATTTTGATGAGTTCATGTCATAAGGAAATGTAAGAATATTTTTTGTCTCACGTTTCTCATTCATGATGGTATAGAGTATGGGAAGTTTTACATGTTTTGCTATACATTTTAATGGAGGAGACAATATGGAAACAATTGTACACAAACAAGATAGATACAAAACAGATGGGAGATCCTTCAACCAAGGGAAGGCACTAGCATTGGAAGGTCTTTGTTCTTCTTGTCCTTAGAGGGCAATGGACAGAATTTGTTAAAAAGGCAAATTTTTGACTTGCTAATGAATAGAGATATTAGAAAATGGAATGGGCTCCATTGGGAAGTGGTGAGCTCTTATTCCTCAAAGGTCTTCAAGCAAAAGAGAGATAACCACTTATTGGGCGTGTCGTAAGGGGATACTTGTCTGGGCACAGTTTAGTAGGGTGACCTCTAAGGAAGGACCTTTATAGCTCTACAAATCTGTGCTTCTGTGAATTGGATTCTTGTGTAAACTCAGAGATGGGTCCTGAAATGGGAGGTGGGGTGGTGCCATGGAAAGAAGGTGGGATTTAGAGGCACAATGTGGTTATGGGTTCAATCCTCTTTCTGTGACCTTGAACAAGTTACTGAAACACTCTAGGCTCCATTTTCCTTATCTGTAACATGAGGGGTTGGAATTCAGGGCTTCTTAAGCTTTTCCACTTTCGACCCCTTTTCACGTTTTGGCAGCATTTTTGGCATTGTGTGGCCTGAGAGCCTGTGTGATGCAAAGTGTGCATGCTTTGTGTTCAGAACCAAGGCTGCAGTGAAGTTGCTTGATGCAACATGAGCAGGTGCCAGAAACACCTCAGATTCATTAACGTTTGATTTTAATTAATTTTTGGTCATTGATCATACAGAGATCTTTTACTGTTGCCAATTTTGGGGGGTCACAACCCACAGTTTAAGAAGCACTGGACTAGATGGTATCTGACATCCTGTCCAAATCTGGATAAGTGAGCCAAATCATGTAACCACTCTAGGCTTCATTTTCTTAATCTATAAAATAGCAACAACAGCTCACGTCTATATCATGCTTTAAGGTTTACAAAGAACTTTACAAATGTTAGCTCATTTGATCCTCACAACAACCCTGGGAGGTAGGTACTATTATTATCCCTATTTTCCAGGTGAGGAAACTGAGGCAGACAGAGCTTAAATGACTTGCCTGGGGTCACATACCTAGGAAGTACTTGAGGCCAGATTTGAACTCAGTGCTCCTGACTCCAGTGGTCTATGCATTGTAACACTTTACTAAATGACCTTTAGTGAGGTCTCTTCAAGCTCTAAATCTGTGATCCTATGAGCTCATTTGCCATTCAAGCTAGAATCCTAATAGAATACACATAAAAAACCCTATTTTCCAAAAATATTGTTCTTTTATTTAAAGGACAGCCACAAAAATCAATGAAATTAAAATAGATTTGTCATAATAATGTTTGTGAAATGAGAGGTACAGGTAAGAAGAGGTCATCATAGTCTACTCTTCATACTTTAATTTTCTTCTTTTTTTTAAAAATTGGTTTATATATCTCCATATATTTCCCCCTTATCCAATGTATATGGCAATTAAAATGGAGAAAGCTTGTCTGCTCTTTATTCCTCCGATTAAAAATCCTGTTAGAAGTCTTGTGCTGTCTGAATGGTGGTGCGTGTTTAATTTTTAATTTGAGTTTCATTTATCTGTTCTGTTGGTATAATTGATGTTCATCCACCCCAAGATCCAGGTTAATAACCTCCCAACCAGAGAATAAAAGTGATAAAAAGAGAGCACCCTGTTGTTTAGGTGACCATTTAAGACATTCTCTCTCTCTCCCACTCCCAGATCTGTCTTTCTTTCTTTCTCTCTCTCTCCTTCCTTCCTCTTTCATTTATTTTCTTTCTCTCATTCTTTTCTTTTTTCTCCTCCTCTTCTCCCTCCTCTCTACACATATTCCTTCCTTCCTTCCTTCCTTCCTTCCTTCCTCCTTCCTTCCTTCCTTCCTTCCTCCTCCCTCCCTCCTCCTCCCTCCTCCTCCCTCCTTCCTTCCTTCTTCCTTCCTTCCTTCCTTCCTTCCTTCCTTCCTTCCTTCCTTCCTTCCTTCCTTCCTTCCTTCCTTTCTTCCTTCCTTCCTTCCTTCCTTCCTTCTTTCCTTCCTTCCTTCCTTCCTTCCTTTTCTGCTTAGAGCATTTTATAACTTTTCAAAAGCTGTGGCCGTTAATAAATTAATTACTTCAGTTCTTTAAGGAAGACTTTCTTTTGGAGTCACATTATAAATAAGTGAGTTACTTGTTTTGATGTTGCATTAATTTTGTAAAATGAAGATCAGAAGGAAATGTGACTATTTAATATACTCATTTACTTATACTCAAAATAGAATATTGGAATTGTTGATTGGAAAGATACATTTCTTTCTTTATGTTTACTTATAGCATACAAGGAGGTCTGAAATGAAGGAGGCATGCTGAACAGGAAACTGGGTAGGGAGAGTCAGACTTGGGAGAGTTCTGAAGTGGCAGGAAACGTGCAAAGATTATCGTGGGAAAAGTGTGCCGAGCCAGTGTTGTCCCTATCATTCTACATAGGGAGTGAAAAATACCAGAGTAGTCTTGACAGCCATCAAACATGATCAATTGTGATGCAGAGAGTTATGTTACTGTTGTGAAGGCCAAGAAACTGTCCTTTCTTTCCCCAGTAACACCTGCAAAATCCCATCTGGTAGTACAATGGACAACTTAATTACTTCTCATTTTTGTGACTCAGGAATAATGTCTGTTTTTGCCTTGAAGTCTCTCTCTCTCTCTCTCTCTCTCTCTCTCTCTCTCTCTCTCTCTCTCTGTCTCTCCATTGAAAGCTGTGAGGAGTCTAGCTAGTTCAATATTTGCAGGAGGGTGAGTTTGTAGTACTACCTAAGTTTAGACTAATTTGACTCAATAATAGATAGTTGGAGTTATTATCTACAAGAAATTTGATTACATGAATGGTATGGGGGGCAGTTTCTAATCCTAGATTTCCCTAATTTGCTGTGTGGCTTTGGGCAAACTGTATAATCTCTCTGTACCTCATCTGTACAATAAGGAGTTTAGACTACAAGAAATCTATGGTTCTATTTAAGTTTAGAATTTTATAACCATATCTTAAGTTTTAAAGATATTAATATAAATTAAATAACTGTCATCAAAACAACTGGATGAGAAAATCAAGGGAATAAAATCTTTGATAACCTCTCCTAGAATTTATTAAGATATACTAAAAGAATGACAGACAATAAGTAAAAGAAATGCTTTTGTTCTGTATCTCCTTTCAAATATGATGAATTCTGCCACTTCTTCCCTTTTCCTTCCCCTCATCCTTCCCTCCCTCTCCTCTCTCCTTCCTTCCTTCCCTCCTTCCTTCCTTCCTTCCTTCCCTCTGTCCCTTCCTTTCTTCCTTCTCTATATATACATATCTGACTTGTCTGATTTCACTTTGTTTCACAGCATATAGGTGTTTTCATATTTCCTTTTGGGTTCCATATTTGCTATTTTTTACCATGCCATAATTTTTTTGTATTGACCTGCTCCATAGAACTGTGATCTAATTGGGGTGGGTGTTCCTTCCATCAGTGCAGATCCCAACCCCACTCTTCCTTTGTGACTCTGTTCCATGGCCTTTCTTAATTGCTCACAGGGGCTTTACCTGATGTGCTGGGGGCCTTCCTCACTCTAATCAGTGTGAAGGTACCAGTGGAGCACAAGGACCATCCATTGCCAATTCCTCACTCTCACCACATGACTGGTCCAAATTCTCTTTTGCTCAGACACTTCTTTGATGGCATCCTTTATTCTGTTTCCCCTTTATAATACCTTGTTTGCCAGGTGATTCAGCCCACATCTCCACTGCCCTCTGGGTGATACTTATTTTTAATTCTTTTTAGACTGCATTCACAGTCATACAACAACATTAGAGCATCCGCATTAAAAAGATGGACCTTTTTTTTCAAAGAGAAGTTTGGGGTCATTAAAATAACTTTGGTTTCCCAAAGGTAGCCAAGCCTTTTCTTCTCCTGCTCAGCTCTGTGCCCAACTCATTGTTTCTTTGCAGTGTTTATCCCAAGATGTGTGTGTGTGTGTGTGTGTGTGTGTGTGTGTATAACATTGGAGAAACTTTATAAGTTATTTATTTAATGGAGTTTCATAGTCTAAACCAGTGTTCTTCAAAGTGGGGGCTATGAAAGAACATTTGGGTGCCATGCCTCGACACCTTGGGTATGTTATCAATCAGTGAGAGGGTAGGAAGATGGGTCATATCTCTCTCCCCACTTCCTTAGTCAATCACCAACTTATCAACAACACAATTATACTACTCTCTTAAAACAATGAAAACAACAACAAATGAAATCAAAACCCATTCTATCTTCTACTGTTGGTCTTCCAAGGCTGTCATATGGTGCCATGGCCAAAATATTCATCATGAGGCAGCCAGCCTGTTGGTGATGATCCTCTTTTCCACTGAGTGAGGCTGGATCTCAGAAAGTAGATGCAAGCTAATAATATTAATAATAGCTCATATTTACATAATGCTTTGAAGTTTGCAAGGCATTTTACAAATATTCTCTCATTTCATCTTCACAACAACCTTTGGAGGTAGGCACTATTATTATCCATATTTTATAGATGAGGAAACTGAGGCAGAGAAGTGAAGTGACTTACCCATGGGCACAGTTAGTAAGTGTCTGAGGCTGGATTTGAACTCAAGTCCTCCTGACATCAAGTCACCTAGCTTCTTTCATACCATACTTAAAGCTTTTCTAATGTGAAAGTATCTACCAGAGCTTATTTTCTTTGGCCCTACCCCTCAAGAACCAAGGCTCACCTCCACACCACAGTAATGCATCAGAGTATGCTATACAATAAATCATGATTTATTCAGCTATTCTCTAATATCTTACATCTGTATAGCACTTGACAGTTTTCAAGCTATTTTCATATACAGTGATTCATTCAGTCCATGTAAAACTTCTTGTGAACTAGGGAGCTTATATATTATTGGTCCCATTTGACCAAAGATGAAACAGAAGAGTTAAATCAATTTTCCATCTCATAGTGGAATCTACATTTCCTGACTTCAGATACGGCTCTCTTAACACTCTACCATGTTACCTCTGTAATGTTATATAGTAATGGCAGCCATCTTGAAATAGGAACCAACTAGGCCTTTGTAGCACATAGTTCATGGGAAGAACCCTGTTGTATAATTAAAGTAAAAATAGGAACAATTCTTTGGCTATTTATTACCTTAGGGGAAAAGTTTATATGATCTGTGATTGCAGAATGAGTGACAGAATGGGGAACGAAAGAGAAGACAATGCAACAGACTTAATGCCTAAAGATAAAAAGTTCTGTCCCTCTAGAAGGTTGTTGTGTGTCCTTCATTTTGAAGATGATCAATGACATCACAAGGGTGATGTCTTGACTCATGTGTCGATCGGATTTAAGTGAGGCACAGTTGCACAAAGTCATGAGCCTCATTCTGTGTTCTAAAGTCATTGAAGTCCAATGGCAGGATCAAAGTTAAGATGACTGTCAATGGCTGGGAATGTAGGCATTTGGTGTCTTTGATGCCTGACCAAGCTCTAAGCACTCCATGGCTGTTGCTTCAGCCATTTTCATGGCTACTGGAACAAATTGTTATCTTCTGCCCGTTTTGCTGGGGAAAGTCTTCATATGCTTGGAGTTGACATCCCCCTAACTCACTGACAGGTTTGAGGCTGTTAACCTCAGCCTGGTTTAGCCTATCTGCTGAGATGGTTTTACCACTGTGTGGCTGCTGTGAATGCTACGGCTTCTTGGAGCCACAAGTGAGAATTGGGTGAAGGTGGGCACCAAAGATAGATGAACAGCCCTGAAAAGGGCTCAGCAAGCTCTCACACCAGAGGGGCTGGTCCTCCCTGAGCATGCCATACATCCCAAAGAGGGCAATAAGACAATGTGCTGAAGAAGTCTAAGAGCCTCATTGGGAAAGACCACTTCACTGTCTGCCCCCCTCACTGAAGGCCTTCATTCACACAATGACTAGATGATCACCTGTTGAGTACACTGGTCAGCCAATCAGTCAACATTCCCTAGGCTGGAGAGGGGTCAGAGGTCTCTTCCAAATCTAAGATTCTGTGATTGGGTCATAGCAACACGGCACATTGCTCTCTAAGAAGAGAGTTTGAATGGAAGGAAATAATAAGCCTTCCTTCCTCGTATGACTGATGAAAGAATTCAATTGGAAGGAAACAATTAGCATGATGCCGAATGGAAATCTGGAACAGACAAAATTCCAGCTACCTAGTTAGGTGCTTGATCATTGCTGGAAACCTTTCAGCAACATCCATGTCATTTCAGCAGCTAAATCTCAAGAGCAGTCGCTGGAGGCCTGAATCTCCCACTCAACTTCAGTTCATATGCATCGATGCAGCAAAGGATGCTAGTTTCATTTACTGAAAAAATAAAGGTCTAGATTCATCACCTCACCACTGACCACAGACAGAACGTAAACTGGAGGGAAAGGAAAGGTTGCAAAGAAATAGCATAAGAAATTTCTTGACTCCAGAACAAGGGACAGAAAAGAATGTCATGTTTTAAAATCATTAAGCTAACAAGCATTTATCAAAAGTTGACTATGTGGCAGGCACTTGGCTAAATGCTGGGAATACAAAGAGAGGTCAAAAACTTGCTTCCTCCCCTTAAGAAGCTTACATTCTTTTTAAAAATTCTGATTAACAAGACTTTATTTTCTCTCCCTCTCACTTCTTTCCCCCTCTCCCAACAATAAAAAGTGGAAAAAAACCCCTCACAACAAAGATACATAGCCAAATAAAACAAATTCTCATGTCCAAAAACATATGTTTCATTTCGTCTCTCTGTCAAGAGGTGGGTAATACACTTAGTCTTTTCTGCTCTGTGGGCATGGGCTGTCCTTGCACTGATCAGCATTATAGTCTCTGAAAGTTTTTTTCTCTTTATAATGTTGTTATCTTTGTTTTTATAAATTATTGTCCAGTGGGGAGGAGAGAGGGAATAAAGATTTTTATGGCACCTATCATGTGCGAAGCACTTTTTACATATATTGTCTCATTTGATCCTTACAACAACTCTGAATGTTAGATGCTATTGTTATCTCCATTTTATGGTTGAAGAACCTGAGGAAGACAGAGATTAAATGACTAGCCCACAGCTAGTAAGCATCTGAGGCTGGATTTGAACTCAGGTCTTCCTGAGTCTTGGACCAGTGCTCTGTTCACTGTGCTGCCAATTGCTTCTGGTTCTACTTATTTCACTCAGTATCACTTCACAGAGGTCTTCCCAATTTTCCTCTGAAACTGTCCATTTCATAATTTCTTATGGCATAATAACATTCTATTACATTCATATGCCATGATTTATTTAGCTCTTCTCCAATAGAAGGAAGGTCCCTCAGTTTCCACAAAAATTGTGACAATGAAAAGGGCTGCTATAAGTAGTTTTGTTCATATGGGAAGGCATTCACATTCTTAGTGGGGAGATAGCAAGTAGGTAGCTAAGCACATACAAGATATTTACAGTGTAAATGGAAGAGAAAGAGAGAAAGCACTATAAGCAAGGTCAGGAAAAGTCTCCTGTAGAAGACAGGATTTGAAATGATTCTTAAAGGAAGCCAGGGGAGCTATAGGTAGAGGCAAAGAGGGAAAGCGATCCAGGCATGCGGGATGGGCAGTGAAAAAACATGGCGCTAGATAAGGGACGTTGTGTGTGGGGAGCAGACCAATGTTGTAATCAATCAGTAAACATTTGTTTAGCACCTACTATGTGTGAGACCTGTGCTAAGTGTTGGGAATACAAAAAGAGGCAAAAAGTCGCTGTCCTCAAGAAATTTACAATCCAATGGGGAGACAACATGTGAACAAATCTATGCAGAGCAAGCTACATACAGGATCACTAGGAAGGAATTGACAAGGGGAAGGCACTGGAATTAAGGGGGATTGAAAAAGGCTTTCAGTAAAAGAAAAAAGGATTTTAGTTGAGGCTTACAGGCTGGTAGGGGTGGAGTGGAGGAAGCAGAATATTCTAAGCATGAGGACAGCCAGAGATCACAGATCACCTGGGGGGCAGAGCCTGAGTCATTTTTCATCATTGCATCCTGAACAACCAGCATGATACCTTACCTGTAGTAGGTAATTAATTAATGTCGAATTGAATTGAGCTGCATAGCCTAAATTTATTAGGGTTCTACTAATGTGTAGAGCCATATAAAGGGGGGGCCCAGGGTGTTGGGATTTCGAGGGTCCAGATAACACTTGCTTTTTGTCATCAAACAGAAATGACTGGGCTTAACAAAAATAATTAGTTAAAATAGCAAGCCACCCAATACCAGGCTTCTTCCAGAACCTTGGGTGTCCCTTGGAAAAGCTCCTTCCTGTCTTGGTTCCTTCCCTCAGCAACAACCGGTCCTACAGCAGCAGGGTCTCCACCTCATTCTTTAAGGGCTTGTCTATAGACCAGTTTCTCTAAAGAGAGCCACTTGTGATGGCTGAATTGGGTCAGGAAGACCTGAATTATAATCCTGCCTCATATACTTTCTAGCTGTGTGACCCTGGGCTATTCACTTAACCTTTTTTCTTGCTTCAGCTTTCTCATCCATAAATGAGGATAATAAATGTCCTTGCTTCCCAGGGTTGTTTGAGAGAATCAAATGAGATAACATGGGGACCAGTGTGTTACAAACTTTAGAGTCCCGTAGAAACACTTACTATTAGTTAGCTACAAGCCCCTGCTTTCTTTGGGAGTCGTGTCATAGGACTAGCTAGACATCCCCTGACAGTGAATCAAAAGTGGAGCCTTTCGGTGTGGAGGAGGGAGATTGTTTCGGAAGACTAAACCACACTGATTGATGGCTGAAAACCTCCCCTGGATCCCTCAGAACGTGATGGCTTCAAATACCTGAGCTGATTAAATGCTTCGTCAGGTGGACTGGGGTTGTTTTAAAGTCAGGACACTGGGAATTGTCGGTACTGTTCTCTGTCTTGTAGACATGTTCGTGGTGTATTCCAGTATCCCAGAGAGTATTGATCAGTTTCCCGGGCTCGTAGATCCTCACTTAGCTGCTGTGCTGCCAAAATGGAGGCTGAGCTGTTTTTGACAGGGGGTACCATTCCTGGAGATGTTTTAGACCAGGAGAGACAACCATTTCTTTAGATTGTTGCGGACTTCTGTTTGGCAGGGGGCTAGAGGAGGTAACCCCGGGCTCGTAGATCCTCACTTAGCTGCTGTGCTGCCAAAATGGAGGCTGAGCTGTTTTTGACAGGGGGTACCATTCCTGGAGATGTTTTAGACCAGGAGAGACAACCATTTCTTTAGATTGTTGCGGACTTCTGTTTGGCAGGGGGCTAGAGGAGGTAACCTCTTGAGGTCCCTTTCAGCAACATGATTCTGCAGTTATATAATGGCCTATTAGCCAACTCTTGTGCAGAAACGTATCAGTGAGGACTTGGGTTGTGTTTACCATTCTGTATTTAAATATCTTTTTGTGTCCATGAACATAAAGGCTGACCTATTCCCAAGGCCTGAGGGATTTCGTTGCAGGGCTAATGATAACTAGGAATGATACATTGACGATTAGGCAGTTGGTCAAAAGTAAACTTAACATTTTTTATCTCACCCTTATGTTCTGACGAGAATCTGTTTCTGAGAATTTGGATTGTCTTTGCTGTTGGGTCTATGGTAGTTATGGCAATGGAGCTAGGTGGTGTAGGGGGCAAAGCATTGGAGTTAGAAGCAAATCCTGAGTTCAAATTTGACCTCATACACTCATTAACTGTGCAAAAGTAATTTCTGCTTTCTGTGCCTCAGTTTCCTTATCTGTAAAATGGGCTAAAAATAGCATCTCTCTCCCAGGGTTGTTGTGTGAGGATAAAATATTCTAATATTTGTAAATTGCTTTGCAAACCTCAGAACACTATTTTTATTGCCGTTCTTCTGTTATTTCAAACACGTCTGACTTTTTGTGACCCCATTTGGGGTTTTCTTGGCAAACATACTGGAGTGGTTTGCCATTTCCTTCTCCAGCTCATTCCTCCAGATGAGGAAACTGAAGCAAATGTGGTGAAGGGACTTGCCCAAGGTCACACAGCTAATAAATGTTTGAGGCCAGATTTGAACTCACAAAGACAAATTTTCCTGCCTTTCCAAAGAATTTTAGTGGGCCTTAGTTTCATAGGACTGTCTGTCATATGCACAGAAGACCAGAATTAATTTTAAATGGGGAATCTGGTAATGTACTGCAGTGGAAAGAGTACTAAATCAGGAGTCAGAGGGCCCGAGTTCAAATTCTGTACCAGATTGCCTTGGAAAAGTAGTTCACCTATGCCCAAAGAACTATAAAAATGTGCATATCCTTTGACCCAGCAATAACACTTCTAAGGCTATATCCCAAAGAGATCATACAAATGGGAAAAGGACCCACATGTACAAAAATATTCATAGCAGCTCTTTTTTATGGTGGCAAAGAATTGGAAATTGAGAGGATGCCCATCAATTGGGGAATGGCTGAGCAAGTTGTGGTCTATGAATGTAACGGAATACTATTGTGCTATAAGAAATGATGAACAGGCTGACTTCAGAAAAACCTGGAAAGACTTGTATGGTCTGATGCTGAGTGAATTGAGCAGAACCAAGAGAATGTTGTACACAATAACAGCCATGTTGTGCGATGACTAATATTGATAAACTTAACCCTTCCCAGCAATACAAGAATCTAAGACATCTCCAGAGGCCTTGTGATAGAAAATGCTATCCACATCCAAAGAAAGAACTATGAAAGCTGAATTGCTATTTTTTTTCTCTTCTGTTGAGTTTTGTTTCCTCTTTCTGATGGTTCCTCCTATTGGTTTTAATTTTTACTTACAACACTACTAATGTGAAAATATGTTTAATAGGAATGTAAATGTATAGCCTATATCAGATTGTGTGCCATCTTGAGGAGGGTGATGGGGAGGAAGGGGGAGAAAAATTTTAAACTCAAAAGCACATGGAGGTGATCATTGATAAATCAAAATAAATTAATAAAATTTTTTAAAAAGTAGTTTACCATCTCTGGCTCTCTGTTTCTCCATTTGTAAAGGGAGGGTGCTCCTTCTGTAGAAGATGGCATAGCTCCCCTGGATAATGGACTTGTTCTTGCAGGAGAAGGAGGTCCTGTTTCTCCAGTAAGGGAAGACCCAACTTCAGTCCTGGGTGATGAACCCATTGCTCTTACACAAAGTGATGCCCCAGAACCTGAAAGAACTTGGGTCTTGGTTTAATACCAAAAATGCTCCCCCACATGCTGTTGAAGGTTTTCCTCCCTAATCCAGCCAGAGAGAGTCTAAATTTCATTGGGTATGAGTGACATTCAATCTCTACAAGGAACATGAAAAGAATAGCATACAAGATATAAAGGAGCAAAGAAAGGCATGAAAAATGAAAACTGATGCTATGTATGAACAAATATTTGAGATCCTAGCAGAAAAACTTAGTTTGGACTTGGCAATTATTGAAGAAATGGTCTTGGATATCCCAGTACTTTGATTGGTTTTGACATCATGCCTCACCCAGGTTACACTGATCACCTGAAATCTTAACACCAGGCTGATTGACTGATACTGAACATATTTACCATCAAGTGTCATGTCCCAGAAACCTTTATGCTTCTAGGTTCCAATGCCTCCCCCTACCCCAACTCCGAATCTGCTTTTATTAATTTTGTAGATATTTCCTTCCTTCCTTCCTTCCTTCCTTCCTTCCTTCCTTCCTTCCTTCCTTCCTTCCTTCCTTCCTTCCTTCCTTCCTTCCTTCCTTCCTTCCTTCCTTCCTTCCTTCTTCCTTCCCTCCCTCCCTTCCTTCCACCCATCTATCATCATCCTCATCATCCTCATCATCTCTCTGTCTCTGTCTTTCTGTCTCTCCTCAATTTCTTCTCCCCTCTGATTGAAGGGTGGAGCAATAAATTCCCTCCAAAGTCTTCCTTT
The DNA here is from genome assembly GCF_003287225.1 of Phascolarctos cinereus. Classification (NCBI taxonomy): domain Eukaryota; kingdom Metazoa; phylum Chordata; class Mammalia; order Diprotodontia; family Phascolarctidae; genus Phascolarctos; species Phascolarctos cinereus. Next base: position 47,939,997 of record NW_027555625.1, on the reverse strand, counting down.
ATGGGGAGCTCAGATCTGAACTTTCCAAGTAACTCTCCATTTTCCATCAGTAGCTCTGCTTGGTTTCAACTCCACAGAATATCATACCTCCTGCTCCAGGGACCCTCTGGTGGCCACCATCCGTGCTTTTCGGTCTTCTTTTTGCATTTTTGTCTTTCCCCATTAGATTGCAAGTTCATTGAAGGCAAGTACTGTTTTTCTCATTTGTATCACCAACTTATGGCACAGGGCCTGGCACATAGTAGGTGCTTAATAAATGTTTATTGAATTATATTGAATAGGTAACCTCTAAGATCCCTTACATCTATAATTAAATGAAACTTGCAAGTTTGGTTTTCCTTTGCATTTTGTGGGATAAAATTACCAGCTTTCAAACCAAGCTAGATAACAGTAAATTGATTTCCTCTCCTGACCCCACCCCTGCCCTTCCTGTTTGGGGAATTATCATTTTTTGCAAAAGCAATGAACTTCCCATATTATAGAGTTCTTTTGCTCAGACCAGAAGTTCTTTACCTGAAGTCCACAGACCCATAAGGAGTCCGTGGATAGATTTAAGGGGTCCACGAACTTGGAACTTTTAGTATTTTTATAGCTGTATTTCAGTAGGATTGGTTTTCTTTGTAATCCTATGTATTTTATGCGGTTTTTTTTTTTTGCATGAGGCAGTCAGGGTTAAGTGACTTGCCCAGGGTCACACAGCTAGTAAGTATCAAATGTCTGAGGCCAAATTTGAACTCAGGTCCTCCTGACTCCAGGGCCTGTGCTCTATCTACTACACCACCTAGCTGCCCCTATTTTATGCATTTTCAAACATTATTCTGAGATTGCTGAAGAATACCATGACACAGAGGTTGTTAAGAGCTTCTGCTTTAGACTGAATGTCACCAGGAAACGAAGTTAAAGCTATCTTTAACCTAAGTCAGATAACCAGCCAAAGTCCTATTCAATTGTTGGGATTTTTTAGGATGACTCTGGTGATTCAAAAAGCCAGTTTTCTCCCTTTCTTGATGAATTGAGTGCAGTTCATAGATGAGAAGCCAAGAGAACACAGTGTCAACTTTTCCGTTGTATTTTTTCAGTCTCTTCCTTTAGTAGGTCAGGGTTAAGCAGGCCTGGCAAAGCAGACATCTGTGTTTGTAAAGCAATAAAGTATAATGAATGCTGGTGAATTTTCTAATTTACCTCAGCTGGATATGCAAATGAAACGATTAAACTTATAACCCATAACTCTATGGGGAACTGATTGGTAACAAAAGTGCAGAGTATTTACTGTAGCTAATGGGAAAGTTGTTAGATGATAGGAATGTAATATGTTCTATTTGCAGATGTACTAAAGAGCTAGTTAGCAGTGCAAATGAGGATTTGGTTATTTAGGGATAACCTTCAAATTTGCAAAATTAGTCCCAACTGCGTGATCTGAAGAAAAAAAAACCAATCATTTATTTTATAGTGTTTGAATGTGCTAACTATGGCTTGTTATGTGTGTATTTAGAGAGTCTCTTTTATAAATGAAAGGTTGGTTGTATTTACACGGGCTTATTATTTCTATCTGGGACATGGGTTACTTCTGCTTAAGAAGCATTTTTCTCTAAGGAGCTCAAAGTGCTTTATAAATACTATTTAATTAATAATCACAGCACACCTGAGTTCTGGAGTCAGCATGGCCCTAGTGGATTAGAATGTTCAACTTGGAGTGAGAACAGATGTGGGTTCAAATCCTGCCTCTGATGCTTATTGGTTATATGTGATCCTGGGCAAATCATTTTGACTCTTTCACATCTCAGGCAACTCCCTAAGACTTATCTACTAAGCCATAGACTTGTGATCCTCTTGGTGGAAGACTTTCCATACCTGATATTACCAACATTGATGAAATCATAGATCCTTCATGTTACACACCTAAGAGGAAGACAGGGGTGGTGGGGGAAGGGGAGGCCAATATAATTATAGAAACTTTGCATGAGAAATATCTAATCTTAGCAAGTTTAAGATAGTTGCTCAAATTGAGTAATTTTCAAAAGCTGGGAATGTTATTTGTGTTTTTAGACTCAGTTTGAAATTAGACAAACCAAATGACTCTTCTGTATCCAATATCATGAAGTTTTATTTATTAAAAGTGCATATAAGACAAGATGCTAATTATTTTGAGGTCTACCCCAAATATTTACATCCTACAATATATTTACTTAGGTTATCACAAAGCCCATCCACATTTTTAGTTGGGTCCCTGTCTTCATACACATTTTGCCAGCCACCCCTCTAATTTGAAACTCATGAAATTAATGTAAACAAAGCTATCTGATAAGTTTAACCCTTCATAAACCCTAAAGTGCCCTTATTTGATTTCATCTTGAGACTACTCTGCCCTGCAAAGTGCTCTCTTCACTACTCAATTTTCTGATTCTTTGGGAAATTTATTAGGGCACCATCATTTTTGCTCTTTAATTGTCCATGCATCCATGGACAATAGTGAAGTGTGATGAAGGTTAAGGGGAGCAGCTATAAATTTACTGTCTCCTTTGCAATATGAAGGAAACAGGGAGTGAGCAATAGTAATGGTAGAGGTTAAGAACCAATCAGAATCAGTAGGAAGAGATCATTACAACTTCTGCTTTTCCCCCCAGATAGCATCCCTCTTTTGAGAATATTTCCTGAGAAAGCTGAGGAAGAAGATAGGTTAGTAGCAAGTCAATGAAAAATCTAACATAGGCCTGAAGAAAAAGAACAAAGATGAAATACCTATTTAAGCACAATGCCATGGCTCCTAACATTCCCCATTCTCTTGCCTAGAAACACTCCTCATTGTCATTCCAGTGCTCACAACCTCTCACTGCACCATGTAAAGTGCTATTCATCCATTATCCTTCCATCCATCCATCCATCCGTCCATCCATCCCTCCATCCAACCATCCATCCATCCCTTCATCTAACCATCACTCAATCCTTCCTTCCTTCTATCTCTCCATTCATCCTTCTTCACTAACACTTTGATGGATTTGTGATCTCTTCCTCTGATAGTATAGAACATACTCATTTATTTTGCTTCATGCTGTGCATCTCTTGTCCATGTTTTTCCATCAATATTCCACAGGGAGTTTGCCCAACATGCTGGGGACCCTCCTCCAGGTTTATGAACAATGAGTTAAGTTGCTAGTTCCATATGCAATCTGTTTCTTGTTTTTTTTTCTTATTCTTGTTACGTGGTCAACCAACCTTTCCCCTACCCCCCTCCACCACTTCTTGCATGTGGTTGTCATTGGTAACATATTGCTTTTTGTAGATATCCATTGTTTCTTGCTCCTTTTAGGGACCTGCATCTTTTATTACTTAGAAATCTGCAGTATTTTACAAAATGAAGCTGTATTAGTATGAAAGAGATGGGGTTTTGTTTTAGGGAGAACCTTAAGATCAGTAAGTGCTATTCATCCCATTCCTTCATTTTCAGTTCATGACATCTCAATCACTTTCCATCCTTTTAAAAATTCAGTAGAAATAACATTCATGATTTTCCCTATCACTTAATATCCTCTCTTCTTTCAAATATCTTGAGAAGTGATGCCCTCATTGTCCTTAAATGTGTTCATAGGATTTAAAAATCATTTAGTCTAATGCCTTTATTTTACTGGGGAGTCAACTAAGACCCAGAGAAATTAAACTATTTGTCTAGTCATGTAGTATGTGACAGAGACAGGATTTTAACTTAGATCTGATGTCTTAGACAAGTGATGTCAGAAATTATTCCATTCATTCTATGCCATGAAAGAATGGCCAGTCTCTAACTTACCATCATTTGTTGTGTCCCACAAACTTTTATGCTTCTAGGTACCAATGCCTCCTCCCCACTCCAAATCTGCTTTTGATTAATTTTGTAGATATTTCCTTCTGTCCTTCCTTCCTCCCTCCTTCCTTCCTCCCTTCCTTCCTTCTTTCCTCCCTCTCCTTTCTTTCTTTTTTCTTCCTTTCTTCCTTTCTTTCTTTCGTCCTTCCTTCCTTCCTTCCTTCCTTCCTTCCTTCCTTCCTTCCTCCTTCCTTCCTTCCTTCCTTCCTTCTTCCTTCCTTCCTTCCCTCCTCCCTCCTTCCTTCCTTCCCTCCCTCCTTCCTTCCTTCCCTCCCTCCTTCCTTCCTTCCTTCCCTCCTTCCTTCCTTCCTTCCTTCCTTCCTTCCTTCCTTCCTTCCTTCCTTCCTTCCTTCCTTCCTTCCTTCCTTCCTTCCCTCCTTCCTTCCTTCTCCCTCCTTCCTTCCTTCCTCCCTTCCTCCCTTCCTCCCTTCCTTCCTTCCTCCTCCTCCCTCCTTCCTTCCTTCCCTCCCTCCTTCCTTCCTTCCCTCCCTCCCTCCTTCCTTCCTTCCCTCCCTCCTTCCTTCCTTCCTCCTTCCTTCCTCCTTCCTTCCTTCCTTCCTTCCCTCCTTCCTCCTTCCTTCCTCCTTCCTTCCTTCCTCCCTTCCTTCCCTCCTTCCTTCCCTCCTTCCTTCCTCCCTTCCTTCCCTCCTTCCTTCCTCCTTCCTTCCCTCCTTCCTTCCCTCCTTCCTTCCTCCTTCCTTCCCTCCTTCCTTCCTCCCTTCCTTCCCTCCTTCCTTCCTCCCTCCTTCCTCCTTCATTCCCCCCTTCTTCTCCTTCCTTCCTTCCTTCCCCCTCCCTTCCTCCTTCCTTCCCTCCTCCTTCCTCCTTCCTTCCCTCCTCCTTCCTCCCTTCCTTCCCTCCTCCCTTCCTCCTTCCTTCCTTCCCTCCTCCTCCCTTCCTTCCTTCCCTCCCTCCTCCTTCCTTCCTTCCCTCCTCCTTCCTTCCTTCCTTCCTCCCCCTTTCCTTCCTTCCTTCCTCCCTCCTTCCTCTTTCCTTCCCCCTCCTTCCTCCCTTCCTTCCCTCTCCCTTCCTTCCTTCTTCCTTCCCTCCCTTCCTTCCTCCCTTCCTCCCTCCCTTCCTCCCTTCCTTCTCCCTCCCTCCCTCCCTCCCTCCCTTCCTCCCTCCCTTCCTCCCTTCCTTCCTCCCTCCCTCCCTCCCTCCCTCCCTTCCTCCCTTCCTTCCTCCCTTCCTTCCTTCCTTCCCTCCCTCCCTCCTTCCTTCCTTCCTTCCTTCCTTCCTTCCTTCCTTCCTTCCTTCCTTCCTTCCTTCCTTCCTTCCTTCCTTCCTTCCTTCCTCCTTCCTTCCTTCCTTCCTTCCTTCCTTCCTCCTTCCTTCCTTCCTTCCTTTCCCACCCATCTATCATCTCTCTCTCTCTCTCTCTCTCTCTCTCTCTCTCTCTCTGTCTCTGTCTCTGTCTCCCCTTGGTAGAGCTGACTTTGGGACAGAAAGACCAGGTCTCCAGTCCTGCCTCTGACACATTTGTGGCTGTGCAACCCTGAGTAAGTCACTTAACCTCTTAATTCTCTAGACAGCTCTTTATAGTCTAAGCTGCAGTTGGCATGCGGCATGGATGTGACCATAGTTAAGACAGATTGTGAAAGACACGAACAAGGTGAAGAAACTGCTAAAATTAGTAGAAAATGAAGAAATTCCTCAGTAAGAGCTCCCTATTCTGATGAAATCACAGGTCCAGCTCCTATCTTCCATCCATCCATATATGTGCATGTATGTATGCATGTATATATACATATATGTATATACACACATACACATACATACATACACACATACATATTATATTATCCTTTCCAGTAGAGTGTAAGCTTTTTGAGAGCCAGGACAGTTTCACTTCTGTCTTTGCATCCTTGGTGTCTAGCAGAATGTCTGATTCACAGTAGGCTGTTTTTATTTAGGACAGTTTATAGTTGTTTTTGCCTTTCTTTGTGTCTCCACTGCTTAGCTGGTGCTTGGTACATTGTGAATACTTTATAAAACCTGTTGAGTTGATTTGACTAGGAATTTAATAAATACATGTTGACTGAATGATTAATGAGTACCCTTTGGAGCTGCCAGGGCAGTCAGCTGCCCTACAAATGGCATCTCCTGTAGGTAGCTAGATGGCCCAGTGGATAGAGAGCTAGGCTTGGAGTCAGGAGCAAACCCTGCCTTAAACACTTATTAGCTGTGTGAGTGACCTTGGGCAAGTCACTTATTCTCTCTCAGCCTCAGCTTCCTCATCTGTAAAATCATGTCTAAAACTGTAAAATTGAGTTCAATGGTCTGTAAAGTCCCTTCCATCACTAAATTGATGATGTTATGGTGCTCCATATTCTTTGCTTTGTAGCCCCATGGTGCTTCACTTTGTGAATCCAATTCAAACCCAAGTCTTCTACCTCCAAGCCCAGTGCCTTTTCCAAAATACTTTCTGCCTCTCCAGTCTACTATTCTGTATGATTTAGGCAGGAAAAAAGATGGCATTCACAATCATATTTTTTCTCTCTGTAAAACTACCCAGTCACTGGCTTTCCTCACTCTTCTGTGAATTTGAAGGATTTCTTAGCAAATTTAGTTACAGCAATATTCATTTGAAATGGCAACCAGATAATCCATAACCCTCTCAATTTCCAGCCACTATAGGAGGTGGGAATAGGAGCTTTCTAGGTGTTTTGTATTTAGTCACAAGACTGACCGTTGAAGATTTCTCAGGCAAATAGATGGGAGTGGAGGTGAGTGGGAAATCCTGGACAAAAGGGACCGTGATGAGTAATAACTTGATTGCTACTATATGGTCACTGTGTCTAGTGGCTACATAAACAATACTCAGATTAACTTGTACGGATCTCATTCATGCTTGAAAACATGGCCGTAGAGGAATATCTAGGAGGGGTTTTAAATACCAGTTAGCCTGATGAATGTATTCTATTACATGGCTATTTATGCACTTGAATTTGCAACACTAATAATGTTGCATTAATTTAAGGGTTTTGCATATAAAATATCTTAGATATGGCACTAAGGAATTGCATAATTTATTATGTCTCTGGTATTCATGGAGCTAAATGCCTAATAAAAAATGCACGTCTCAGGTGGACAAAAAGCAATCATTTAAACACTTTACTTTTTTAAAACTTTTTTTTCAAATTCATCAAAGCAACTCTTCAGTGGTATTGATGTCTCTCTTATTGCAAGATGGAAATGGGGGTTTCACAACTTTCTTCAAAGAAAATTCTCTGTCAATCATGTATGCTGGAAAGAGGATATAGCTACTGAACCTGTTAGATGGATGAGTCCAAGTCCATAATCCCCTGCCTGGGTTCATGGGCCCTCAGTCTAATCTCTCCTCACCTATATCTCCTGTTATTCCCCAAGGCCTTTAATATTGTCAGTTGTGAGGACTTAGGGAAAATTACGTCAAAATTTGGTTGCCCGGAGAAGTTCATGAGCACTGTACATTGATTTCATGATGATATGTTTGTCCGGTTTCTCAATGATGGACAATGCTCTTGTGCTGTCCCAGTCACCAGTGGAGTGAAAGAAGGCTGTGTGCTTGCTCCCACGCATGATGTTTTCAGCCATGTTGTCAAGTGATTTCAATGAGGATGAATACGGCACCAAGGTCAGCTACTGTACTGATGGTAAATTCTTCAACCTGAAAAGGCTACAAGCCAAGACCAAAGTGGGGGGAGTGCTGGTACATGATTTCCTGTTTGCAGATGACTGTGTACTCAATGCCACCTCTAAAGCTGAGATGCAACGAAGTATGGATCGATTCTCTGCTGCTTGAGCTAATTTTGGCCTAACAACACCAAGAAAGCACAGGTGTTCCATCAGCCACCACCACACCATTCCTACATGGAACCATTGGTTACAGAAAATGGAGAAGTTTTGAATGCTGTGGATGAGTTCATTTACCTTGGTTGTGTACTTTCCAGAGATGCACACATTGATAATGAGGTTAATGCACGTGTTGCCAGAGCTGGCTCAGTATTTGGGAGGCTCTGAAGGAAAGAATGAGAGAGAAGAGATATTAGACTGACTACCATGCTGAAGGTCTACAGAGCTATTGTGCAGACATCATTGTTGTATGCCTGTGAAACCTGGACAGTATACCAGCACCACGCCAGGAAACTGAATTGCTTCCATTTGAATTGCTTTAGGAAGATTCTGAAGATCACCTGGCAGGATAAGGTACCAGACACTGAGGTTCTTTCTTGAACTAAACTGCCAAGCATTCAAACTCTACTTCAGAGAGCACAACTCTGATGGACTGGCCACTTTGCTCAAATGCAAAATGTACACTTGCCAAAAAGACTATTTTATGGAGGACTCACACAGGGCCAGCTCTCATGTGGTGATCAGAAGACCAATACAAGGACACTTTCAAGGTCACTCTTAAAAACTTGGGAATTGATTGTGTGACACTGGCATAGGACCTCTCAGCATGACGTGCCCACCTCAGAGAAGGTGCTGTGCTTTATGAGCAAAGGAAAATTGAAATAACTCCAAAAATATGCAAGATGTGCAAATTTAGAGAATCCACCCCAAATATTCACATGGAGTATTTGTACCTGACCTGTGGCAGAGCATTCCCAGCTCGTATTGGTCTGATCAGTGGACACACTGAAACTGATTCTAGCATAGCGATGTTATTTTGGTCCTCTTCAAGAATGAAGGACAACAGCCAACTATTCCCCAGCATGGACCCTCAGTTCTTTTCATGACAGTGTGTTTGTCAATTTACTTCCTCTTCCTTATGTCTTGCTCATGCCTCCCCCTGTTTGATAGCCAATAGGATTATGGGGATGGTCTATACTTTTTTCTGTTTCCACATGATTTTAATTTCTTCTGCTTTCCCATCCCCACCCCTTTCCTCTTCCTAGCTTACTTTCCCCCATTAGAATGTAAGCTTCTTGAGGGTAAGGACTAACTTTCATTCTGTTTTTATGTGCATGCCCAGTGGTAAGTACAATGCCAGCCCACAGTAAATGCTTAATAAATGCTTTCTGACTTGACTTGAGCTTTGCTAGGTCTCTATATTTTGAAAGTTTTTCATTCTGCTTGGTTTGGAGAAGATGAGTATTTGGTATAGCAATTTCTATTAAAAAACATTCTTAAATTTTTATGGTTCAGTGGTATGCCTGAGTATTGTGGGTAATAGTTTCTGCCTGTGGTCTGGTTCCAGTTTAAAGCTGAATTCTCAAACATTTTTTGACGTCTGCCTTTGTGGTGTGGGAATTGGTCTCTGTTTGTTTATGAAATCTAACAAATTCTGAGGTGTAATTCTAGCTACCAGGTTGTATCTTGCTAGATATTTAGTAAGACCTAATGTTGCAAAGTTTCTACTATTTCCTGGCATAATCTACACTTATAGTAAATCTGAGTTACTTAAGAATAACCCATCTGTAATTTCTGGTGGTGATAATCTGGATCTGAATTGCTATCATGAGACCCTTTACCTTTGTTATTTATTTTGCAGATGTGGAAACTGAGGCTCAGAGAAATTAAATGATAGGCTAAAGGTCATGAAAAGTAGGATCCATACCCAGGACTGTCCTGACTCCAAGTTCACTGATCTGCTGTCCATGGTGCCAAAAGGCATCATGAATACCCACAGAGACTTGGTTGTTTTTGTTGAGTTGTTTTTCAGTAGTGTCCAACTCTTTGTGGCCCAATTTGTGGTTTTCTTGGCAGAGGTACTGGAGTGATTCGCCATTTCCTTCTCCAGCTCATTTTATAAATGAAGAAACTGAGGCAAACAGGATTAAGTGACTTGCTCAAGGTCACACAGCTCATAAGTGTCTGAGGCTAGTAAGTGTCTGAACTCAGGGAGATGAGTCTTCTTGACTCCAGGCCTGGTGCTCTATCCACTGTGCTCCCTAGCTGACCTTACAAAGACTTAAGATTGATATAGTATTGATCAGTTGGCATTAAGTGTGTGTTGAGGTAAATGAATTGACCTTTCCCCTTGCTTTATACCTTCTCTTGCTTTGCATTGACCAATCTGATTTTATAGTCACGTCAGCTGACTTGCTGACTTGAATTGACTTTTGCTCGGTCTCCATATTTTGAAAGTTTTATGCTCCACTTGGCTTGGAGAGGGAAGTATTTTAGTACAGAAATATTTGGTATCAGCTCTTCAGCTCTCCAGGTCTCCACTCCTCAATAGGTAAGGGTGTGGCATGCTGAGTCACACGCTGAGTTAGAGTGCCTTCCACATTTCAGAAGCCCACTGGATTAGGTACTTATTAGAACCTACAAGTGACCAGAGACTGTGCTGACACTGGTCCACAGAAACCCCCGAGTGCATCTGGAAGCTTCTGCTATCCTCAGTGGCTGTTCCGTTGCTCTAGGTTTCTGTCTGAGGGCCTCATTATGGCAAATGCCACTGCAATCCCATGCACATTAAACAGAATCTGGCTGAAAGCACAGGAAAACCCAACCTTTCAAGCCCAGACATTTGAAATTGCTTGTGCAAATAAGTCCCAGCTTGCTTTTGAAAACTCAGAGTTATATACGCCTCTGGTGACTTCTTTCAAGATGGCAAAGGAATTCTCCTCTAGGTTTTCCGAAATATTACTCTTTAACATGGGGCTGAACTCAAAAAGAAAAAAAAATCCAAGAGATGAATTTTTTTTTGAGAAATTCTAAGCCAGTTATACATTTATCATAGAAGCTGAAGGAACTTTTCTCAAAATGGTCATTAATTGTATCATAGATTTAGAACCGTGGTAGAAGGGACTTCACTATTATCTAGTCCAAAGGAACCTGAGGTCTGGAGAGGTAATAATGATAGTGGCTAACACACACACACACACACACACACACACACACACACACACATCAACACTTGACATATTTTTTTTTCACTTGATACTCACAAATTGAGTTACGTGCTATTATTATCCCTATTTTATAGAGAAGGAAACTGAGATTGATGGCCACATAGCTAGTAAGTATCTGAGGCAGAATTTGAATCCAGGTTTTCCTGACTCCATGTTCATTAAGCTATGATACCACTTGAGGTCACACTTGTATCTTGGCATCTTTATCTCAGCTTCCACTCATACTGATGCATTAGGTCCCCAGGACTTGTCTCTGGCTATGACTCTATATCTCTACTGTATCTCTCTCTCTCTCTCTCTCTCTCTCTCTCTCTCTCTCTCTCTCTCTCTCTCTCTCTCTCTCTCTGTCTACCTCATCTCCTCAGGTTTAACTCCTAGAACCTTGATAAGAGATATAGCCAGAGACAAGTCCTAGGAACCTAGTGTTTTGAGCCCCCATTGCTCTGCTTTCTGTCATGATTTTCATTTGATATAATTTAGTCAGCCAGACTAAATTAGCTTTTAGAAAAGGGTGATTACTAATTTGGTATAGTAAGAACAGTTGGTGCAAAACACCCCTCCTCCTGCCATAGTCTTTGGCTCATTCTTTTACAATCAATTAACAAGCATGAAGTGCCTACTATGTTCTAGGCCAGGGGTAGAGAACCTGTGGCTTTGACTGAGTCCAAGTTTTACAGAACAAATCCTTTTATTAAGGGAATACCCAGACTGACAAAATCACAAATCTTTGAAATTTTGGCGTATTCTCCTTGTGGGCAGTGACTATGTCTTCTATTTATTTTGTGTTACATAGCACCTAGGGGCAGCTAGGTGGCATCATAGTGCATAGAGTGCTGGGCCTAGAGTCAGGAAGATTCGTCAGACTCTTACTAAGTGTGCGTAACCCTGGTCAAGTCATTTAACTCTGTTTGCCTCAGTTTCCTCATCTGTAAAATGAGCTGGAGAAAGAAATGGCAAACCACTGCAGCATCTTCACCAAGAAAACCCCAAATGGGGCACAAAGAGTCAGACAGAAATGAAAATGACAACAACAACACCTAGCACCCAGCTCGGTGCCAGGCACACAGGAGGCCTACTAAACACTTTCTAATTGATGATTTTTAACAACTACATTTGCCTGTAGAATGTATTCAGTTCTCATTTTAAGTTCTATTGATAGCTCACTCTCTGCTATCCTGAATATTTTTGAGCTTAGGTAGTGCAATGAAGATGGAGCACTGGACCTGGGGTCAGGAAGAACTAAGGTCAAATCCAGCTTTGGACGGTTACCAGCTGTGTGATCCTGGGCAAGTCACCCTGTTTGCCTCAGTTTCCTTAACTGCAAAATGGGGATAATAACAGCACCTACCTTGCAGGGGTTGTTGTATGGATCCAATGAGATAAATTTGTAGAGTGCTTAGCACAGTTCCTGCTACACAGTAGGCAGTATACGGATATTCCCCTCATAGTCCCCTCCTTTCCCCTGCTGTGTGATTGAATCCCATGTTTAAAGATTTAAAAAATTAACATTCCATGGTTACTTATGTATAAGAATGTTTTATATTACAATTAAAACCAGTTAACCTACATAAATATGTGTAACTAAGCATTAAATACATAATTTATATAATATAATGATATATAATAATATAATATATAACATTATATATATATAGTATATGTGTGCATGTATACACACATGCACCTAAATTTACCTTTAAATCTTTTTCCTTTGAATAAAAAGAAGAAAAATCCATGCTTTAAGTTCAACCATTAATAGCAATACCTGTAGAATTGGTCACCATGGTGAATCACCAAAGGCAGTTGCTATTTCCATTGCATAGAATATCTTACTAACAATAGTCATGAACTGCTGTAGATGATGTTGGTCTTTGGTTTTGATTTTCCCCTTTTAAATGCTTTTTCATGAGTTGTAATAAAAGCCAACAGCTGCATTCTTTATACCCTTGTGGTGACTCAGTCTCCTAACTGGGCTTACCAAAATAATTCTAGAAAATAGGCATTCCTAGCTACAATCAAGGCAAACATTTCCTTCTTACTAAAGAAGATGCATTTACATGTGCGGCACCCTGAACACCATGGAACCTTTCCATCTGACTTGCAGCTGAAACTTTCCATGTATTAGTTCCCCCTGAGCACCTTGGGAGCAGGGTCTTATTTTTCTGTTTGTATCTTCATTCATTCATTCATTTCCACACAATTCTTTCTGTTCACTGGGAATTAAATAATCAATTTCTCTTTTGGCAATTTTCAAATATCACACTACTTTAATACCAATGAATAGTAGAGTTTATTAGGTGAGGCAGACCAAACATTTATCCAGTTAATAGCTTACATAAAAGATTGACTCCTTAATTGCGAAGATGTGCAGAGAAAGCCACTACATTAGTTAATCCACAATCATTTTCACAAGAGGTCATTTGCACCAATGAAATTCCTGCCATGAGTCTGATTTTGAGTTATTTGTTAATCTAGTTAAGAGTCATGTCTGTTTGGTGTGAACTAGCAAAACCTGGGTCAAGTCCTCAACAACCCAGGCTTTCAATTTACAGTTTAATCGACCAGCTAATTGTCTCAAACCGAAGGCAATTGGTTAATTCATTGTCTGGTTTTCATATTAATATTGATTTTTAAAAAGGTTTTCATAGTTTGAGAAACAACTTACTAGTTAAATTTTGCAGAACTAGTCTAAATTTAGAGTTTTACCTTTTTAGTTATTAAAAAAATCTACAAAGGAAAGGGAGAAGGTGGAGGTGGACTGAACCCAGCTGCTAATGATTCTTTTCCCCAGCTATTTACCATTAACTAATGTGAATTGACTAAGGCAGAGGCTTTCTTTGCACAACTTTCCAATTAAGAAGCCTACTTTTTAGATAAATGATTAAAAGGGTAAATGTTTAGCCTGAACGCATTGGTATCAGAATCATGGGATAGTTTATGTTATTGAGCAGTCTCAGGTTGCTTTTTCACCCTATGTATACAAATACCTATGCTGTTATGATCATTGGTGCCTTTTCACCTTCTAGGGTAGGACAATGGAACTGAACCTTCACTTCTAGGAAAACTAAGCTGTAACAGGTCAATAGAAGAAGAAGACTGGGAGAAGGGAAGACTACAGTAATTACATAGATTTTTCCAGTGGAAAAGAAATATTCGAAAGGTGAGTTGGAGAAGCCTTCCATCCTCACAGGACAGGAGTTTCCTAAATTAAACACCTCATCACCTTAATAGGTTGACAGCATTAAGAAAATTTATAGCCAGACATAGTGATAGAAAATCATTGCTTGTGATGAGAAATTTCCCATGAGTTGTAATAAAGGCTATTTGTACTCTGTCTTTGAGACATTCAGTGAATATTGAGTATATTATGAAATTTGATCTGACATATAGACATTTGTCAAGTTCTTTGACTGATTCATGTTTAGGTGGTCCTATTAAGAATAAGAATGGTACTCTGATTAATAATGATAGTGATGACTAAGCCCACATACTCCTTGCTCAAAATCTTATTCTGTCTTCAATGATACCAGGTATCTATATCTAATATCTGAAAATGGGTTTATTTTGAGGGTTCAGTCTCTCTTGAATTAAACATTCTATAGTAGCTACTGTAAACACTGAAGTAAGAAAAAGAAATATTTGGGAAAAGAAGATGGAAACCTATTGGGATATTGTGTAATCATCCTTAGGACTCTATGACTTTTGATTATAGGAAATCTTTCAATGAAGCTTTTGCTTGTATGCTTAATAATAATGGTAGCATGGTATTGATAATAATGGTAGAATAATGGATACTAATAGGGTTCCTATTTAAAATATTTGGGATTTTTTAAAAAGAGTAGCTAGCTTTCTTTCTGGAATGTATTGAAAATATCCCAAAATGAATTCTTGGGGTTCCTTCTAGTTCTGTGAACTTATGTTTATAAATGTGTATGGTCATATGTGTATGGTGTTACATACATACATACATATATCTATACATATAATCTGAATATGGACATTTCTAATGGTGACTAAGACTTGAGGGGTGATCTCAGGGACCAGAAGTTAAAGAATTAAGTTTTAGGTGCATAATTATATGTTTCAAAAGTTTTAAAGGAAGAGCTCTAGGGTTTGGGGTAGATTTTCTGCAGAGGATATATAGAAAAATTTGGAAAGAAATTATACAGGATCAGAAGGCTTGTGTGGGTTGCAATCTATTCCAGTGGAGGTATTACCCACAATGAAGAACTCATGGCATCCATAGATAATGGAAGACAATGAAGCCTTTTTGGGGGCCTACCCCTATGATGTCTATTAATATGTCAATGTGTATTGTAAATCCCAGATTAGATCCCAAATGGCCATATATGGGATGGAGTTTTGAAGATCACATAAAAAGAATAATACTGTCATATATAAAAAAGACAAAGAGAGTAATTGGAGAAGAGATAATTCAGTATGGATCTATTGAAAGTGAGAAAGGGGACTACTAGTATGGTTTTTTAAAGGACCAGAAAATTGGGGTAAGAAAAACTCCCTAGGGGTAACACTAAGAGAAACCTTGATGAGATTGGTGTGGGAGGCAACATGGTATACATAACTTCAACAAGAAACCAAAATGGTGGTTCGTATTATTTTACCACTTATCTATTGAGGAATTGTTCTTAGTCTAATCAGGGTCTATTCCCTGTATATCTTAGACATTTTTCAGAGACATTTGATACAGTGGTATTTTCCTACTTTATATTTTTTCTTCTCATACTGGCTTCATTACCTATGTTCTAACAGCATTTGCATTTTATATAGTCAAAACTGTCTATATTTTTGTTAAATTCTTAATTAAAAAAATTTTTTAAAAGACCTTAAATTCTTCATTTGATTATAAATTGTCCTCATAATCAGATATTAAAGGGGATTTGTTTGATTATTTTCTATTTGTTATGCTGTAGACTTTCACATTCCATTTGGTGTTTATTTTACTTTGTGATTTAATTGCTCATTTGATTCTAGTTTATAACAAATTGCTTTCTAGTTTTCACAGCAATTCTTGTTAAAGAGAGAGTATTTTCTTCCCCTAGTAATTTGTTTTCTTAGGTTTATTCAGGGGTGTGCTGGAGCCAGCTCTAACTGGCTTTTGAGAGCCAAGTGTTAAATTTTCCACAAGAGTATTTACATCTCAGACACTAACAATCAAAATTTGTTACAAATAGGGGTTTAATTTATTATTTTGTTGATGGTCTAGAATAAAGTGTTACTAATGAAGATTAAATGTAAAAGAATGTGCATACATTTTTTTTTTGAGAGCCTGGTTGTTAAACATTTGCCCCCATACTTCTAGATTTTGTGAATATTTGGTTACATTCTTTGTTTGCTCTCCTTCTTGCTTAGCTAGTCTCTTGCACCAATCTACTTTTCAATTTTTTAACTGGTATCAGAGAGTTTTGATGATTACTATTTTATAAGAGAGCTAGAGATCTGGCAATGCTGTTGTCTTCCCTCCTGCTTTTTATTTAAAAAAAATCTTTTCAAAAAATTCTCAACTTAAACACCAAAAAATAGTATTCCCATAAAGTCAAATGAACACTAAAATAGGATTTTATCTGAAACCATGAGTCTTCATGTCATGCTACTTGCTTAAAAAAAATCTACATGATACTTTCAAAACTCTTCTGCTTGTTTGTTTTTCCTTCTAGACTTTCATTTTTCTCTGCGTTAAAAAAAATAGTTTCAATGGACCTTTTTATTTTTCATCATTATTGCCACCTCCCCTTTCTTTCTGTCACCTCCCTCCCAAAAAACTGAAAGAAAGGAAAAATAACCCCTTGTAATAAGTAAGGATTATCATGCAAGCAGAGTCCACACAGTGGTCATGTCCAAATGTGTATGTCTCTGCATCTTATATTCATCCCTTCTCTGTCAGGAGGTGGGTAACATGCTTTATCATAGCTCTCTTGGAGGGTGGTAATTGCTTTCATTAGAGATCTTAAGTCTTTCAAAGTTGTTTTTCTTTACAATATTGTTGTCCTTTAATAAATTGTTCTCTTCACTTTTTGTCTGTTCAAATTACCCAGGATTCCCTGGAATCAATGGCAGCTAGATGGTTCAGTGGATAGAGTGCTGGGACTAGAGTCAGGAAGACCTGAGTTCAAATCTAACTTTAGACATTTATCAGCTGTATGACCCTGGGCAAGTCACTTAACCTTCATCTGCATCAATTGTAAAATGGAAATGATAATAATAGCATCTACTTCTTAAGGTTTTTGTGAGGATCAGATGAGATAATATTTGTAAAGTGGCTGGTATAGAGTAGGCACTTAATGAATGCTTGTTTCTTTCCTTTTTTCATCATTTCTTATGGTATAATAGTATTCCATTAAATTAGTATTCCACAACTTGCTTAGCCATTCTTCAATTGTCTAAGAGGCAATTAATGCCATTCATTAGATTCTAGTTCTCTTCTTTATTACTTCCTCTTAATCTCTCCTTTAGGATTAGGAAACTTTGCTTGTGACTGTTGCTTCTCTTTGGGCAGTTGGGTGGCTCAGTGGAGAGAATCAATAGAGTTGGGAAGACCTGAGTTCAAATCTATACCCAGACACTTACTAGTTGTGTGACCCTGGGCAAGTCACTTAACTCTGTTTCCCCCAGTTTCCTTATCTATTAAATGAACTAGAGAAGGAAATGGCAAACCACTCCAGTATCTTTGTCAAGAAAACCCCAAATGGAGTCACGAAGAGTTGGACATGATTGAACAACAACATCCATTTTAGTATGTTCTTCTCATACATCTCAATTTGTAAATCACACAAAAAAAGATTACATGTGAAATTGTGAATTTCTACCTCATTCGTTTTTATTAATTTCATTTCTTCCCTTCCCCTCTTTTTTCTCTATTAGCTAATGATTTAAAACATCTTATTTAAAAACCAGCTCATGATTTTATGGATCAGTTTCCTAGTCTTTTTGTATTCAATTTGTAATTAATTTTTTTTCTTGAATTTTCAAGTCTTCTTTTGGGGTTATTATTATTTGGGGTTATATTAAGAAATTGCATGCTCAGTTGTTGAGTGTCTTCATACATATTAAATGTACATATATTTTAAAAATGTATACATTTTTATGGTCTCTGATTTATATGTATTCTATAAATTTTCATATGTCTTTTCATTATTATAATTTTCTTGGCATGATTATGTATATTTTCTGTGAATTATTCTTGAATCTGCTTATTATTTAGGATGTCATTCCTTAGCTTTCATTTGTTATTGTTCAGTCACGTCTGATTCTTTGTGACCCTGTAGACCATAGCACACCAATGCTGTCTATGGGGTTTTTTGGCAAGAATACTGGAGTAGTTTGCCATTTCCTTCTATAGCTCATTTAACAGATGAGGAAACTGAGGTAAAGATGGTTAAGTAACTTGCCCAGGATCACATAGCTAGTAAAGTCTGAGTCTGGACTTGAATTCAGGTCTTCCTGACTCCAGGCCCACTGTTCTATCCACTGAACGATCTAGCTGTCTTAGTTCTACTTATTTTGCTCATATTTTCTCTATTGAATACTGCTTCATTGTGTTGCAGTCTGTAAGGTACATATTGATTATTTCTTCCTTTTTACATTTGTATATGATCAGTTTTGCAAAGGTACAGTTGTTGCTGATAAATACCTTTATAGGTCTTTCAAATATATATATTTCCAACAGTCAGATCAGCTCTATTTTGCTTTTTGTTTATCTTTATGGGGGATTTCTCCAGCTCTGAGAGAGGAATATTAATGTCTCCATGCTGTTTTCACTATGTTATAATCTAGCAATGTCTTTTTGTAACTCAGCTAGCTTTTTCCTTAAGAATTTAGATGATGTGTCATTTTGTTCACATATATTTAGTGATATTGTTTCATTATCTATGTTGCCTTTGAGCATAATGTTATCTCCTTATTTGTGTTTTTGATGTTTTCAATTTTGTTATTACTGTCATGATTATAACTCTTGCTTTAAAAAAAAATCTCTTGAAGCAAACTTATTTTGTTTCATTCCCTCTTTTTATTCTGTATATAAATTTATTATTTAAATTAATTTCTTTAAAATTTTTCCCTTTTTATCAATGAACTTAACAATTACCAATAAAAACAAACATTTCAGTACACAAAGAACAAGGAGGCTTGCATGAAAAACTGGGAATTTGTATTATGCAATTTTATTTTAATGCATATGTGAAAGTTAACAAGGAGGTAAAAATGGATAATTGTGAGTTTTTTCTTTTAGCTATTCCTCAATTCTCTTTTGTTTTATTGGCAAATTTAACCTATCCTTATACAGTATTATAATTCATAAGATCATAGGCTTAAAGCTGTGTAAAACCTTTTAAATCCTTGAATCCAATCTTCTCATTTTTACAGATGAGGAAACTGAGACTGAGAGAGGTTAAGTTACTTGTCTAGGGTCAAGCAGTAGTAAGTATCTGAGACAGAGTTTGAACTCGGGTCTTCCTGACTCCAAGTCTCGCACTCTCACCACTGTGCCACCAGCTACGATCAGACGATACTGTACGTATTCTGTGTGAGGACTGATTTTATGGCCTTCAGATGAAGAGGGTTACAGCCTCATCACCCATTTGAAACTGCCCTCTCCAGAGTCACCTAAATAGCCAGTTTTCAGGACCTTTTCTGGATGCCTGTTTTTGATCTCTTTTCAGCATCTGCTGCAACTCTGCCCTCCCAAACAGGAGAGAGAATAATGAAGCAGGGTGATGTAATGAACAGAATACTGGACATTGAGTGAGGATGACCTGTCTGACTCTGGGCAAGTCACTTAACTTTTCCCTTAAGCCTCACTTTCTTCATCTGTAAAATAAGCGTGGTTGAGTTTATGACCTCTAAGGTTAAATCTATGATCCTTTGGTGGTGTTAATTTTATGAATACACTGGCTTTTCAAAGTACTCTTCTCCCTTGGTTCTCTTTCTACCTGTCTTCTTCTATTTGTTGGATCACAATTTATGTCCTGCCCACTAACTATAGGTGTCCACCAAGGCTCTGTCCTGGGCTTCCCCTTTCATTTTGTAGAATCATCTCAGCATCTACATTGGCTAGGTCTCATCAAATCTCATAAGTTTATTTATCATCTCTATGTAGTTAACTCCCAGATTTATATATTCTAGTCTAAATCTTTCTCAAAAACTCTGGTTCTGTTGTGATAACTACCTATTAGATATTTCCAAATGAGTTCTCATAGGCATATAAAACTCAATGTGTCCAAAATGGAACTCATTATTCCTTCACCCCTAACATCCCCCCTTCACTAGGTCCATACCTCTTCTGAACTATCCATTTCCCTGTATTATACCATAATCCACATCCTAGGCTGGCAGGTTTATAATCTTGGAATCATCAACTCCTTATTCTCTTTCATTACCCATATCTAATCAATTACCTGGTTTTATGTATTTTACTCCAAAATAGCTTTTCCATCTCTATTCTTTTCTCTACTTACCTTAATTTAGGTGATGCCACCCTAGTTTAGTCTTGTCTTTTCTCTTTATTGGATTAATACAATAGCTCCTAATTGATCTCCCTGCCTTGTGTCTCTCCTCTCAACAATTCCTACTTTCCACAGATGCCTAAAGCATATTGCCCTGCTCAGAAAATTCCAGTAGCCGCAATCTCCTTCAGGTTCAAATACACATTCCTCTCTTTGGCATTTTGAGCCTTTTACAACCTGATTCTGAGCCATCTTTCCAGGGTTATTATAGATTACTTTCCTTCACATGCACTATATTGATGAAGCTAAATAGGGCTGCCTCACTGTTCCTCACACATGGTATTCAATCTCCTATCTCTGTGCCTTTTGATAGGTTATGCTGCATGCTCGGAAAGTATTCCTTCCTCACCTCCACCTTTTAGAATCTCTGGTTTCCTTCAAAAGTCAGCCCAGATGCAACCTCTTACACAGATTCTTTCCACTCAACTGCTAGTCCCTTCCCCAATTACCTTGCTTTTGGGGGGGTATATATTATGTATATACTTAAATGTATACATATATATATATATATATATATATATATACACACACACACACACATATATATGTTATATATATGTCTACTTATATACACACATGTTGATATATTATTGTTGTTCAGTCATTTTTCAATCATATCTGATTCTTTTGAATCTATTTGGGGCTTTTGTGGCAGAGATACTGAAATGGTTTGCCATTTCCTTCTCTAGGACCCAATTTTAAAGATGGGGAAATGAAGATAAACTGGGTTAAATGACTTGCTAAGGGTCACACAGCTAGTAAGTGTCTGAAGCCACATTTGAACTCAGGTCTTTCTGATTCCAGACCCAGAACTTTATCCACTGTACCACCTAGCTTCCCCATGTATGTATATATATATACATATATATATACATATATATATATTATGTATATACTTAGATGTGTGTATATATGTATATATTTATGGGAATATATATGTTATACAAGCATGCATATATATTTATAAGTGTATAAGCATATATATTTTATGCATCTAATATATATACATGTCTCCCCTGGTAGAATGTAAGTCCCTTGAAGGCAGGGACTGCAGGGACATAATAGGTGTTTACTTAGTACTTACCAATGACTACTTGTGGTCTCTGTACAGTGCACTAAATTATGTGATTGTGAAGAAGGATATGGTCTTTTAAATTAACTAGCCCATGAAATTCTTCGCACTTTCTTATATTTTCATTGAAACTATGCTTGATATATATGTAGCCCTTTATCTCAAAGATTTGAGAGAGATGAGAATGAAGTCTTTTGGGCTTGCAGTCACTGACAATTGTCTTAATTACTCTTTTTGATGATAATATCATTTATTATCCTTTTCTATTCTTTCAGAATCTTCACCTTCAAAATTTATCCCTTGGTATTTTAAAAATCATATTCTTTCCAGCATAGTTTTGTTTCCATGTAATTGGTCAGATCCAGATGCTTTCTTAAGTTTATTTTTTTCTTCATCATTTCCACCTCCTTATTGCATGTTAGACTATGAGGTGATACTGTTCAAAAGTGTTAGTTGCACAGACTTCAATGATGAAAACAGATCACTCTAGAAATGCTGGAAAAATCTATTTCATTTCACAGGTCTTCTTTCAGTTATCTCTATAAATGCTATGGGATGATTTGGCTCAGTTATGTGTCATATCAAGCTTTCTGTAGCTTGGTTTTCTCCATTCACTGCTTTTTGCCATTTTGTGGGATAATACTCCCTGTATTCATGCATTCTTCTCCTCCATAATGTTTTTTAAATGAGCTTGTACTCTAAGTGAATGTTAGCATTGACTGCTCAATAAAGAGGTCTGTAGTCTCTTGAGTCTTTTGGTCTCCTGGTTATAGTGGTTGCGGTAGTCTGGTTAGCATTACTATATTTCCATGTAGTAGAAATTTTCTATTCATTATCCTTTCTTCTAATATGTTAACTTTGAACTTTGCTTTAACCAGTGAGGCTCTGCCTACACACAGACAGTTAGCTCTGAAATGAGTACTAAGTCAATAAACTAACATCAGTTAAGATAAAGTCATTTTCATTTTTTGGTGATGTTTGGTGTTGGCCATGTTTAGAACCTTCCAAATCTCTTCTTGAGGAAAATATTCACAATATATCTTTGCATAAACATCGTCTGGCACAAAGCCTTGCACATTGGTTTGCAAGATGTCAAATAATTTAATAAGCCTTTGGCCTCTTTCATTAACTTAATACTTAATGGCATTTTAATTTTTTTTTCCCGTTGATCCTGTAAATTTTTATTGTTACATAACAGACATTTCCCAACAAATACTTCATTTCTTTTTCTTCTCTTAGTGCTGTAGCTAGCATTTCTAGGATAATGTCAAATAACTGGAGAGAGTGGGCAACCTTGCTTCACTTTGATCTTATTGGGAAAAATTCCAATGTTTTTCCATTACACATAATACTAAACTTTGATTTTAAAGAAATGTTTTTGACCATGTTAAGGAAAGCATCTTTTATTCCTCTCCATTTAAGCATTTTTTCCCTTCTTAATTGAAATGTACTGTATATTTCTTTGAAGACTTTACCTGAAACTATTGATATAATCATGTAATTCCTGTCATTTTTGTTACTTATATAAATAATTACCGAAATATTTCCCTAACGCTAAACTATCCTTGTATTTCTAGCATACATGCAACTTGGTTATAATGGGCATTCTTTTGGAAATGTTGCCATAGTCTCATTGTTAACATTTTATTAAGTATTTTGAATTAAATTAGTCTATAGAGTTCTTTCCCTGCTTTATCCCTCTCTACTCATAATGATAATTACTTCATAGAAGGAATTTTATAGAGTGTCCAATTCCTATATTTTTAATGGAATAGTTTGTATAGCATAAGGGTTATTTATTTTTTAAATATTTGAGAGACTTCACTTGTAAATCTATCTGGACAAGGGTAATGGAGGGGTGGGGCTGGTGAAGAGTCATCACCATGTTTGGCTAATGCAATTTCCCACATGGAACAGGCTGGGGAGTCAGCCTTTAGAGGGATATGAGGATGTGAAATCTATTTACAAATGACTTGCCTTGGAGAAACTTGGGACATATATGGGCATCCTGTAACTAATTCTGGTCTTAGATCCACATATTAGAGAGAAGACTCTTTGTCTATGGAGCTAGGAATTGGGCTCCTTGTGAGGGATTTTGCCATTCTTGCTGGCTTTGGAGAAGGAAAACAAGCTAGTGAGGGCGTCCAGGTTGGAGAAAGTCACCCAGAGCCAGCCCCTGTTCTTACCCAGAACATAGGACTGTGTTGCTGCTTCTGTCTGTTTTGTATCCATTCTTTTCCTGCTCCTAGATGTAGGAGATTAGAGATGGCTACAATCTTGTGGACTTCGGAAGGTCAGCAGAGTAAGCCATCCATGGTCCAAGAGTGTAGCCCATACTAGGTTTAATGAGCAGCCATCCAACATTGATGCACTGAGGAATGACCTTAAGGACCCAGCCCAAGGGACTTCTACAAGATGAATTTGGCATTTCTACCTTTCTGAATTGAATTAAGAGTTCTTTAGGCCCCACCACATTATCAGTTTTTACCAAGATATTGTGCAATGCTGAAAAAACAAAAAAGACATGCTCCTTACAATTCTCATTCGATAAATGCCAAAGGTCTATCATAAGAATTATGAGTTCTTTAGGCCCCACCACATTATCAGTTTTTACCAAGATATTGTGCAATGCTGAAAAAACAAAAAAGAGATGCTCCTTACAATTCTCATTTGATAAATGCCAAAGGTCTATCATATTTAGTTTTCTAATGCTTTTTTCATACTTTTAATTTCTTTTTATTTATTTGCTTTGCCTAGTTCTGAAACAGTTATGTCAAAGTTATCAAATATGATGTTGCTATCTAGCTCTTCTAGTAATATAGTTAGTTTTTTCCTTTATTACTCAGATGATATGCCATTGAGAAATGTGTTTAATACTAATATTATTTAATTATCTGTGGTACCTATAAACAAAACATCGTTTCTATGCTTGCGCTCTTGATCCTATCTATTTTTAATGTTTCCTTATCTAAGATAATGATTATAACGCCTACTTTTTTGATTCAACTGAATTGTTCTAAATTCTACTCCAACTCCTCATTTTTAGTCTGTATTAATCTTTATGTTTTGTTTGTTTCTTTTATGTAGCAAATTCAAACAAATACAGTGTCCTAAACCATTCTTACACCCCTCTACATTCTGTGTATATGTTTGTCTATTGATGTTTAGTTATGATTGTTTTGTTATCAATCAAACTCTGTTATATTTAATCATGTTATATTAAAAGAAATCTATCCTAGATATCTGCAGTCTGTAACACTTGAAATATAATCTGATCTTGTCTTATCCCATATCCTTCCTCTCCTAGGCAATATATAAACCACTGGGTCTTGCCATTTTTTTTCTTGATAATTAGCCATCCATTGATAGTTTTGCTAGAGGTGATCCCTTCCTTGACCCCATGCTCTGACTCTGAATATTCCTTCTTCCCCTCTCTATTTCACCTAACCTCTGTTCTACTTAATTGCACTCTCATTATTGCAATCTAATCTTTTATCCTTCCATAGCTAACTCAGATAAGTTAGAGGTTCATGAAGTATTCCCTTTCTCCCCTTTGTTTGAATGACTTTAACCTATAATACCTCCATTACAAGAAATACTAAGTTCCTCTTTCCTCTTCTCCTTTCCTTCCCTAAAGCATTTCCTTTTTTGAACACCCAAGAGCTTTTTGTTTCCTCAATGACCTTTTGATCATAAAAGGATACTAATCTTTTCTTCATCTTTCAGAATATAAGCATAGATCCATTACTCAGCATTTTGAGTGATTATAACTTGTTTTACTTTCTTATGGTTCATTTGTCTGCTGCATTTGCATCTTAAAGGCCCCTGCCTACATCTTGTTTTCTCCAGAGGAATGCTTAGAAGCCATCAATTCTGTTAAATACCCATTTCTTCCATTTTAGGGTTATGTTCAAGTTTGCAAAAGAAATTATTCTTGTTTACAGACCATTTTCTTTTTTCTTTTCCTTTCTTCCTTTCTTCTTTCTTCCCTTTCTTTCTCTCTTCCTTTCTTTCTTCTTTTCTTTCTTTTTCTTCCTTTTTTTGCTTTCTTTCATTATTTTGCTTTTCTTTCTTCCTTTTCTTCTCTCTCTCTGTCTTCCATCTTTCTTTCCACCCCCCCTTCTTTCTATTTTATTTAGTATATTTGTAGCTATTTCATGTTTATTAAGGGTGGACTGGTCTTATAAACAACCTCTTAGCTTGCAGGAAATAGTCCTTAACTTTTTCTTTAAGAATTCTAATTTTTCTACTATAGTTTCCCATAATTCTTTTGTTAAGCTTATCAACCCATGTGCAGTTCTTGAGATCTATGGCTAATCACCACAACTTCCTCATTTTCCATTCTCTCAACTGGATCTCCAAGTGGCCTCCAAAATCTACCAGCCACAAGCATCCTTAGAGCCCTTGTGTATTTCTGGCTTTCTCTGTGGCATGCAGGGTTTTTAGTCTGAATCCTTTAGTGCTTCATTACACCCCTCTCTGCTGTCTGCTCCAGCAAGGTGTCAGTACCCATCCCCCTATTCTGGTCTACCTCTTCTATGTTTCTCCTCTGATCCTATGCTAGGACCCTGAACTAAATATCATGATCATCCATTCTTTTCCAACATGTCATGAAATGAATAGAACAAAGGAAAGTGGTAGCTGGACCAATCTCCTCTTCTTCAGTACCTTGATGAACCCATTACTAGGGGTACTCCCTCTGAAATAGAAAATCGCAACCCATGCATAACCTTTTCTTCCTGTACGTCTCTTGTTTATATCTTCTCATAAGTCTTCAAAAGGGTGGGAGGTTCTACCCAGCCAGACTCCTAGAGACTTTGCTTTGGGCCCCTTGAAATCAGGTAAATACCATTGAAACACTCAGACCATTTATTAGGTTATCCATCTCTCCCACTATTACTGGGCTTCCTCCTTTTCTGGTCATATATCTCTTGGAGGATATTTCAGTATAGTTTCTTGTGAAGAGTCATTCATTGTTCATAGGCTTCAACTTACTCATGTATTCATGGCACCTTTCAGTCAATTATGTGACTATAGAGATGGAGTCTGCTGTAAGATCTAATTTGTAAAAGCTTGTTTTCTCTCTTTCCTACCTTTATCCAAGATGCCCTCAGTGCATCTGAATATTATTTTTATAAAGTAGGAGTACTTAGCTTTTTTGTTTCATGGACTCCTTTAGTGACTATGGTTAAATCTATAGAATTCTTCTCAGAATCATGTTCTTAAATGCATAAAATGAAATACATAGGATTATAAAAGAAAGAAATAAGTTATTTTTAAACACAGTTATCAAAATATATTTAAAAAAACCCAAGTTCACAGATGCCAGGTTAAGAATCTTTGTTAAAAAAAAGTGCAGAGATGTGACTTTGGACAAGTCCCTTAACCTCAATGGGTCTCAGTTTCTTCATCTGTATAATGAAAAAGTTGGACTAAGTGACCTCTAAAATCCCTTTCAGCCATAAATCTATGATTCTACGACTTTTCCCTTATTTCATTATTTTGCTTTCTCCCCTGAGCAGTATCTTCCAGGATACAACTTGAAGTAGGTACCAGTACATTCAGATTTGTCTCAATGACGGAGTGAGTGAAGGCAGCAGTATCTGGGACCCATAGTTTTAAGCACAGATGAATGGTGCCCCAATAGCCCAGCTTGGTACCAGTTTCTCAGGAGAGGGAGCAAGACAGAGATAATCACCTGAAGAAAATCAGTGTGTATGAAAAGTAGACATTAGTTAAGCCCTCTCCTTTTTTTTTTTTAAATTTCCCTGATAATATTTTTAAGACTGGACTTACCAAGCTCAAATGTTAAAATTCTTTCACAAATACCCTCCTATTGCTGGTGCACCATGTTGCTTTAATCCATTCAGCTGTAATAGCTTTATTAGATTAAACACCCTGCTGAGCAAGTAGAGAACAGTGGGATTATCACATTTCCCTTTGAAAACCCAGTAAAGACAAAATAAATGGTTAACAAAATAGGACACATTGAGTTTGCAGGTGTTCCCAGACAAGGTAAGCTCAGATACACTGGAGGTGCCCCTATTAATTCTTACTTGCAAAATGCCTTTTAAGTAGCCTGGAGGAATTCCTGAGGAAAAAGAAGTCATAAAGGCCAAAAAAATAAAAATTTCTTCGCCCCCCTCCTCCTTTTGATGTGTAGCTAATTGCATTGTGCTGACTGCAGAGACAGGGAGATGAAAACCAGAAAATTTTATTTTTTTTCCGCTCTTTTTTGACTACACCCTAGGTGTGCCAATAACAGTCCTTTATCAAGTATCTCACAGAGTGTCTACTCTTAATGATATATATATATACATACATATATATATATATATCACACACACATATGTTTTTCCTTTTTTTTTTTTTTAGCAAATCTAATTAACTATTTGAAGTATTCCGTCAAGAGGCACCGATTACTACACACACGCGGTGGGTGGCTCTTCTTGGTTCTCTTAAAGACGTGGTGACTTCCCAGCATTCTGAAAATCCTTGTCTGCTGGAACAATTTGAATTTTGTTATTAGTGACTGCTGGAAATCATAATTCAATAAAGACTAACTCATTTAAAAATGTTTCACACTGTGCACACATTAGGTAACTTGGGTAACTTAGGAGACACAGAAAAACATATACTAATATTCAGGTCTACACAGGAAATTGGTATGGCTCTGAGCAATTTGAAGGAGGCTTTTTGTATTATTATTTTTTTCAAAACTGCAGCAGAATTGGAAGGAATGTATTAAAAAAAAATCCGTGACATCAGTCGTCTTCCCACCCACTCCTCTCTGCACACTGGCATCTTCACTGCCCTCAAAATATATAGGTAGGAGAAATAAAAGTATCTTCTATCATCATTTTTTATAATCATCATTTAATGGGTAAATAAGGACCATGGCATATTCCTATTGGTAACCTTCTTGCATAACCCTGATTCTTTTTCTGGAATGGGCTTGGATTTACCTCCAGCCCTCATGTCTCCTTTTCTTTCTCCCAGTCCCTTTATGGCCATCTCATATCATGGCCATAGAAAATATGGTCGTGCCATGGGGAAATGTGCCTCCTGCCCAGGTTTTTTTTTTCATCTACGTCTGCAGACTGCAGCTGCAGCAGTCTTTGAAAAATACGGGTCTTTGGAAACTGTAATTTTTGAACAATGAATTCTTCTTCGCAGGACACTGCACTGTTTCATTCCTGCCCCACACTGTCCAGCATCAGTCTCCTCTGCAGTTCATTTGCTACTCAGGTTCACCATATGATACATGGAGCAGTACTTTTTTTTTTTTCTTCGAAAATTTTTTTTCAGAGAAGTTTGTTTCATCTTTGAAAACACAGTGCTTTCTGCTGACTTCAGAAGATCCACTCTCTTCATTCTCCCTTCCTTTATCCTTCTCTCTACCCACACTCAAGGAACCCTTCTGCTTTTTACTGGGTTCCTCACAGTTTTCCATTTGACATCTGAACTGGGTTTATAAAAATACCACCCCTACCATACCTCTTGACCCCATTTTTAAAAATTTTCTTCATTGTTTCAAATCTATTCTCCATTTTTACCAATGAGATGACCCGATTCAGCTGATAGTTCTGCCCATCTTCACCCTTTCACAAAGATTTGGCCCAGTTAAATTGACCAAACATTTACTGAGTACCTACTGTGAAAATGATTGTGGCATAGAAAGCCCACTTTGAAGTCAGGAAGATCTGCCTTTGACACATACCATCTGTGTGACACTGGACGAGTCACTTACCATATCACTCAATGCTCCAGGTGACTCTGTAAGACTGTAAGTTAGAGATGTGTTGCTGATGTACATCAATAGAGTGAGTTTCCACCCTGCAATTTGTCCAAATCCAGAAAATTACAGGTTTGGACCACACATAAAAATAAGCAAGTCACCGTGATGGAAATAGGGGCCTTTAAAGATTAAGATTAACCAACAGCAGTGACAATAATAGCAACTGTTTGTGTTGTGTTTCAGGAAACTTCCATTCCACTGACCCACTAGACAACCACTTAGTTTTCTTTGTACTGTGACTCTTAGAAATAAAGAAAGGGAGGATATGAAGAAATACTCAGGCTAAAATTAAGCCCCACTAAAACTGTCATGTGTTTCCTTTATGTATCTGCTCTCTTTCAGAAATCTTACTCATTTGGTATCTAAGAGGAATCCAGCTTGATTGAATGGGTAGAGTACTATTAGCTATTGAGTATAGACTTGGGCAGTGAGTCTATGGTCAAGAATTTTTCCACCCAGACACACTCCCAGAGAATCTCTTTTTTTGGAGATTTGAGTGGTAGATGAGATTGTCTTATCCTCCTACATGGTTATGTATTTTATCTTATCAAAGGAAAGGAAGAAAATAACCATTTGAAATTTTTTTTCCAAAAGCATGGCATCCCTTTCCTCCTTCTGTATGCAAGCATCATGGCTTAGCTATTGATTGCCTTTGATTGATCGTATAAAGTTTCTCATAAGTCCTCTAAAGAGAGAAGTTAAATGAAGAGAAAACTTTCTAATGATCACAGACGTTAATACTGCCATCCAATCGCTTTTTGAGTTAATCTTTTAAAAGGGATTTTTTTGGGTTGCATTTTCTTTGTAGAGAGGATCTAGGGGAAAGACATAGATATTAAACTGTATTGGGGGAGTGTCAGTCCTCGCTCCCCACTCACCGCTGCCCACATCTGTTCAATGTTTCTGTTGCCTTTCATTTTCTAAAGTGTTACATATGGAATACATATGTCTTTTTTTGTTACAGTACTACAGCAGAAAAATAAAATAAAATAAAATAAAACCACAGAGAAATCAATAAACACCTGTTATTCCCAGATCTGCAGTTATTTGGGCTCAAAAGTGCCTGCAGGCAAAGTTAAAACAAAAATCCTAGTAAGTCTATATGCCTTCACAGATTTCTTTTTGCCTGCATGAGGTTTTTTTATTTTATTTTATTTTATATTTATTTCATTTTGTTTCATCCTATTTTATCCCAGAGTGGACCCTTCACCTTCTGTTATTTTACTGCCCTGGATTTGTTCTCTCCGATGTATATTTCTTCCTTCTCTACACACCATATTTTGTATTCAGCAAAGTGGGGATTTTTCAAACGACTGGAGAATGCAGCCTTGCTTTAGCCCTTGCTGCTATCACAGCGGGTTCCCTAAGTTAGGTTGCCCCCTGCTGCTTCTGTTCCATTAAAAATAAAGCTGGAAATAAAATATGTTTGGGGCCCTGCCATTATAGAAGTATCCATTTAGTGTAATCTACTGGAACCAAATCATTTGAAATCAGGTTTGAATATAAGTGTTAGTTGGTAGATGCTTGGGTGTGCAATAGGGTAATTTACATTTTTTTAAGTGAATAGGCAGAACACGCATGGAGACTGATTCCATGTGTTAGAAGAGACATTTTTGAAGAGTCATTCATCACATGGTGACTTTGCCCTGCATCTCTGATCTGTGTGGTGTTCTCTGCACCTAGTTCTTGATTTCACTTTTAAATTCAATGACAGAAGTTGTTAAAAATCCAGTACCCGAACCAAAGGCAGAATCCAAGTCTTCCAGGCCCTGGTGTTCGTGGTTTTCTGCTCTGGAGAATGGAAGTTGCAAGCAGTGTAGACCAAGGCTGGTTGTGATGTCACTCAGTCAGTCAGTACCAGAAAGTGGCTTATTTAAAAATCTGAGCCAAAAGCAATTTTTAAAGAGAGCTGTTCTTTTTGTCTACGTAGAACGCCTTGAAGATTTCAAAATGAGTTTTAGATGTTGGAAGGGATTCTTGTGGCTCTTTGGATGTGGAGTGGTCAACCATTTTGGACCCAAGGGACAGCTTGATGGACTTGAGAATTGAATAATCTGTAGACCTTTGTCTTTCTTTACTTTGTTTACTCATCTCTCTTTACTTCTTCACAGTCCCTTGTCCATCACTGGAGTGTCTCAGAAGAGTATCAGTTTCAGAATTTGGTCACATGCAGAGGAGAGAGGATACATTAAAAAAATTTCTTGAGTCGGGGAAATTCGGTGACTAAATTTTTTAAAAATAGGGGCAGCTAGGGGCACAGTGGATAGATCTCTGGCCTTGGAGTCAGGAGGACCTGAGTTCAAATCTGGCCTCAGACACTTGACACTAGCTGGGTGATGCTGGGCAAGTCACTTAACCCCAACTGCCTAAGCTGAAAAAATTATTTAAAAAAATAAATAAAATGGCTAGAGTTAGGAATTTGAGGCCTACCAGAAATGTTTATGGTATTTCATAGATGAAAAGGGGGGGAGAAAGAATACTCTAAAGTATTCTTTAACTAATTGATATGAATTATTTTAATATGGATTAATGTTGTTAATATTGATCATGAACTCTCTAGGTAAAGACCCATGTAAATCCCAGCTGGTAAATCCCAGCATTCAGAAGAGTATTGAGATGGTCAATAAATGAATATAATACTGGATGCAGGGAGGGCATCACCAGGCTTCAGCATTTTACCAGTGATGAGTTGAGCATAAAAAGACATGAATAGGCAGGTCATATCCATCATGTAAAAGGAGGAGGATTAGTCCTGTTGTGAGAATGAAAACATCAAGTGGACAACTTGAGTTGACATTGGTACCCCCAGAATACCAAAAGAGTATAAAGGCTTCCAAAGTTTGGGGAGCTCCCTTGTAGAGGAATTATGGAAAGGCATGGAGGTCAACTGTACAGAAGTGAAAGCTGAGGAGAATTTATCACATGCATCCATGGAGGGAGCACCCAAAGGGAAGAAATCATGAACTATCAATTCAATTCAATTTAATTCAATTCAACTCAGTTCATCAAACATTTGCAAGGCACTGGGTTAGGCACTGAGGATGCAAAGACAAAAGGAAAAATCCACTATCTTCAAAGCCATTATTATTGACAATTCCTAGTAATAGCTCCTGACTTGCATTCCAACCCAGGGCTTGGACACTTTTGCTTTCCAAACATGTCTTGGTTTTAGCCCTGGCTTTTCTCTTTTCTCTTAACCTTCACTTTCCAGACTTTCTATTTGTCTGGCTTCTTAGTTATGTAAGGCCTCTCCTAGTTCCTTCTGCCTCATTGACTACTAACTTTGTTTCCTATTGTGGATAGTGGGTGTTGGTGGAATCTCTGGAAGGTAGAAGAATACAAGTCAAGGGTATTCATTCTGCCCTTCTGGCTTGTGACCACTGGATGAATTTCAAGGCTAAATTCTTTTATGCAGTCCCTGCTATTCTAGTTTCAGTTTAGCATTTCATGTATTTCTTTGACCCCTGTTGGACTGTAGCTAAAACTAGATACTATTTATAATAACTTTTTAATTCCATTTCAGCATGCTTCTCCATTTCAAAGGCATATTTCACAGAGCAGCAATCTCTCTAAATCTTGTTTTACTGTTATCATGTAGTGTTCTGTTATGCTTTCGAATTCAATGTCAAGTGAAAATTTCCGTGTGAGTGTTGGGCTATTCAAAATGTTTGAATCTTCTTGATTTGAAGTGATGTGTGTCTTAAAATTATAAAAATAAGAATTAGAACAGATGGGTAAATGCTGCCATAAGTTATTATAATACATGACCATTTTTTGGACCCAGCCTTAACCTTATAGGCTTTCTTGAGAAGATAGGCTTATAGGGAGTCTTGGATGCTAGAAAGATATAGATAGCTCAAAGTGGGTGGAAGTTTAGTTCCAAAAAAAGTATGGGAGGAAATCATAGCTTCACAGAATTCTGAGATGTTAAAACTGGAAGCAGCCTGAGAGTGCCTGACTCTGTTTTAATAGATGAAGAAACTGAGGTCAGGATGGAAATAGGAACACAAACAGGAGAATTGGTAATAATAAGATGATAATAGGAAGGCAAGAAGAGGGAAAACAGGAGAAAATGGTCTAGAAGAGAATGTGGAATGAAGACCAGTGGTGAGTACTTTTAGTCATCTTTAGAAAGTGATGAAGAGCTAATAGGAGAGTTTAGTCACTATTTAAATGGCTTTTTGTAGTAGAAATGATAGCATTTATATAGTGTTTACATCTCATTTGATCCTCACAACAACCTTGGGGGATAGGTGCTATTATCATTCTCATTTTATAGATGAGGAAACTAAGGCAAAACAGAGTATCACACAGCTAGTAAGTGTCTGAGGCTAAATTTGAACTCATCTTCTGGACTCCAGACTAGTGTTCACTCCACTGCCTAGAAGTCAACACAAACTTAGATAGTAGATAATAAATATGCTTTTTGTTGGGGGTATTCATTATACAGCAGATGGAGGAATAAACGTGCTAGCAAAGAGAAGACCACAGTCATTTGTGGTGAGGTGATTGAAGTGGCCACAAAACATTCAGCTATTGGGACACAAGACAATGGATTGGATCTTGGTGATTTTATGGAAGGGAAAGTGACAACATTTGCTTTTTTTTTTTTCCATGTAAGGAAGAAAGAATTTAGGTAGCTATCTCCAACATTGCTTAAGGGACTAGGGAGATAAAAAAGACCATATCAGAAAAGTTGGGTAGGATATACTGAAAGGGTAAAGATGAGATATTCCATTTTTAATAAGCTTAAGAGAGGTGAAGATAATTGGCAAGTGTATTTAAGTAGCTTAGAGTCTAGTTAAATCTCTTTTCTGTCTTTCAGAGCTTACTAGATCTGAAAAATAGTAAAGACTCAATAATATGCCTGAGCAATTAACTGCTGACTTAGATTCTAAAGGAAGGAGAAAAGGTGGTCATAGGATTAATCAATCTACAAGCATTTATTAGGCACCTAGTATATGTGAGGCACTGTGCGAAGAACTGAAAATACAAAGATAAAAATAGAAATAGTCCTGTCCTTAATGAGTTTATATTCCATTGGGGAAAATAGCAAATGATTTGCCTCTTTGCAACTTCCAACCTCTGCACCTCTGGGGCCAGTAAGAATATATCTAATCCCTCTTTTATATGCCTCTTCAAATAATCATGTCAGCTATTATATCCTCCTTGGTCATAACATATCTGTTATAACATGTTATAACATAACATAACTTCTCTAGTTCAACCAGTCCTTATATGGCATAAACTCCACCATCTTGGTTGTTCTCCTCTGGATACTTTCTAGCTGATAATCTCTTTCCTGCAATATAGTGCCTCAAACAAATATATTATTAGAGGAGTTGAGATTTGGTTTAACTTTTCTGGGAAACAATTTGTAACTATTTAAGAAAAGAAATAGGTCCAATAATCCCAGTTCTGGGCGTATATCCCAAAGGAGTCAAAAACAGGAAGAAAGATTTGGCACATACCAAAATCTTGACAGTGGCAATTTTTGTGGAGGCAAAAAACCTTAAACAAGTAGATGCTCCCTTATTGGAAGAACAGCTGATCAAATTGTGGCATACAAATGAAATGGAATTACTGTTGCTCCACAAGAAACAGTGAATAAGAGAAATTTAGAGAAACATGACAAAACTTGAGTGAACAGATACAGAGTGAAATATGCAAAGAGAAGCAATATACACATTGATTATTGTACTATAAATGAAAACAACCCTAAATGGAAGCCACTCTCAATTTAATGGCAATGACCAATATTGATCTTAGATTAAAAAAAAAAATTCTGTCCTTGAGTAAGGAGATGAGGGATTTCAGTGTAGAATATTACCTACCTATCAGATGACATTGTTGTGTGAGTTGATTTTGCTGAACTATTTTTCTTTGTTACATGGGAGAGTTAAATGAGGAAAGGTTCAATCTTAGAATATGACTACTTCATTTTTTTAAAAAGGGGTGTAATTAAATTTTTAAAAAAATTATAGTTGCCTTTTGTTTTTGTACTAAAGAAATTTCCACTTAAATCTTCCTTTCCACTCATTCTGCCATGTTGAGTACATTGAGCCATGTTATCAATAAAGATAACCAGGTAAGCAAAACCAGCCAGGAATGACTGACTGCATCTGAAAGTGTATCCCACGTCCTGTACCTGCGGCCCTATCCTCTCTCCTTCAAGAAAGTAGACGTGTTGCATCATTAGTTCTCCAGAACTATGATTAATCATTACAATTAGAATTTAGGCAGCTAGATGGTGTAGAGGGTAGAGTACTGGCTTGCAGTCAGGAAGACCTGGATTAAAATCCAGAACACAGATTAGCACTGCTATGTTGGGCAAGTCACTTAACTTCTCTGTGCTTAAATTTCCTCACTTGTAAAATGGGGATTATAATAACAGCATCCTGTTGTGAAGGCCAAATGAGATAATAACTATGAAGCACTTAGCAAACTGCTTGGCACATAGGAGGCATTTAAGAAATGCTTTTTTCTTCCTTTCTTTGACATTATTATAGTCATTGTGTATATTATGCTAGCTCTGCTTACTATGCATTTCATCAGTTCATTCAAGTCTTCTGATGTTTCTCTGATTTCCTCATTTTCATTGTGTTTTGCAAAACAATGATTTGTGTGTTCTATGGAAGTTTGTTTGGAATTGCACTGTCTGTAAAATTTATTTAAGCAGTATGGTCATTTTTATTATATTGTGTGGCCTGACCGTAAACAATAAGCCTCTCTCTATTTAAGTCTTTCTTTTCTTCTATAAAGAATTCTTTTAGTTGTCTTTATATAGTCCTAAATGCGTCTTGTTATGTTGACTCTCAAATACTTTATGTGCTTTTTGAATGAAGTTTCTCCTCTAATTTCTTCCTGGATTTTGTTAGTACTATTAAGAAATGCTCATGATTCTTGTCAATTTATTTTGTATTGCACACTTTACTTATGCTAAGAATTTTCTCAATTTCTTTTCTGATTCTCTGAGGTTTTCTAAGTAAACCACTATATTATCTGCTAATAGAGGTAATTCTCTCTCTCTCTGTCTCTGTCTCTCTCTCTCTCTCCCTTTCCCAATGTTTGTAGCTCTTTTTAACCCTTCTGCTAATTGGGAAAGTTTTCAAACTTCTAGTATCTCACCATTGCAAGTAACACCAATGCTTGATTTTATATACCTACATGTATAATGTACATTTATGTATGTGTGTATATGTACTTCTAATCATATTAAAAATGGATTCTTTCAAATCTGTGGTTTAAAAAGTTTTTGCACATAAATTAGTGCTGTGTTTTGTCAAAGACCTTTTCTATACTTTTTGAAAAATAAATATGAGAAGTTTTGCATTGTTATTTGCATGATTAATTATATTAATGGTTTTCTCAGGGGTGAACTATTTTTGTATGCCTGGTATAAACCCACCTTGATTGTAATGATTTTTTTGACTGTGGTATTACTGCAGTTTCAGTGATAAGATTTTATTTACAGATTTTGTATCAATTTCATTAGAAAAATTGTTCTGTTGTTTTCTTTTTTTGCTTTATCCTTCCCTGGTGTAACTCTCAGGGCCATTCTATCTCATAAAAGGTTCTTGGTAAAATGCCTTCTTTCTTGTTTATTGAGAATACATTTTTAAACATATGTATTAATTGCTTTAAAATATGAAACAGAATTCACTTGTAAATTAAGCTAGCCCAGGGGTTTTGTTTTTGGTAGTTTATTTATGGTCTGCTCTATTTTTTTTTTCTACAACTGGGTTGTTCAAGATCTCTGAATTTTTGTTTTGCTAATTAAGGCATTTTATGTCTTGAGAGGTTTTATATATTTGAGAGGTTTAATTTCCTTTAAGCTTTTAATTTGCTGAGGTATAGTTGTATATAACAGTTTTGGGTAATTCTTTTTATTTCTTCTCTGTTCATTGTGAATCTACTTTATTTTTTATGATTTCAGAATTTTTAAAAATCAGGTTAGCTAATGGTTTTTTCATTTTGTTAGTCTTTTTAAAACAGGTCTGGGTTTTGTTTGTCATTTCTGTGGTCTTTTTCTTTTCAATTTTCTCTTGTTCCTAGATCATTGGAATAGAGATCTAGAGGTAGAAGGGACATCAGAAGTCAGCTAGTCTAACACCCTCATTTTACAAATAAGGAAACTGAGGTCCAAGGAGATTAAGTGACTAAGGTGATATTTTTTATTTTTATATGCCACCTTTTATATGTCATATATGTCATACGTATTTTCCAATCTATTTTTATATGAATGCATCTTTATGTATATAAACACAAATATATCAATATACAGCACAATACACATATATATGTAGATTCATGAAAATAAATGTGTTGTATGTTGCTATATCCTATACATATAGACATATACATAAATGTAGATAAATGCATATTCATACATACGTATACATACTTGTAGTTAAATGTGTTATACATTCATATACACAAGTGTATATGAATACATGTATATATGCATGTAATCATATTTGCTGAAGTAGGCAGTTAATAAAAGAATCAAGAAATAGGTTAATCCCTAGTCCCAACTTCAGGACTGAAGAATAGCATGCTATGGTCTGTTTCTGAAGACACATTCATTGGTAAATGGGCATGGCTATTTGTTTGTTTGTTTGTTTTAATTTATTTTTAGTTTTCAACATTCACTTCCCAAAGATTTTGAGTTCCAAATTTTCTCTCCATCTCATCCTTCCCCCCACCCCAATATGGCATGCATTCTGTATACCCCTTCCCCTAATCTGCCTTCCCTTCCTTCTATCTCTCTCCCTCTTCTCTTATCCTCTACCTGTTCTGTTTTCCTGTAGGGCAGGATATATGTCAATACCCCATTTCCTGCATTTCTTATTTCCCAGTTGCATGTGAAAACAATTTTTTAACACGTGTTTTTAAAACTTTGGTTAACAAATTTTCTCCCTTCCTTCCTCCCCACCCTCCCTCATTGAAAAGGCAAGCAACTCCATACAGGTTATACATGTGTAGTCATGCAAAATACTTCCATAGTAGTCATGTTGTGAAAAACTAAGCATATTTCCCTTCTTCCTGTCTTGCCCCCCATTTATTATATTCTCTCTTTTGACCCTGTCCCTCCTCAGAAGTGTTTGCTTCTGATTATCCCCTCCCCCAATAAGCCCTCTCCTCTATCATCCCCCTGCTCTCTTGTCCCCTCTTCCCCTTATTTTCCCGTAGGTAAGATAGATTTCCATACCCAACTGTGTATGTTATTCCCTCCTTAAGCCAAATCCTATGAGAATAAGATTCACTCATTCCCTCTCACCATCCCTCATTGCCCCTCCACTGTAAAAGCCTTTTCTTGTCTGTTTCATGAAAATAATTTACCCCATTCTACCTCTCCCTTTCTCCTTCTCCCAGTATAATCCTCTCTTACCCCTTAATTTTATTTTCCAGATATTACCCCTTTATCTTCAACTCACCCTGTGCCACCTATCTATCTATCTATCTATCTATCTATCTATCTATCTATCTATCTATCTATCTAT
Source organism: Phascolarctos cinereus (assembly GCF_003287225.1). Classification (NCBI taxonomy): domain Eukaryota; kingdom Metazoa; phylum Chordata; class Mammalia; order Diprotodontia; family Phascolarctidae; genus Phascolarctos; species Phascolarctos cinereus. The sequence goes on along the minus strand of NW_027555625.1, from coordinate 47,901,426 downwards.
CTATCTATCTATCTATCCATCTATCTATCCACCTATCTATCTATCTATCCATACATATAATTTTTTCCCTCCCACTACCCTAATACTGACAAAGGACTCATGAGTTCCAAATATCTTCTTTCCATGCAGGAATGTAAACAGTTCAACCTTATTAAGTCTCTTATGATTTCTCTTTCCTTTTTACCTCTTCATGTTTCACTTTAGTCTTGTATTTGAAAGTCAAATTTTCTATTCAGCTCTGGCCTTTTCATCAAGAATGCTTGAAAGTCCCCTATTTCACTGAATGACCATTTTTTTTTGCCCTGAAGGATTATTCTCAGTTTTGCTGGGTAGGTGATTCTTGGTTGTAATCCAATCTCCATTGTCCTCTGGTCCCTTAATGTAGAAGCTGCTAAATCTTGTGTTATCCTGCTTGTGTTTCCACAATACTTGAATTGTTTCTTTCTGGGGCTTGTAATATTTTCTCCTTGACCTGGGAACTCTGGAATTTGGCTACAAATTTTAGGAGTTTTCCTTTGGGGATCTCTTTCAGGAGGGGATTGGTGGATTCTTTCAATTTCTATTTTGCCCTCTGGTTCTAAAATATCAGGGCAGTTTTCCTTGATAATTTCTTGAAAGATGATGTCTAGGCTTTTTTTTTTTTGATCATGGCTTTCAGATAGTAATAATTTTTAAATTCTCTCTCCCAGATCTATTTTCCAGATCAGTTGTTTTTCTAATGAGATATTTCACATTCTCTTCTATTTTTTCATTCTTTTGGATATGTTTTACAGTGTCTCGATTTCTCATAAAGTCACTAGCTTCCAATTGCTTCATTCTAATTTTTAAGGAAGTATTTTCTTCAGTAAGCTTTTGGACTTCATTTCCCATTTGGCCAACTTTGCTTTTTAGGGCATTCTTCTTCTCATTGGCTTTTTGAACCTCTTTTGCCATTTGGGTTAGGCTATTTTTTAGGGTGTTATTTTCTACAGTATTTTTTTGGGTCTCCTTTAGCAAGCTGTTGACTTGTTTTTCATGATTTTCTTGCATCACTCTCAGTTTTTCCTCTACTTATCTTTTTTCTAAATTCTTTTTTTTTATTTTTAGGCAATTGGGGTTAAGTGACTTGCCCAGGGTCACACTGCTAGTAAGTGTCAAGTGTTTGGTCTGAGGCCGGATTTGAACTCAGGTCCTCCTGACTCCAGGGCCAGTGCTCTATCCACTGTGCCACCTAGCTGCCCCTCTTCTACTTCTCTTAGTTGCTTCTCAAAATCCTTTTTGAGCTCTTTCATGGCCTGGGACCAATTCACATTTTTCTTGGAGGTTTTGGATGTAGGAGCTTTGACTTTGTTGTCTTCTTTTAGTTGTATATTTTGATCTTCTTTGTCACCAAAGTTAGATTCTATAGCCTGATTCTTTTTGCACTGCTTGCTCATGATCCCAGCCAATCACTTGAGTTATAAACTTTTTGTTAAGGTAAGCATCTGTTTCCGGTGTGGAGAATGTACTGTCCCAAGCTTCGAGGGTTTTGTACAGCTGTTTTCAGAGATACTTCTAGGGACCTGTAAATTTTCAGTTCTTCCAAGGTGCTATGATTGAGGGCAAGGTGTTTCCTCCTTTCCTGGCCTGTGCTCTGATCTATGAGTGACCACAAGCACTCTTTCCTGTCTTGGAACTGTGAGGAAGATTTCCTTTACACCACCAGTACAGCGCTCCTCCTCGCCCCAGGACCGCCACCTAGAACTGTGACCCAGATCCAAGCATGGGCAAAGCAAGAGAATCCTGCACCAGCGGAGAGATCCCTGCAATCCCCTTCTGATCAGCCACTCGATTCCTCCTCAGTCTGTGGGCTGGAAGCTCAGGAAGCAGCTGCCGTCCCAGGGCTAAGCTCCAGAACTAGGGCTGAGACAACCATACTTTTCTCTCTCACAGAAGACACAGACTTTTCCCATTGACCTTCTAAGCTGTCTTTGGCATTTGTGGTTTGAGAAGTCTGGAAACTGCCACAGCTGCCGGTGATTCAGTCCTCTGAGTCCTGCTCCAGTTTCGCTGAGGCCTGCCTTGCCTGTGTGCCCATGCCAAACTGCACTCCTCTACCAGCCCAGTGCAATATACCTTTCCAATCAACCATCCAAGTTGTCTTGGGCTGGAAATTTGTTTCACTCTGTCTTTTTGTGGGTTCTGCTGCTTTAGAATTTGTTTAGATCCATTTTTATAGGTATTTGGAGGGCTTTGGGGAAGAGCTCAAGCAAGTCACTGCTTTCACTCCGCCATCTTGGCTCCATACAAGTAACACCAGAAAGAGGATTTCAACCCAAGTTCTGGTTCCAGAGCCAGGGCTCTTTCCGCTGTAGTCATCACTTAGTCTTCTTTTAACTTTCATGATTTCTTCTTTCATGTTTTTTAAAAATTTTAATTATTTGTCAATTTTTTTAGTTTTTAAAAAATTTGCACTCTAATGCTTTCCTTTTCTGTTTTGTTGATAATATGCATGTAAGACACATGCACATACATATACATGTGTACAATGTATGTTATATGGATACACATGTATTATACATATTCACATATGTTGTATGTGTATACCTTTACATATAAGTATATATAAATATCTATTTCAGAAATTTCATTTTTACTTCCAGGACTGCTTTGTTTGAATCCTATAATTTTTGATATGTTGACTCTTTAAAAAAAGTATGGCAACTGGAACTGAATACAATACTCCGGATGTCACTTGGCTGGGGCAGAATATAATAGGGCTGACATTTCCTTATTTCTGGATATTATGTGTCCTTAGGGTGGTTAATAATTGTAATTCTTTTAAAATTGCTGTCCATTATTTGGAGCCATGATGATGATGATTTCCATTTATGTACTATTTTAAGGTTTACAGAGTATTTCCTCTCAATAATTCCTTGAAGTAGAGAATACAAGTATTATCACCCCCCTTTTACAGATGGAGAAATTAAGACCCCAAAAGGAATACCAATAAGGATTCATAATTAGTGTTGGATCCAAGCCTTCTGTGTTTTAGTCCAGTGATCATGCACTCTACCCCATTGCCTCATTGTCTAAATATTATTGAAATAATTCTACTCCCTCATTCACACATCTTTATCTCTTTTCACAGTCCAAAGAGACATATGGCCCAGGTTTATGCCTACACTCTTACCCATCAGTTATGATTGTTTCAATGAACATATATTGACATGCAAGTTTGTACAAATGCATGCACATGTGTGTGTATGTGTGTGTGTATATATGTACACACATATGTAGATTGTCACATCTTATGTCATTCACTGGATATTTTTCCCCTGTGTTTTCCTATTTTAGGTTGTAAATTCTTAAAGGAAGAAGCCTTGCCATCTTTACCTTTTATAAAACTGCCATTGTCAGATTCATTATCACACGTGGAGGGAAAGTTGAGAAAAAAGAAATTCTTGATTTTGATTGACCATCTTAGCAGTTATCTAAAGTCAGTTTTTTGTATATCTTTAGTGTTTACATAAATTGTGTTGCCTAAATTCTATTATGGACTGTGGAATATTCTAGGCACTTGGTATTAATAAATTAATTGTTATCAATTTGTTTCATTTCACTATAGCTCTGTAGGTTCTTAGAATTTTCTTTTGTAGGGGAGGTGATGTGGTGTGATGTGACCAAAAGAACGCGGTATTTGGAGTCAGAGGTTCAAATCTTGTCTTTATTACTTTCTACTTGTGTGAACTGAGAAGGCCACGTAAACGCTCTTAACCCCTATTTTTTCATCTGTAAAAATGGGAAAGGGGCTTGGACCAGATGGCCTCTACAATCCCTTCAACCTCTAATTGTATGATTCTTTTATATAAAAGGACATATAAAGATTTTAGTAATATTATTAATACTAATAAAAATATAAAAGATTCTTTTATAGGTCTGGCATTAAGGAACACATCAAGCACTCTACTTGAACTGTCTACATGGAACTGTGTGAGTTGATGCATATTGTAACTAAATTTTTATAATAAGAAGATATTTTATGGAGAAGTTATACTATATTAAAAACTTTCTAGAAACTAAATTTCAGATTTTCTTTTCCTTTTTTTCCTTTTCTTTTCTTTTCCTTTCCTTTCTTTCTTTCTTTCTTTCTTTCTTTTTTTTTTTGTAAGAACTTAGAGGTGGCACAAAAGATTTCTGAAAAATACAATCTTCCATAAAATAATGATATGGCAGGATGCAAGAATGGTTTTTTGTTGGATTTTAATAAAAACATAAGTTTCCATTTCAATTTAGGGATAAGTTGAATATACACCTGTATTCACCTTAATAAATCACAGGAAAATGGTGACTAAGGTGATACACATATCTCAAGGGTCTAATGCAAGCACAAACTACTCAATCTTGACTCTTGTAGCTAAGATAATATGATCAAGAACTTCCTTGATGTATGTGGTTCTGTGCTCTTAAATCATAGCTATGTGTCTACAGGTACATCTATATAGATTTCAATAGATTATGATCACCATATACTATATATTCTGTATAAAAATATGTTTCCATTATCGTGCCTTTATGTGCCATTCAGCTTGCGAATTTCTCTTAATTGGTTCATCTTGCATGAAGAGAAAGGCATTCTTTCAAAATCAGCTTTGATGTGGATTTTTAAATATGCCATTCTGGGTTTCCATTTTGGTCATATCATCAACTATAGTTTGCATTCTTGTTTAAGAAAGGAATGGCAAGAAAACAAAGTGGAAAATCACAAACACTGGGCATCAGGAGCCTTGGCCATAGGTCCAGGGTACAGTGTTAGGTTTCTTGCAATTGCTGACACTTCATTTGAAAGTGAAATGCAGATCTGGATCAGATGAACAAATATGTAAGTCTGATTTATCCTGAAAATATTAGCAGAAGGAATGCAGAGATTATCCTCATTTTTCAGATGAAACATCTGAGGCAGAAAGATGGAGTAAATTGATTATTCAAGTAACATAGAAAATATTGAGGTTGGATACATAATTTAGACAGACTGATTTTTAGTGTAATGTTTTATGTACTTGATTTCATTAAGAAATAATGACAAACTATTATTCAGTATTATACCAAATCATCATTTACTTATTAATACACTTATTAAACACCTTTACATGACATTGTACCAGTCATTCTTTTTCTTCTGTGCAATTGAATATTCATCTATTAAGTACTTACTATGTACAAAGAAGGCACTGTGTAAGCTGCTGAGGATACAGAGGCAAAAATGAAATAGTCGTCATCCTTAAGTGGCTTATATGCTACTGAAAACATACTACATGGACAGGTACAGGTAAATAGGGGAGACAGGTACTAGAAAAGATACAGCATTAACAATTTAAGAAAATAGGAAGTGATCCTTGTAGGAGGAGGTGCCTAAACTCGGCCTTGAGGGAAGAGATGATGATGAAGAGGGATTGTATTCTAGCTATGGGAGACTGTATCACCCCTCTCTTCTACTCAATAAACTTCAGGGGCTCCGTATCATTGTTAGGATGAGTTATGAATTTTTATCTTTGACATTCAAAGCTCTTTGCAAACTGAGCCCTACTTACCTTTCCAGCTTGATTGTACATGGCTTCTCTTCCTGAACTCTCCAGACCAGTCCTACTGACCTTTTGCTGCTACTCACAAATGGTATTCCATCTCCTGTTTTTGGTCTTTTGCCCAGCTGTCCCTCACATCTGGAATGTGTTCTCTCCTCATTCCTCTTGCTTGAAATCTTTAGTTTACTTCGGGATTCAGATCAAATATTACCTTCTTCATGAGATCCTGCCTGATCTCCCTAGATGCCGGTGCTTTCTTTCTCAAAACACTACTTTGTAGTTATTTTACATACAATCTGCATATACGTATGGACATACATGTGGAATAAAATTCCATGAGGGCAGGGGTTGTTTTGTTACTGACTTTATAGGCCAACATGTAGCACACTTCTTGGTGCATTGCAGCTGCTTTATAAATGCTTGGTGATTGGTTGATAGATTGATTGGGAAAGTAGGAAATTAGAAAAAGGGAGGCCCTTTAGGAGGCTGTAGCAAGAGTCCAGACAAGAGGTGATGAAGGCCTGAACCAGGATGCTAGCCATGTGAACAGAAAGAGTAGGATGATCTCAAGAGGCAGAATCATCAACTGATTAAATTAGGTGAGCAATATAAAAAAGACAATTTTTAGTTTTTATGACATTTGCCCTGCACTCTTGCCACCCTTTTTACATTTCTTTTCAAGGTTAACTGATTCCTTGTTCTTTATTTTTAAATGCCACAAACGTCTATCTTAATTTTTCTCTGAAAATTTTCCCAAGAATTCAACTCAATAAGGATTTATTGAGTACCTACTATATTCAGAGCATCATAAAGAAGCAGCTAGATGATGTAGTAGGTGGGAGTTGGGATCGGGGAGACCTGAGTTCAAATCTTGCCTCAGATATTAACTATGTGACCCTGGGCAAGTCCATAAACCTGCTTCAATTTTCTCAACTATAAAATGAGGCTAATTATAGCATCTCCTGTGTAGGCTTGGTGTGAGGCTCTAATGAAATAATATATGTAAGATGCTTTTGAAATCTTTGAAGTGCTATATAAATCCTTACTATCCTTGCCATTGTTGCTGTATTAGGTACTTAGGGGAGAATAATCCTAACAGTAGACATGGTGACTTTCTGAGGACTGTGCAATGCAGTTATGAAGACAGCAAACACACGTATGTGTGTGCACACATGTGAGAAAACTAGAGGATGTTTGCTAAGCAATATATAATGAAGGAAGATAATCAAACAGAAACTACTCTTAGTCTTGAAAGAAGCCCATGAAGTGGAAGATAATCAGGTAGAAACTGCTCTCAATTTTGAAAGAAAGCATTCAAGGGGTTCCATAAGAATGGAGTGGGCTGAGTAAGGGAAGACTTTTTGAGACAAATCAATCTGGAGCTGGCCTTGAATCCGTCACAATGAGTATCCACCAAGCACCTAATATGTACTTACTCTGCTAGATTCTGGGAATACAGAGACAAAAATGAACCATTCCCCCCTCAAGGAGCTTACGTTGTAATAGAGGAAAGCAAACACAGACATGTGAAACACATACATAAGTGAATAATAGATTTTTTTTTTTTGTGAGGGAAGAGTACCAGCAACTTAGGAGGGGATCAGAAAGGCTTCTTCTAGGTGGTGTCACTTGAGCAAGGTTTTGAAGGTGACAAGAGATTCTTAAAGGTAGAAGTGAGATGAAAGTGTGTTCTAGGCATGGGGGAGAGTCACTATTGGATGTGGGAAGGGGAGTGTCTTGTATGAGGAATAATAGACCAGTTTGGCTGTACCTCAGAGCATGAGAAGGGGTGCAACATACATTACATTTGGAAAGGTAAGTTGGAGCCAGGTTATAAAGGATTATAAAACTGAATAAAGAAGGAAATAATGAATGTGAAGGACTGTAACTAGGAATTTTTGTTTACAGGAAAAGTATCACAAACCCCTCTTGGACAAAGGAGTACCATAGGTGGGGCAGAGGAGAAGCCTATGCCAATTGGCTGTTGATATTATAACTAATTATTCTGCCAAACTGTCGTGCAAAATTCTGTGGTTTCTATGCTTCTGGAAGACTGCAAGCATCATTAGCACCCTTTAAATTCGACACCTTCAAAAGCTTTAGTTGCCCTTCCTTGGTTATGGGTCTAGGGGCATAGATTGATGAAAAGAAGAGTGGGGACAATTCTAGGTGTGCAGAATAATATGCACAAAGACCAGAAGTAGCAAGCCACACAGAGGTGCCAACTGGAAGATCATCTTAGCTGGAGTAGAGAGTACTCCTTGAACATTTAGTCATTTGATTCTTACATTTTTCAGATGAGGAAACTGGGATGCACCAAGAAGGTAAAGTGACTTACCCCAATTAGACAGGAGGCAAGGAGATCACCTCCCTACGGGTTATTGCACTGTCCATGATTAAAGTGATGAGAGCATGGGCAATGGTTATAAAAATGGAAAAGGATCCAATATGGAGGCACATGGAGGTGAAATTAGTACCCTGCCTTCAAAGGAAGGGAAGCTTAATTGTCACATTCTTAATTAGGCAGCATAATTTGAGGCTACTGTGGAGGATTTTCATTCAGAAACACACGCAAAACCCTTTTCATTTTTCATAAAGGATCTGATGAAAAACTTGCAGAAAATCAAAACAGATGGTGCCTTCTCAATTTCCTTAGACTGTTATCTCTTCTAACCGATTCTCTGACTGACTTTTAAGATGCAGGACTCTTTTTCAAAAGCTTTCTGGATTTGGCGTTTCACATTGCCTTTTGGGCTTGACAGGTTTCCTTCCTCCTAGTTACATCTTTCGTAACCCTTTCAGCAATACCAGCATCTCCCCATTTGCACTAATAACAGGGTTCAATTTGGAGCCTTCTGCTTTCGCTTGGTATGTCTGGTAATTAGGATTCTTGGTAGATCTCATGGATTAGAGATAGCTAAGTGGGGCAGTGGATAGAGTGTTGAACCTTAGGTGTTAGGGAGAGGTGAGTTAAAATCCAACCTCAGACATTTACTAGCTGTGTGACCTTGGGCAAATCACTTAATTTCCATTTGCCTCAGTTTCTTCAACTGTAAAATGGGGATGATAATAATAGCACCCACTTCTAAGGGTTGTTGTGAGGATCAAATGAGATATTTGTAAAATGCTTAGCGCGTTGAAAGAGCTTTATTATTATTGTATATTTCAATATGATTGATTTATAAATATATCTCTCCAGTTTTAATCTGTACTGCCCCACCCCCATTAGAAATCCCAAGATCACCTTAAATTTATTATGCCAAAGATAAATAAGTCCTTACCTTGAATGAATAATTAGAGATCCCACCAGTCATAGTGGCAAGCCTAAAGGAACTCTTAGTGTATCACCTTCATTTTTCCACATTTTGTTTAAATTCTGATCTCCAATGCCTTCCCAAGCTCGGCCAAAGGGGCATAGCCAACTCTCAATTATCCATGCCAATGGAGGTGTGCAGGTTATAATACAGTCCAAAAATCTTTTCTGTTAGTGAGGTCAACCTCATCCATAGGTGAAATAGGTGGTTCTTCTACACCAAATATCCAATATCTCTCTCAGCTGGAATTCTTCTAACAAAGATCAAAACCTTTCTGTTCACAACTAGAGACATATTATACAATGCAAATATCTTTGTAAAGGTTAGAGGTCAACTGAAATTCACGATAAAGGTATAAATCACTGCTATCAAATCCTTTCCTGAGAGCAGGTCTTGATAGGCAGCAGGGAGACGATCATGAGGTCACTGGGTTCCTAAAGTTAGGAGAAGTTTCAGAAGGAAAAGAAGATGATTCAGAGAAAGGAGACCAGGGATGCTGAAGACAAAACTTCTTGACCTCCTTGTCTGCCCGGGCTAGTGATGCCCAGATTACAAGCAGGGGAATAGTCAAGGGATGGTGCTACTGCCACATTCCCTGTTCCCACTGCTGCTGCTAGTGCTAAGTGGGACCCTGACACTGCTGATGCAAGGAATGGATAGATGTTTTTATCCAGCGTTGTCAAGTGGAAGGAAACTCAGTTCTATAGAATGTTAAAATTCCAGGGCCTGGCTTCTCCCCCTCCCCATTATTGTTAACATCTTTTTTTTTCCTTTCAGTTTTAAAGTTAATTGTCAGTGTATACCTCCTAAGGGAATCAGCCACAATTATAATATTTTTAATGTTTTCAGTTAAGTTGAAAGTGAAAAAATAACTCTCTAAGTTGGAAAGACTAGAAATATGTGAATTAGGTCTTAGCTAACATTTATATAGCCCTTTAAGATTTATAAAGTGCTTTTTAAAAACTTTTAATTTAAAAAAATTTTTTTTTGGCTAGGCAACGGGGTTAAGTGACTTGCCCAGGGTCACACAGCCCGTAAGTGTTATATGTCCGAGCCCGGATTTGAACCCAGGTACTCCTGAATTCAGGGCTGGTGCTCTCTCCACTGTGCCACCTAGCTGCCCCAAATTTTGTTTTTCTTCCTTTTTTTCTTTTTTAGGCAATTGGGGTTAAGTGACTTGCCCAGGGTCACACAGCTAGTAAGTGTCAAGTGTTTGGTCTGAGGCCGGTTTTGAACTCAGGTCCTCCCGACTTCAGGGCTGGTGCTCTATCCACTGCGCCACCTAGCTGCCCCTAAAGTGCTTTACAAATACTATCTTATTTGATCCTCAGAACAACCCTGTGAGGTAGGCACAGTTATTGTCTCCATCTTACAAATGAGGAAACTGAGGCAGACAGTGGTTAAATGACTTAGCCAAGGTAGTAAGTGTGCGTGACCGGTTTTGAACTCAGGTCTTCCTGACTCGAATTCTGGTGCTCTATTCACGGTGCTGTTGTTATTATTGTTGTTCAGTTGCATCCGATTCTTAGTGACCCCATTTGGGGTTTTCTTGGTAGAGATACTGGAGGGGTTTGCCATTTCTTTCTCCAGCTTATTTTACGGATGAGGATATAGAGGCAAACAGGGTGAAGTGACTTGCCCAGGGTCACACAGCTAGTAAGTATCTGAGGCCAGGTTTGAACTCAGATCTTCCTGACTCCTGGTCTGATGCTCTATCCACTTAGCTGTTATGTATAATAAAAGGAAAAATTGATGAGAAAATGAAACATCTTGCTATCACTTTTACAAGAAAAGAAAAATGGCTGTTTGAAGCTTTGAGCACTAATAGAAGCTCCTTTCCACATCTTATTCAATGAATATCCTGCCAGAAACACTGGTCATACAATTATGTCCTCTTTGGTTTATAGTTTTTTTTTTTTTAATCTGATTTAGGTAGGCATTATGGTTATGGATGTTGGTAAAGTCTGTGCATGTGGTAGTGAAAATTAGGGAAAGAAGGATTGGCTGTCTAAGTGACATTTTATTTGGTTGATGCATTTTCTGGCTTTTATCCTCACTTCTATCACCCAACCCACGATTTCATGACATCTGGGACACAGAGATTATAGTATACATGTCATTGTATTGCCAAGTGATGACATCTCAGCTTTTCCTTTAATCTACATACCTGATATTCTGTGATTCTATTTGACAAACAAGTAAGGAGCCCATACTGGGTAGAAAGATAACAGACCACAAGGGAGAGAGTGCTAGGTTTGGAGGAAGAATGAACTGGGTTCATATTCAACCTCTGCTACTTATGGGTTATATGAATACAGTCAAGCCTCTTCACCTCTCCAAGACCCAGTTCTCTCATTGGTAAAATGGGGAGAATAGTACCTTTACCACCTGCCTCAGAGGGTTATTGTGGAGATCAGATGAAACAATGTATATAAAAGGACTGACAATTTTAAGAGGTTCTATCCATTCGAAGTTGGCAGTTTTAATTTATAGTAAGATAAGTTTTTAGTAGTTGTATTCATTGACTTATGGGCAGTTTCTATGGAATGTGAGGACCTTGGTATATCATCTGAGTACCTAAGGATTTGAACATCTAGTTGAATGTCATGTGCTAATTGGGTCAATTTCCAAGATTTCTCATCTTGATGAAAGCCCCAAAGATGAAATACTGGAGATGATAATGATGAGGATGACGAAGATGACGACGACAAGGGCAACAATGGCTATGATGATGATGACAATGGTGGTGATGATAATAATGATGATGGTGGTGATGATTATGATTATGGTGGTGGCAATGATGGTAAGGTTAATAATTATGGTAATGATGATGGTGATGATGATGATGACGTGATTATGGTGGTGGTGGTGGTGGTGATGGTGATTATGATGATTATAATGATAATGGTGGTGTTGCTGCTAATAATGATGCTGCTGATAATAACACTGTGCCACCCAGCTGGCAATATTGTTTATTTTTGTTCCCTGTAGTGTATGTAGATTCTTTGCCCTAAGTCCCATGAAACATTTTCCTCATGATCAATATCTTTGGGAAGAATTTTTCATTTTGCCCTCTAGTTGCCCATGGACAGTGCCATTTTTCTCTGTTTCCTGCTCCAGACACTCTCACCAGTTGCGAGTGTCATGGGAGATGTCCTTTCTGCACAAAGTCCAGACAGAAGAGTTCTCATCAGGGGTTTAGAACCTGGGTCTATGAACTTATTTTAAAAATTTGATCAGTGTATTTCAATGTCCTTGGTTTCCCTTTTCATCCTATGTATTAAAATTTATGCATCAATTTTAGGGCATAAATGAGCTCCTTTACTATACAGTGTTTTGTTTATTTATTTATGCTTTTTGGTGAGGCAGTCGGGGTTAAGTGACTTGCCCAGAGTCATACAGCTAGTAAGTGTCAGGTATCTGAGGCTAGATTTGAACTCAGGTCCTCCCGACTCCAAGTGCTCCATCCACTATACCACCTAACTGCCCTTTATATTGTTTTATGAAGCCAATCTTATACACGGCATAGGCAAAAGCCTATGTATGATTTGAAGGGTAACTAGAAGACCCTACCCTAATCCAGCCCCAAATCAATCTTCCTACCACTTTTTGCCAGTCATTACCTGAAATTCCCACAGTTAACAACTAATTCCTTTGAATGAATACAATTTCTTCAGTGTTTAAACCTGAAAGAAATATTAGTAAGCATATTCTTTTAAAATGTCAGCAGCCTTAGGAGAGGGCAAAATATTAAGTTCTTATCAGTCACCGATACCTCAGTGTGAGTTATTTTTTTTTCCTCACAGATCTCTACTCTTGGAAAGCTAGCTGAGAATAGAACTGGATTGAGTGGGAAGTGTTACTAGAACACTGGGATTCTATAGGATTAAGACCCAAGGTGAGGGAAGGGAGATGATATAAATGTGGTAGGGAGTAGTTGGGTATCTGTGGGAGGGCATCCATAGGGCCAGAGATAAGTTTCACCAAATTTTCAGTTTTACCTGTGACCAGACTTCCTTTGAGTAATACATAATCACTAGGTAATCACAAGTTGATAACATAATCTAGGACAACCGAACAGGGGAGTGATCATTTTTAGGAAAATTATTGCAACTTGAATTATACTACAGTTTTGCCTATATAGTGGGATTTACACACTATTATTTGTTTTTTCAAATTCCCAGATGGTTGTTGCTTTATTTTTTTTAACTAGATCATTTGATTTCATCAGTGTGGAAAGCTTTGGGCTGGACTTCCCTCTATCAATCTAGTTAGGTCAGCCTCTTGGAAACTAATCTTAAAAAGTTGTCAAAGGCCCTATGAAGTGAAATGACTTGTCCGAGGAGACTCAGCCGATCTGAATCAGAGGTGTGACTTTAACCCAAGTCTTCCTGACACCAAGACTGGCTCTCTATCCATTAGGTCAAGCTATCTCTCTCCCAAATGATTTTGACTGAAGTTTTAAATAAACAGAGATTAGAATAGGTGTTCTTAACCTTTTTAGTGTCATGGACCACTTTGGCCAACTTGTAAAGTCCTCAGAATGATTTTTTAAATGTATAAAATAAAATATATAGCATTAAAAGGAAATCAATTATATTGAAATAAAGAGGTATTTATTACCCATCCAAGTCCATGGATCCTTTGAAATCCATTCACAGACCCTTGGTGGTGGTAGTGGTAGGGTGTCTGTCAAATTCACGTAAACATTAGGAAGACCAAATTCCTTAACTGAGGCAAGACTTTACTTGGTCCTTCAAGGTATTTTAAAATTTGGGTCCTTCTATTGAGAATCTCTGGATTAAAGGGGTTGTGTTAGAGGAATCGATATTGTGTTGCAGAGAACTGAGGGTTATGTTTGGAGTTCGGCGGTCTGAATTCAAATCTAGCCTTGTCACTTAATACCTGGGCAAATCACTCTCCTTCATTTCCCCTTAAACTTTTCAACTGCTGATACAATTAGAATCCATTGCATTCATATTTTAATATATCTAGGATCCTGCCTGACCAGCTAGGGTTTTAGTATTTGACAATGCAAATATTATGCATATAAAATAAATACAATAATCTTAGTGTTTCAAATTTAATGGTATGCCTCCATCAAGACCATCTGTTTGAGTAGGGCAAAGAGAAAATGTGTATTTAATTTTCTAACTTTCTGCAAAATGAAAAATGGGAAATGTGTTGATTTAACACCAGAAAAATGCACAGCTGATATAAAAAAGAAGACTGTATCTAATTTTGTTAATAAACTATAAATGGTAAACTGACAAAGAGGTTAGATTTCAAAGCATTAGAAACCCATTTTTCGATAGAAATCATATGTTTTTCATTTAGGGGCAGCATAACTCTGTAGTGTCATATTCCAGCTCGAGTGCTTCTCAAATTACGGCTCTAAAATAGTAAGATAATGTGAATTTTTTCCTGCTGGTGCTGTCAGCAAGCTAGATGTATTTAAGTATTTGTGTCGCTGATGTATCCCCCTAAAGAGAAACTCTGTAGTCTTGTGACATCATTCGGATTTGTAAAGAGAGCTCCCTAGGCCATCACCGCTCCCTTTAACCCAGAATTTCAGTGGCCTGGTGATTAATTTTCCAGTCCTTAACAGTGATATTCCAGAGGCAGTATGCTGGCTGAAGATCTGGCCTCTTGGTCAAGAGTTAATCAACAAGCATGTATTAAGTGCCTACTATATACTAGGCACTGTGTTAGGTGCTGGGGATACAAATTCAATCAATGAAATAATCCCTATTCTTGAGGAACTTATATTCTAGTAGGGAAGACAGAAAGGCAACAAGTATCTACTATCTGTATACGTATATGTACAGACATATAAGTATACATACATACACTTAGTCTGTATTTAAATTTCCCGTTGGTGGCAGTGCATAGAACTAACTGGAACCATGAGAGACTTGAGGAAGGGTGATTATTGGGAGGTTATTGTGAGAGATGATAACGACCTAAATGCTTAGATATGATAGTTAAAAAGCACGGGAGCTGATGAGGTTACCATAAGAGAATGCAGAAAAAGAGAGGTACATCCATAGTTAGGGACATGGTATGGATAATGAGCCAGCAAATAATATGGAAGAGTGGTCAGGCATGAGGGAGGAAAGCAAGAGAGTAATGTCATAAAAACCCATAGAGGAGAAAGCCTCCAGAAGGAGAGGGTGATAACAGCACCAAATGCAGCAGATAGATTGGGAATGGTAAAGACTGAAAAAAGGCTATTAGATTTGGCAATTAACTCAGGAAGATCTGAGTTCAAGTCTCATCTCTGATATACTCTCCTCCTCTTCAGCCCCCTACTAGTAACTAAGACTCTAAGTTGTAGAGAAGGCACTGATTTATGCTGGGAGAGCTAGGTATGGATTCTCTGGGTTACGCTGGAGAGGTAAGCTATCCTATTGGCCCACCCCAGTGAAATCATAGGTACCAGTGAAATCATAAGTTTGGTTAAAAAAAAATGGAATAACCATCTTCCTGGCCATCTCCTTGTTTGAAGTGTTACCATTTTAGAGCTGGTTTATTTATTTATTTTGGCTGGTTTCTTCTTCAGTGTTTCCAGATTTGTAATTTCATCAGCATGAACACTCACCCCATCAATGCGTATTACATATACCTCCTTATGTTTCCTGATGGTAGGTGCTTTATAATGCAGTGACCAAAAAGTAAATTCTTCACCTGATATTCTAACCTCATGTGATGCCTCTCTGTGAGCTTAGGTTGCCTGACTTTTGCAGGAGAGGCAAAATCTTTTTCTTGCCCTTAGTAAGGTTTAGGGAATCCTGTAGGCAGCTAGGTGATGCAGTGCATAGAGTACCAGGACTGGAGTTAGGAAGACTTATCTTCCTGAGTTCAAATCTGGCCTTAGATACTAGCTAAGTGACCTTGGGCAAGTCACTTCACCCTGTTTGCCTCACTTTCCTCATCTGTAAAATGAGCTGGAGAAGAAAATGGTGAACAGTCTAGTATCTTTGCCAAGAAGACCCCAAATGGGGTCACAAAGAGTTGGACATTATTGACAAACAACTGAACAACAAACGAGTTTGAATGTATCCTATAGGCCAGTGGTATCAAACTCAAATAGAAAGGAGGCCACTAAACCATGCATTAGGATCCCTGAAGGTCACGTGTTGATTCAGAAATCACTTATCAACATTATCTATGTTCTATTTTATCTTCTGATTTATTATTTATTTGTAACATTCTTTCTTTTAAAATTTTGAGTTCCAAATTCTCTCCCTCTCTTCCAGTCCTCTCTCACCTACTGAGAAGGCAAGCAATATGATAGCCATGTTGCAAAAAAAAAGCAAGAAAAATAAAGTGAGAAAATTATACTTCAGTTTGCACTCAGAGTTCATCAGTTCTCTCTCTGGAGGTGGTTAACATCATTCATCAAGGATCCTTTGGCATCGTCTTGGATCATAGTATTGAACAGAGTAGCTAGGTCTTTCACAGTTGATCATCATTACAATATTGCTGTTACTGTGTACAATGATGTCCTGGTTCTGCTCACTTCACTTTGCATCAGTTCATGTAAATCTTCCCAGGTTTTTCTGAAACCATCCCCCTTGTCATTTCTTATAGCACATTGGTATTCCATCACAATCATATACCACAGCTTGTTCAGCCATTGCCATCCCATTCTGTTAGTGAGTCACGGTGTTCCAAGATCACAAAGGATTACTTGACAGATACAACCATAGAAATGACTTTTCTTGAGTGACTTTGTTTTGTCTCGCCATAATATAAAGTAAGGCAAAACCGTAAAGACATATACTTATCAAAGATTCTCTCCACCGTCATTTAGGATGTCCTGGATAAGGAAAGGGGATTCTGTAATAGATGGTGAGATTTTCTATTTCCTTGTGGATGATATTATGCTGATTGCATTTGGGGTTTAGAAATCAGGGGTCTTGACCATTTTTGGTGTCCTGGACTCCTTCTTAGAATCATGCTTTTAAATACACAAAATAAAATACATAAGATTTCAAAAGAAACCAAAGGTTAGTGGAAATAAAGATGCGTTTTTTTTTTCCCTTCCAAGATCACAGATTTCCTGAAATCTGTCCATAGACCCTTGGAGGGTTGGGGGGTTGGGGGGTTTGTGGACTCCAGTTAAGAAACCCTGGATGAGATAATTTCAAAGTTGCCTTCCATCTCTAAATCTATGAATGTGTGTACTTTATAGAATGTAATATGCTATATAAATATTAGGTATTGTTAACCAGTCTGGTAATCTTGTCAAAAAAGAAAATTGGGTTAGCCTAGCAAGATTTCATACTCACATAGTGATCTCTTTTTCTTTTTCTAAGTGCTCAAAAACATCCACTTATAATATGTAATAGCCAATTTAAAAATAATATATACTAGCATTTTTGCTATGAATCAATATTAAGTTGAAAAGTAGGACATTTGTATATTGCCAGCAATGAAACATCTCTCTGATTCTCAGTGAGTCTTCTTAGATCTTGAACAACAAAAAGTTTATCAATCATACCCACAAATTCTTTCATTTTCCAGGGACAGAATTCAAAATGGCCAGAAGAACTGAAGTCAGTGGAGATAGCTTCATAATTCTCCTGCCATCTTCTTACCTGGGTTTCATTTCTTTCTAACTGCTTTAAAAAAAATCTTTTTCCCAGAAAGAAGTTTATTCTCCTTTGTAAAGAATAGAAATGCAAAGCAGAAGTTGAGTGCCTCCACTTTCTCTTCTATCTGTTCATCTTTGTGCTACTGCCATCCCACCCACCCTAAATAGTGGTCCTGTCTGTTCCTTATACCTCCTCTTAGTGTGAACGTAGCTAAAAATAAAAAAAAAAATAAAAGCCCTTTTGGTTATCCTTGGCATTTATTGTAAGCCTTTCTTTCTGAGATTTAGCCTTTTTAACATTTTTATAGGATTGTACCCCTCTTCCCTATTCATCTTAACATACTTGCCCTTGCTATTGTTTTCTGTGAATCTTTAAAAAAAAAACAAAACAATGAGTTTATCAGTGAATTCCATATGCAACTACATCAGGCTGTTTAGGGAGGCATATTTCTCTTTTCTTCCTCATTGGAAACATTTTTTTTTGGCCCTTTTCCTTCAAGTATATGTTCCCAGCCATCTTCTTTTTCGAAAAGCTAAGCATTTAAAAATTTAACTATGCTGATACTTTATAAAATTGCATATTCTGACAATTAAGTTTTTGTAGAGGCCACTGCTATTTAAATCAATGGGAACTGCTTTGTAAAACAAATTATGGCAATTAGTAGCAGAGATGGTCTCATTGGTGATGGGAAGAATAACCAGCAAATTTGTGAAGAGAGCTAGCTCAGTTGGGACCTGTATTTTTAAAAGGACATTTACCTGCTAAAGAGACCTTATGTATTGTTTCAACACATTAAAAATTGGTCTGAGGGGGATTTGTGTAAGAATATAAAATTCAGACATTCTTTTATTTGGTCGCATACACTAATGGCTTTAATCATAAATTACAGAAGGGTCAGTCATTGCATTTACCACTGTGTGGAAGAGTTAGTATTGCATTGAGGGAGATAAACCATCTTTCTTAAAACAAAGAGAAACGCAAACAACGTCTTGGTTTGTGAATTAGGTACTTTTTATTTTTTACCCTGGACATTATCCAGTGTTCACATAATAAATTCCCAGCTATCAACTGTTAAAGCGTGAAGTATTTTTTTCCTGTTAATTTTCTAGATATCCTAAAGTTGCCAATTCAAAGTTATATACATTTAGGATAACTTTTATAGGGGGTGTGGATTTGTACTCTACTGGCCTGTATTGAATCCAGCTAATTAATTAGCAAGAGAAATTATTAAGCACTTCATTATGTGGCAGGCACTGGGAATACAGCTAAATTCTGACTAGTGCAAATAATGAATCCCCTGAAAAAGACTCATATATTTGAATTTTCACTATTCAGTCACAGTTATGTAAAATATAGCGTGAGGCAGCTAGGTGGCACAGTGGACAGAGTGTCCTGGGCTTGGAATCAGGAAGGCTCCTCTTCATGAATCCAAATCCAGCCTCAGTCACTTAACCTTGTTTAATCCCTAGTTCCTCATCTGTAAAATGAGCTGAAGAAGAAAATGGAAAACCACTCCAGTATCTCTACCAAGAAAACCCTAAATGGGGTCATAATCGGACATAACTGAACAATAACAAATACAGTAATTGGGTCTAGTCCAATGGAAATATGCAATGTAAATTCAAATAATGCAACTATTTCAGGAGAATTCATTATTGACACCAATTGGAGACCTTGCTATAAATAACAGCAAGTTGGTATCTGCCCTCAAGGAGCTTATGTTCTAATGGGAGAAGAGGATGCTTACAGAGGCTAGAATGGTGGTGAATACCTGGTAGCATGGTTTGGAAATGATGCTTTGGAAATGACCTGGCAACCTGGTTTCAAGCAAGATAAAGAGAAAACTTATACACCAGATCCTGGAACTCCAGAACAAAATATTTGCATGAAGACCAGGTTTGAATCCAGGGCAATAGAAAACACAAGTTGAAAAGATTAAAAAAAATTAGAGCTATTTGTTAATTGATACCTTAGAGCTTCAGGCAATAAATTGTGACTGAATTAATTTTAGTTTGTCCGGAACAAATTTTTTTTTTCTCTGTTTAGCATTTAGATGCTAAATACCCTGCATTTGAGCCCAGTGTTAATAAGGAAGGAGGCATTTCTAAAAATGATTGCTCAAAAACTTTGTTTGAAGCAAAGGTATATTTTCAAAGCATAATAGCACACTTCGTTGAAAAGGCATAGATCTCTCTCACTTCTTCAGCAGCCAAACCTTGATGGTGGGAATGAAATTAGCACTGAAAGTATTAAAATATTGATAACAATCATTCCATGTCCAGGCTTTGCCAATTAATAATTAATTTTACCTTGAAGGTAAGTGTGCGAGTCAGACTTTGTTTTTTTTTCTTAATGCTTTCACTCGGCAAGATGTTTGACTTTCTCCCCAATGTTATCAAGTCTCTAGCAAATAACTCACATTTTATGTGGTTAGTGGCTGGAATTTATTTTGTGTGGCTTCATAAAATGAGAAAAAAGATTATGTTGTGAAAGGTTTACAGAAGGAGTGAGTTAGTGATCTCTCTGGCTGATTTATATGGAGTATCAATAGATTCTTACTGTGTTATTTCCTATTGTGTATTTTCCATAGAGTCGCTCTGGCTTTTAAATTTTTTAAAGGGACATTTCCAAAAGCACAGAGCAACTGTATTTACCTTGTGTATGCTAACAATTACGAAAGTAGTCCACATGTGCCAGAAAATGGTTGTTTTCTCCCTGAAATTGAAAGGATTTCTTGGCTTTTTTTATTTGGTGAACTGCTTGGTCTTAGGCAGTCTTTCCCAATACCCTCCTGCTTCTGGTACGCAGTGAACAAAATGTCCCTCTCTTAGTCAGCCTGATGGGATTTGGGAGTTAGCAGAGCTTGTCTTATGTAAGGGTTGATCTTGCTCAAAACAGCTGGTATCAACACATGCCCTGATGAGTTTGATACTTCTAACAGCTGTCCATTTGTTCAGGGTTCCTTTTTGCATTGGGGTGCTTTAGGGATTCCTATTTTAAGAAACAAACAGTTGTTTAGAAGACAAAGGCAGTCTTTCACCAAGCAGGGTTTCTCTAGCATGACTGTGATTATACAAAGAAAATTGCTTACTTCATTTCCCCAAATTGAACAGCATATTTGTAGTCTTCAGACTTCATGCCTAAGTGTTTTCACTTTGCAAAGGACCAGTCCTTTCCTTTTTAAGCTTTGACTATTGTAAATATACACCTTTGATGTCCCAATGGCTCCCTTTGGTTTTGAAAATCACCTCTGACCATGTTGTGCTTTAGAAACGTCATTGTAGGTGGCACAGAGAATAGAGCACTGGGTTTGGAGTCAGGATGACCTGCGTTCAAATTTAGTCTGTGTGTTCCTGGGTAAGTCACTTAACCTCTGCCTTTATTCCTATCTCTTTGACAGTTCCTCTTCTGTCTCCTCTTTTTGGCTTCTCATTTTCCTCTCACTCTTTAAATGTGGGGTCCCAAGGGTGTGGAGGCAAGGGGGAGGAATCTCTACATGCTCTTGGTGATCTCATCCCCTTTCATGGCCCCTGCAGGTGTATATGTAGGTACCCATTGTTCAAGTCTATTGTTTATCTCTGCCTGGCTGTCCTGCTCGGGCCTCAAATTCAACCTGTCTAAAACCAGACTCCTCCTCCCCTCAAATCTTTTCTTCCTCCTTGGCTTTTCTATTTTTGTTGATGATACCATCATCCTGATCGTTCCAGTTACCACAGGTCAATGGTCATTGGAGTCATTTTTGACTTTTCCCGCTCTCTTCCTCACCCTTCATTGACCAGTTTCATTCCATCTTGGCCATATCTTTCAATCTCTCTCCTTTCCATTCCTTCTAGAACTACCAAGTTAAGGCCTTTATTGTTGTTGTTCAGTCGTTTCAGCCATGTCCGACTTTCTGTGACCCCACTTGGGGTTTTCTTGGCAGAGATACTGGACTGGTTTTCCATTTCCTTCTCCAGCTCATTTTATAGATGAGGAAACTGAGGCAAACAGGGTTAAGTGACTTGCCCAGGGTCACATAGCTAGAACGCGTCTGAGGAGGGATTTGAACTCAGGAAGAGGAGTCTTCCTGACTCTAGCCCCAGCGCTCTATCTATCATGGCACCTAGCTGCCAAGCCATAATTTATCCTAATCTATTTGGAATAGTCTCCTAAACAATTTCTGCAGTTCAATGAATTCTTTATAACACTGCCCAGAAGAGATGACAGAAGGAGCTCTGTGATCCACTAAACCAGACTACTCTTCACCCCCATTTCCTGATGGTTTTTTTGCTTTTTCCAATTTAATTGCTTTGGCTTATACTCTCTCCTACGTCTGAAAATGATTCCCCTTCCATATAATTTCATTTTGGATTGCAAAATATGATTAGTTTTTATAAAATGAGTTGATCTGAGAAATTCTATCAGAATCTATTGCTAATTATCAGTCGACACATTAATTTAACACGCAGTTTTTGACTATTAAAAATTATCAAGTTGAGTCCGCAAGCATTTATTAAATGCTTACTGTGTGCCATGAACTATGCCAAGTATTAGGGATTCAAAGGAGAGAGACAGAGAGAGACAGAGACAGAAAAGAAGAAGAAGAAGGAAAAGGTGGAGGAGGAGGGAAGGAGGAAGAGGAGAGAGACACACACACACAGACAGAGACAGAGTCCTTGCTCTCAGGGAGCCCACATTCTAATGGGGGAGACAACATGAAATCTACTTTGTGCAAACAAGATACGCGCAGGATAAACTGGAGATAAAAGGGGAAGCTACTAGTATCAAGGGGAACTGGGAAAGTCTCCTTGTACAAGGTAAGACTTTATTTAGAACTTGAAGGAATCCAGGGAAGCTGGGGATGAAGATGAAGATTGAGAGAGTTCCAGGTATGGAGTGAGTCAGTGAAAATGCTTGGACTCAGGAGATTGAATGCCTTGTGTGAGGAAGTAGCCAGGAGGTCAGTGTCACCAGATCTAAAGTGCATTGTAATGAGTAAGGTGGAAGAAGACTGGAAAGGTAGGGCTGGCCAGGTTGTGAAGGGATTTCAAAGCCACATAGAGGTTATTTATCATATTTGATCCTGGAGATCAGATTTGAGAACAGAGCACATTTTGTATGTGTATGTGTGAATGGATGCCACCAATAGCGTTTCAGAGTCTTGAAATATTAATCCTCAATGGGATACTTGTGGAATGGGTCAAAGTGAAATGACTTACAGTGTTTCTTTAACTAACACCCCTCGGCTTAATGGGATCATTAGAAAGATTATTGACAGAGGTGTTATCTGTTTATGTGGTTGTGTTGATCATTTTATTTCTGTTATTTTAATACCTATTGATGTTGCCATATTTAAATAAAATCAGTCCCCAATTCATAATGTGTTTCTCATAAGTTTCATTGTAAACTTTATAATTACTTATGAAAAGATGGAATATTTATGAGAAGAAAGGCTAATGTCGATTGGTTTTCCATATCATGTAGTATTGACTACTTACAGGTTATGCGTGTTGGTCACATAAGAATTTCCAATTTAGGTTGACAAGGAAGGCCATAATGTTTTATGGTCAACCTCTCAAAACCCTGTTAATTGTACATAAAATCTCTTCAAGATTATCCTAAGTAAACAAATGATACAATCTGTTCTATATTTGAATCTCACTTGTATATAACTACTGCATGTGTATGAATGCCCTCTACTCATTTCTCAAATTCACTCATTTACACTATCATAATACATGAATATATGAAAGAACTATAATTTTTTTTACAGTGTCAGGTAACTCTCTCCACCAATGTAGAATCCAACTTGTTAATGCCTGAGTAAAGAAGTCCTACCAAGTTGCCTGAGGGATCCAGAGGTTAAATAACTTGCCCAGGTTTACGGAAACAGTAAATGTCAGAAGAGGAATCTGGAAGGCCAAGTTCATCCAATATGTCACGCTGCCTCTTCCGTTGTAATGTGACATCCTACATCCACATGTATGATAGATGAAATTTTGTCTCTCACCAAGTTGCCTCTTGAAGGGAGAAGGTTCCTTAAAGGAAAAAAAAAATTTGGACCTGCTTACTCAAAAGCTTAGGAATGTGGAAGTGTGTGTGTGTGTGTGTGTGTGTGTGTAAGTCTAGGGTCTTTGGTCTCTGTTTCACGGCTAATTTCAAGCTTGAACTGCTACACATGAACTATTCTATTCAATGTTAATTGAATTTTTTCTATGTCTTTTGCAGAGACTAAATCAGTCACTTAGTCAATAATCAATTATTAAGTGCTTACTGTGTACTAGGCACTGTGTCAGATCTGCTATGGTGTGACCATAGTTGGGAGAGAGGAAAGCAGTTATGACTTAACAATGAGGAAGGCACTAGACTCTTTCTCACTTACAGAAGTTGCCTACTGGTAGCAGATGGAAGAGGGAAGAGCCTGGGCCTCTGGTTTACTGTATTGTGGTGGTAAAATTATGTTTTAGAAGTGCAAAGAGCACTAAGGTGAGTCAGGGGACCCATCTTTATGACCACTATGATGTGGGGGAATTTTATAATCTCTGTGAGATTCCCTCTTCTCCCCTCTTCCTCATCTGCTGTCACTCGGGTGCTTCTAAACTTCAGGCATCTCAAACCGGATGTCTAGCAGACATCTTAAATTCAACATGTCCAAAACTGAGTGCATCTTCCCTGCTAAACCTTACCCTTACTCCTAGGTTCCCTATTACTGCAGAGGGCAACACCATCCTCCCAGTCCCTCAGGCTCACAATCTAGGAGACATCCTGGATTCCTCACTCTCTCTCACCCACCATGATCAAGGCCTGATAATCTCACCTTTGGAATATCTTTTGAATATCCTCCCTTCTGTCCTCTGACACTGCCATCTCTCTAGTATCATCACATCATCACCTTGTACGTAGACTATCGCAATAGTTTACTGGTGGGTCTGGCTGCCTCAAGTCTCCCCCACTCCAATCCATTCTCCATTCAGACATTAAAGTGAGCTTCCTAAAACACAGGTCCAATCATGTCACCCTTCTCCCCTCTGCCTGGCATTCAAAGTCCTTCATAACCTAGTTCCCTGTTACCTTTCCAGTCTTCTCACACCTTACTCTCTCATTATGTACTCTTTGATCTGGTGACATTGGCCTCCTGGCTGTTCTGCAAACCAGATTCTCTTGGCTCTGGACATTTTCTCTGGCTCTCCACTATGCCTGGAATCCTCCCCTCTGTCTACTCACCTCTCCAACTTCATTTAAGTCAACTAAAATCCCACCTTCTACAAGAAGCCTTTCCTGACCTCTCTTAATTCTAGTGCCTTCCCTCTGTTAATTAATTACTTCCTATTTTTCTTGTATATTGCTTACTTTGCATATATTTGTTTGCATCTTATTTCCCCCATTAGATTGTAAGGTCCTTGACTATAGGAATTATCTTTCGCTTCTTTTTGTATCCCCAGCACTTATTACTAGGCCTGGCACATAGTAGGTGCTTAATAGATATTGATTGAACAATGTAATCTGAGTGCCTTCCTTATTTCTATGCACTGTCTGTGCCCTTGGGGAAAATTATGTGATTTGGGTGGTGAGGCAAATTGCCCGCTTTTAGGCATGGAGTACACCAAAAAGCTTGGTGATGATAATTCCAGGTCACAAGGTCAGTGACAGCTGCATCTTTGGCAATACCTAAGGGCTTCCCTATTTTCCTGAGTCTGCCGGTAGACAAGGTCAAATAGGAATAGAAGGTCTGGGGAAAAAGGCAACTCTACTTGTGTGAAAAACATGTCCTTCCTTTGCTAGAGCACACAGGAATACAGGCTTTTGATTTGGAAGGAGCTTGTGATATTATCTAGTCTACCTCCTTCATTTTACACACAGGGAAACTGAGACCCAGGGGTGGGAAATGACTTATCTAAGGTTACACAGTCAGCAAATGTCCTAACTGGGGTTGAAACCAAATGTTCTTTGCCCTTCACCATATTTCCGTGGGGAGTATATTCGAATATAGGGTAGCTAGGCAATGCCATAGTGCACATAGCACTGGGCCTGGAGGAAGGAAGACTCATCTTGCTGAGTTCAAATCCAGCATCACACGCTTGCTAGCTGTGTGATCCTGGGCAAGTCACTTAACCCCCTGTTAGCCTCAGTTTCCTCATCTGTCAAATTAGCTGGAGAAGGAACTAGCAAACTACTCCAGTATCTTTGCCAAGAAAAACCCAAAATGGGGTCACAAAGAGTCAGACATGACTGAACAACAACAAAATATTTGAATATTCCTTTAAAATAAAAATTATTTGTGGGGAGGGTAGAGAGAAGAGATATACAAGGACCTGTAAGATGTGGCATAAAACTTACTAAAATGCATAGTCTTGTAAGTCAGCTGCAGTAAGCGACTTCATTGAATGCTCCCCACAAAATAATCATGTTTATGCGAAGTGCCAGGTTTTCAGGGAACTTTAAATCAAGTTTCTCAAATGTACATTCTCCAACTCCTTCCCCTCCCCCACCAGGTCCCAGTTGGTGGAAAACAGCCATTATTTATAGATAATGATTCTTTTTTTTGGCATTGCAGATATAAGTTCAAGGTATTTGAGTTGCCATATTGGTTAAATTAAAGTGATGTGCATTTTTTAATGCTTTGCAATGCAGTTGCTGTATCATATTGTAGAAATCATTCTTAAATATCATAGAGTCAGTCTTAACATTCTTTCTAAAGTGTGCCAAGTTTGATTTTTTTTTAAAGGCAGTATTATTAAGGGGAAACAATTATAGGTGGTCACAGGGTGGCTTCTGTCAAACTTTTTGCAGAGTCAGATCTCTTCAATTACTCATGGAAATAGTCTCCAACTTTTCATTGCTGGAAAAGGGAAGAGAGAATAGTTTTTATGCATTTTATGAAATGAGAAACAATAAACCATTTGCAGGTTTCACTGTTACCTAACAAAAGCAGTCTTCTGTTTGTCAAACTGTGGATATTAACTGCAGGAAAGTTGATTTGTCCTTTGGAATTTCCTGCGATCTCTTCTTCCTTATGTAACAGGGGGCTGGTGCCAGTGGGTCTTTCCTCCTGGAGAAGCTGAAGAAATTGCTCCTGGGAAGATAATGGTGATGTATAAGGGAAGTGACTTGGGAAGAGTGTGGAGCACATGTAGAGTGTGGAGCACATGTAGACATTCCGTAACAGGTTCCAGTCTGCTAACCATGTGTTGACAAGAAGGTCATTCCAGGAGCTCTGTGCTTACACCAGACTCCCATTCCACATGTTTCTTGCTACTGGGTCTACAGAAATGTCCATATCCACTGAAGTTCAGTAGATTGTAAGCTTCTGGAAGGCAGGGATCATTTCATTTTTTGTCTGCGTTTGTGTGTTGTTGAGTTGAAATGACTCTGCATCCAAGATGATACCCTAGCTGTCCCTAAAGGCTCCTACCATCAGGAACTATTTTCACGAAGGAATTACCCTGTGACATTGAAGATTATTCTGAATGGGAATGTGTAGGTCTAGGTTTTTTAGTATGTAAAATTTGGACACAACTGTTTGTACTCTTTTAACCCTAACCCTATTAAACTGTAATACATGTGAACCAAATTGAGAGGCAGTGTGGAATAGTGGAGAGAGGGCTGTTTTTGGAAGCAGGAAGACCTGCCTCATATACTTACTGGGTGAACCTGGGCAAGTCATCCACCTCTGATTTTCATTTTTCCCATCTGTAAAATGGAGATAACAATAGCAGTTAATTTCCAGGGCTGTTCCTGGGGATCAAATAAATAATGTAATAGATGTAAAGAATTTTGCAAACTTTCAATTACTATGTGAGTTATTATGTTGTGATATTTTGTCCATCATTCCTATGAGCTCCTTGTTACTAAACAATCTTCCAGATCTATGTGTATTAAAACATTTTATTTGAAGAAATATTCCCTTACCACTACCAAGAGCAGTACATATCTGTGTGCTCCTATATCCTGTCACAGACCAATGAACTAGCTCCCTGGTGAAGGTGGTCTTCTAGGTTTTGGTGGAGAGATTAGAGCTTGTAGAGATGGGAAGTTGGGGGTGGGGCACTAGAACTGCAGAGAAATGTGGTGGTGGGGGAGCAGTGTTATCTCCTTTCCCTCAGGAATCCACCACTTAACAAGATTTAATTAAGTGTCTGCTACAAACATTTATTAGTCATTTTTATGTTTCAGGCACTGAGCTAAACTCCAAGGATAGAAATACAAACAAAAAGATAGCCCTTGCCTTCAGGGTGTTTGCTTTCTAATGGAGGAAGACAAAACATGAAAGGGAGCTGAATAGCTGTGGGTGGGAGAGCGGGAAGGGGAGGAAAGATCCTCCCAGCAGGACATGGAGAAGAATTCTGGACACTCAAAAAAGATATAAAAACAGACTGAAGGTTTTAAATGGCTATCAGAAAAGCTTGTATTTGATTCTAGAAGCAATAAGAAGTCACTGGTACTTCTTGAACAGTGAAGCCACAAAGCATTTATTAAGCACCTGCTGTGTGCCAGGCACTGTGCTAAGGAGAGTAACATAGAGCTATGCTTTAGGAAGAGTATTTTGGTGGTAGTGTGGAGGGTTATTGGAGAAAGGAGAGCCTTGAGGCAGGGAAGCTAATTAGGAGGCATTGCTAGTTTAGGGCAGAGGTTGATGAGGACCTGAACTAAGATAGTGGCTGTATGAATGGAGAGAAGGGGACAGATACAAGAGATGTAATCAACAAGACTTGGAGATTCATTGGATATGAGGGTTTAGGGAGAATGAGGAGTTTAGAGTAACTGCAAGGGAAAAAATTTCCCCCTTAAACACCAGCAAATTCTACATAAACACATATCTAACCCTAGGCTTTCTCTTGCATTTCAATCCCATATGACTAATCTCCTTTTAGACATGATAAAATGACAATAATAATAATAATAATAATAATAACTAGCATTTGCATAGTATATTAAGGTTTGCAAAGCATTTTCCAAGTGTTACCTCGATTATCTTCACAACAACACTAGGAGGTAGGTGTTATTATTATCTCCATTTTATAGATGAGGAAAAAGAGGCAGATAGAGGTGAAGTGATTTGCCCAGGGTTATATAAGTGTCTAGGACTGGATTTGAACTCAGGTCTTTTTGACTTCAGCGATAGCTAGGTAGCGTGGTGGACAGAGTGCTGGGTCTGGAGTTGGGAAGACCTAAGTTCCAATCTAGCTTCAGATACTTACTAGCCATGTGACCCTTGGCAGTCACTTAACCTCTTTTTGTCTTAATCCACTGGATAAGGAATCAGCAAACCACTTCAGTCCCTTTGCCAAGAAAACCCCCTGGACAGTATTGGTGTGCTGTGGTCCACAGGGTCATTGGACACAACAGAATGACTGAACAATGGTTTTCTGACTTTAGGTGAAGAACACTATCTACTATTCCACTTGGCTACTCATCCTGATCTGGATGTCCCGTGGGCATCTCAAATGCAGGATATCTTAAACAGAATTCTCCTCCCCCTCCTCACCTCGTAATCTTATCATCCTTGACCCCTCCCTCTCACTCATATCACATAACCCATCTGTTGACTAATCTTTTCATTTCTATAGGACTCTCCACTCACAGTCACCACTAGTTTAATTTATTATCTCTTTCCTAGACTATTGCAATAGCCTTCTAATTCATCTCCCTGCCTTAGTTCACTCTAATCCATCCTCCCCTCCGCTGCTAAAGTGATTTTCCTAAAGTTTAATTCTACCCATACCTTCTCTCCACCCTTTTAACCTCATTCAGTCTCAGTTTCCTCATCTGTAAAATAGGAATAATAATAATAACAGGGTTGTTGTGAGGATTGAATGAGATGTTAAAGTGCTTTGCAAACCTTAAAGTGCTACATAAATGCTATATTATTATTATTATCATTGCTATTGTTCTTCTTATTATTATCCTCCTAAGTTCCAGGCAAACTGGACAATTTCCCAAATTGCAACTGTTTTCTTTTGTTTCTGTGAATTTGTGCACGTTATCTACTATCTTTGGAATGCATGTCTTCCTCATCTAAACCTGTCAAAATCCATTTTCTTAAAGGTTCACCTTTGTTTTCACCTCCTGCTTCTGAGAGACAGTTTGGTACAGTGAAAAAAACCAGTACGTTTGGAATGAGAGGACTTGGTCAATTCCTACTTGTGTGATCCTTGGGCTAGTCTTTTTAACATCTTTGTTTCTTCTTTATTAAAATATGGAGATTGAGTTAGATGTTTTAAGGTCTCCTAAAGCCTTAGACCTATGATCCTATGATTCTTTTCAAAGCCTTCTTTGATGACCATAACTGAAGGTGTTCTCTTCCTCCTCAGATTTTCCCCAAATACCTTGCCTAGATTTCCTCCTTTTTATTCCTATCACATTCTACTTTGTCTTCTATTTACCTGTATATATATCAAATCCCCTTTATTGGATTGTAAATTTCTTGAGGGTAGGAATTATGTCACTTTTCAATTTTGTGTCCTTAGCATCTTGTAGCCTGGTGCTTTGCATAAAGGAAGGACTCAGGAAATGTCTGCTAACTTTACTTGAATCCCCTAAGCCAAGACTGGACTAACCTGTCTACAAGCCCGATTTGATTCACCAAAAGGACACCTCAGCCTCCAATTTAAGGAGGGAGCACATGACAGACATCTCCTCATTTCCTAGCCAGTTGCATTCGTTCGGGTTTCTTTGACTTTTCTGGCTGTATTCATTTTGGACTTCTTTGACTTCTTCAATTGCACTCATGATGGACTTTTAAACTTCTACTCCTTCTTTCAGCTTTCTTTTCTGTGTTGTCTTCTCTTATTAGATTGTAAGCTCTTTGAGGCCAGGGACTGTCTTTCTTTTTCATATGTGTATCCTCAGAACTTAGTTCAGGGCCTGGCACATAGTAGGTGTTTAATAAATGTTTAATTGACATTGACTATAACTATGTAAGGCGTCAGTTCCATTTTTTCCTAATTTGTTTACGATACGATCTTTTATATCTATGTCAATTATAAAATGGAGCCAGCTTATTGGATATAAGGTGTGAGATGTTGACCTAATTCTAATTTCTGCCAGATTGCCTTCCAATATTCCTAAAATCATCAGTTTGTGTCAAAAAGCAAGTCCTTAACCTACAGTTTGTGAACTTGGGTTTGCTGAACTGGTTTAGTGTATTCAGCTGGATCTTATCTACCTAATGTGTTCCATTGATCATTTTTCTACTAAAAAAACAGTATAAAATTATTTAGATGCTTTGTAGTATAGCTTGGTCAGACATAGAAGACACCAAGGTCATCTACTATATCCCAGGCCATTGCCAGTTATATTGATTTTTGTCTTGCCACTGGACTTTGATGACTCTGGAAGAGAGAGGCTGAAGACTGTGTCACTCTGCCTCACTGAAATTCAATTCACTCTTAAGTCGAGACATCACCCTCATGATGTCATTGGTCCTCTTAGAAAAGGAAGGATGAACAACAATAGTTTGAGATCTGGTGTCACTAGCCCCCCTTTCTTATACATTTTGTTTAATTACTTCCCTTGAGATGTTTGACCTTTTGTTTCCCAAGATGAATTTTGCTATAATTTTACCCAGCTCTATAAAGTTACCTTTTGGTGGTTTGATTGGCATGGCACTGAATCTATAAGTTAATTTAGCTACTATTATCATTTTTATTATATTAGAATGTCTCAAAAATGTGAGTAATTTCTGCAAAGTGTTTCGTAGTTGCATTCATATAATTCTTGTGTGTTTCTTTTGGCAAGTGAATGCTTAACTATCTTATATGTTCTATAGCACTTTTAAATGGATTTTCCTTTTCTACCTCTTCCTTCTGGGTTTTGTTGGTAATGTACAGAAAGACTGATGATTTTTTTGGTTTATTCTACATACTGCTACTTTGCTGAAATTAATGTTTCTATTAAAATTTAGTAGAATCCTCAAGGTTCTTTAAGTAAACCATTGTATCATCTACAAAAGTGATAATTTTGTTTTTGTTATTTTTGCCTGTGCTTATTCTCTCAAATTCTTTCTCTTATCTTATTCCTATAGGTATTGCTTTTAGAACCAAATCATATAATAGTGGTAAAAATTGACAGCTTTCCCTTATCCGTAATCTGATTGGACAGTCCTCTAGTGTTTCTGTGTTACAGATGATTGCTCTTGATTTTAGAGAGATACTGTTTGCCATATTAAGGAAAGTTTCGTTATTGTTCTGCTTTTTAATATTGTTAATATAAAAGGATCACATGATTTGTTGAAAGCTTCTCCTTCATTGATTGACATAATCATGTGATTTTAATGTTTTCATTATTAATATGGCCTATTATGTTTAAGTTTAACTAATATTGAACAATTACTTCATTACTCTTATAAATCCAATCTATCATAGTGTATGAGATTTTTTAAATATGTGATTGTGACCTCTTTGCTAATATTCAGTATTTTGTCTAGATATTTATCAATTTTCTTTCTCTGATTCATTTCTCCCTGGGTTAGGTATCAAGACTATGTTTGTCATAAAAGAAGTCTGGACTTTTTTTCCCTTTAGAAATTCATCTGCTCACCTATAACTCTTTAGGAATTTAGTGTCTTTCCTTTGAGATTAGGTTATTTAAATTCTCTATTTGTTTCTCTGATAATCTCTGCATTTCATATTTTGAAAGCATGCATCTATATTATTTAAATTATCATGTTTACTGGCATATAATTAGGCCAAGGAGTTTCTAATAATTTCTCTTCATTTGCTATAAATTTTTGTATTTCAATTTTCTTATTGGCAATTTTTCTTTGTTTTATCTGAGTAAGTAATGGTTTGTCTAATTTACTAGTCTCCACCCCCCCCCCCGAAAAAAACCCTAGCTTTTAATTTTATGTATTATTTCAATAGGGTTTTTTGGTTTGGGTTTTTTTTCCCTCTTCTTGGATTTTCAGAATGCCTATTTTTACATATAGGTTTTTTTTTATTTGTTGCTTTTTTCTTTTAGTTGCAAAATTCATTCATCTGTCTTATCTTTCATTAATGAAAGTGTTTAGAGATATAACTTTGTCTCTAAAAACTACTTTGGCCACATTTTAAAAGTTTTAATATGCTTTCTTTTTGTTGTCATTCTTTAATGAATTTATCTATTATTTCATTGATTTCTTAATGTCAAATATTTTCTTCAGAGAACCTTTTTAATCACAAATTTTTATTACATTGTGGTCAATAGAGTATGTATTTACTATTTCTGCTTTTCTGCTTTTGTTTAGAACATTAATTTTTTTTAAAGGTGCCATAGACTGCCTAGAAATATGCACATTCCTTTCCATCCTCATTCCTTAGTCACCAGAGACCTACTGTAAATCAGTTTTCAAATTTTCTCTTTGGGTCCTTAACTTCTTTTTTTTTTTATGATTTAGTTTGATTTGTCTGGGTTTTGAAGAAGAGCACTGAGATCCTCAACTATTGTAGTTTTGTTATTTCTCCCCATAATTCAAGTAATTTTTTTATTCAGGTACTTCGATGTTATACCAGCAAGTGCATATATACATTGCCTACATGAAGTATTGGTATTATTTCATTATCTATGGTACCTTAAGAATAAGTCAGTTTCTCTACTTATCTTTTGTGTAACCATGTTTATTTTTGTTGTCTTATCTGAGAGCATGGTTGATAATCATATTTTTAAAAATTTACCCAATGTAGGAATCAGGATAGGAACTAAACCTGTGATTTCATTGGTGTAAAGAATATCCATGAGGGACTTCTTCTAACAATGCAGCTTGGGACTTTCTTTAAAAACATGTAATTCCTGTGAATTGCCTGGAGTCTTTAGAGATTAGATGACTTGCCCAAGATTATTCAGCCAGCATGGGTCTCTTGCTTTAATTGTATGTGTATGCATATTGTATGTGTATGCATATTGTATGTCTGTTGTAAATATTTAATTATGTGAATGTCTGAAGTGTGTTTCTTGTAAACGACATGTTAAATTCTGCTTTATAATTTATTCATCTACACCCCTCCTCTTCATGAGTGAGTTTATGTCATTTATGTTCACATTATAATTGTTAATTTTGTGTTTGCCTTTTCCCTTTTTCCCTTCAAGTTCCTTTTTTACAAAGAAGGAGGTTGGAAAAGAGAAGAAATCTGATAAACACTGGCAAGCTAGAATCGAAGTAGTTTTTCTTCCTACTTCTGTGCTTCTTTATCTAGTTCAGATGCCCATTTCTGATTCTTGTACTTCCTTTCTCTCTTTAATGAATCTTATGATTAACTCTTAAAAGTGAAGTTTCTTTGTTTTGTGACTATTCCCTCCTTGTCTTTCTGTCTTATAATTCAGTATCCTTTCCCTGTTTCTACCTGAGGCTCAGCTGAGTCACTAAACTGTGTGTGCTTAGTCCTCTTTAATTCAGTTCATATTTGAGATTATGGATTTATCTAATATACCCAGTCCTTCCTCCATGTTTGTAAATGCTTCTATTTGAATACCACATTTATACAAAATTATTCCTCTCCCTGTCTTCCTTTCTCACTTCTTCCATGGGCCATTTCTTTTCTCCTCCCTTTTCTTTCCCTTCTTAAAACCAATAAAACAGACTTCTCTAACCCTATGCCCATCCATCTGTGGCCCTTGAAGACCTTAGGCATGTGAAGGTACACTAGTCTCTTTCCCTATATTAGAATATAAACATTTTATTATCATTCAGCCCATTCTAAGTGTTCAATTATATTTACCTTTTAAGGTTTCTCTTGACACCTATGTTTGTATTTCTGCTGACTTCTTTAATTTCAACAAGAATGCTTGAAAGTTTTCTAATCTATTAAAAATCCCCTCCTCCATAGGATTATACTCGTTGTTGAAAGGTAAATGATTCTGGGTTGTAAACCTTTTTACATTTTGGAATGTCATATTCCAGGCTCTCCTTTTCTTTTAACTGGATGCTGTAAAGTCTTTCATGATTCAATTTCCTTGGTACTTAAACTCTTTCTTTCTGGCTTACTAACTATTTTTTCTTTAACCAGAATGCTCTGAATTTTGGCTATGGCATTTCTTGTTTTCATTTTAGGATTTCTTTCAGTAGGTGATTGGTGGATAATTTCTATTTTCACTTTGCCCTCTCTTTCTAAAATATCTGGGCAATTTTATTCTATGATTTATTTAACTATAGTATTCAAGTTTTTTTTTTTATTTGTTTGGTCATGGTTTTCAGGGACTCCTATGAGTCTAAAATTATATCTCCTTGACCTTTTTTCTAGATCAGTTGATTTTAAGAGTAGGTGCTTTACATTTTCTTCTGTTTTTTTCTTCTTCAAGCTTTTACTTTGTTCTAATATTTCTTTTCTCATAGAGTCATTAAATTCATTTTGCTCTTTTCTATTTTTCAGAGAATCTACTACTTAGGTAAAGTTTCCCATTTTCTCTTCTAAGTTTTTTTTTAGTTATTTATTCTATTTCTAATTTTTCTCCCAATGTCTAATTTTATTTATCATTTCATTTTTTATTTCTTGCTTTATTTCTTTCAGCCACTCTTACAGTTCTTGTGGCCAAATCTTTTATTTTTCAGGGCTCTGCTTTTAGTTGTTATGGGGTTACTTTCTTCTTCTGGGTTACCTTTTAGGTTTCTTTTAATCCATAACATTTCTTAATTGTATTTTGTGTTTTCTTCCTTTTACTCATATTTTCAGTCTCCATTCCTGGTTGGGAAATTTGTGCTCTGGCTAATCCCGTCTTGTAGGGGTTTGGGAGAGTCATGTCCCCTCTGTAAATCTGCATGCCATTGCTGCTTCTGATCTGGATGGGGTGACTGCTACTATGGCCCACCCACTGCCTTCTGTTTCAGTCTACTTGTGATTCATTGTAGGTCCTTGCCTAGCTTGGTCTCTTTCTTCCTTTCTATGAATAATCCTCATTTTGAACTCTGTTCCAACTTCTGCTATGATCCTAACAGAAGAGAATGTTGGAGGTGGATATTGGCAATCATTTTGGTTTTAAGCTTTCTTCATAGCCTTCCTGGCACTAATGCTAAGATGCTGAGTTGGCTCTTTTGGCTATGGCTCCTAATGCTTAAATAAATGTATAGTTGGGTCCCACCTCTTTGTGCAATGACTTGCTTGTGTTCTAGTGAGGCACCTGATTATTGGAGTTGGCGCTGACTCTCCTCCTTTCAAAACCTTCCCCTTTATCCCCCTCCTTTATGTCCTGCTTCTTGCTGATTTTCACATAGGTTCTAGGAGTTCAGAGTCCACATTACTTTTCCTAGTTTGATTCTTTTCATCACTTCTCCATTTACCTGGAAATTTCCTGGTGGTGCTTCTACCTTCCTTCACAGTATAGCCCGATCATTTTTTTGAGAAAGTTTGTCCTGGGTAGAAGAATTTGCTAATACTTCTTTGTAATTGGTCTTCCTGGAGCTCTTTTCAGATATATTTACTGGAGTTATATGGGTGAGCTGGGCTTCTCTATGATCTTTCATGTTGTCACCTTAATCAGCAGCCTTCTTTGTATCTTCTAATCATTTAAGTTATGATGAATGACATTATTTCTCTATTCTCCCTTGTCTACCAATACTCCAAGCTTCCCCCTATCCTGAAAACAAAACAAAATGCCTTTCTTTAACTTGACTGTTCTCAAACCTATTGTTTGATTCTTTTGGTTGCTAACATTCTGAAAAGGAATCTACAGATTGTCTCTACTTTCTCACTACTGATTCAATTTGCAAACCCCTACTCTTTGGTTTTTGTCCCTACTGCTCTTCTTAAGACAATTTTTTTTCAAAGTAACTAGAAACCTTCCAGTGGTCAAATTTCCAAGCATTTTCTCAGGCTGCATCCTCTTTGATCTTTTAACTGTAGCATTTGACAGTGCCAGGAATTACTTTTTTCTTGCTACTATCTGCTTCCTTTGCTTCTGTGACCCTGTTTTCTCCTGGCTCTTCTCTGACTGCTCTGTTCTGTGTAGCATACTTTACTGATTTTTCTCTGGACAACTAATTATGGCCTTTCCCAAGGCTCTTTCCTTGTCTTTTTTCCCTCTCCTTTACTTTTTCCCCTGGTGCTTTTATGTACTTTCATTGCTTTAATTACCATTTCAGTTGTCTACTCCTTTTAAGTATCATTTCCATTATCTATATCCAGTCCCACACTGCTCCCAATCTTCTATATTGTATTTCGAGTTGCTTACCAGGCATCTTCATTAACATTTCCTACTGAAAACTCGAGCCTTAAGCTGAACACATCACCACCTCCCTAAAACCTGCTCCTCCCAAATTTCTTGATTCAGATTAAACAGGGAAGTTAGCCAAGCTTGAAATATCAATCATCTTTAACTCTTCCCTCCCCTCCTCACCCAATCAGAAGCCAAGTACTATTAGTCATATCTCTGCTATGTGGTTCAAATCTGTCTCCTCTTTTCCATCCCACCCCTCACGTTTGCCCCTATATTTCAGGCTTTATTATCTGACCTAGGATTGGAATGGGACAAGACAGTAGCCTCCTAACAGGTTATTGTCTTTAGTCTCTTCCTGTTCCAGTCTGTCTTTCACACTGCTACCAAAATAATCTTCTTTATCATTTGTTTATTTATTATTCTTCATACTTCATTCTTCTACTGAAAAATGGGAGTTCCTCATGGCATAACAGTTAAACTATCAATCCCTTACTATGGCACAGTGCCCAAATGGAACAGAAATATCCTATAGCTTGTGAGATCCCTGTAATAGAATGTAAAATTAATGAGATCATAGATTGTGTCTTACCTAAATGTTAATCTATTCCAGTTCTCTGCACACAGTAGGTGCTTAGTAAATATTTGTTGAATAAATGAAAGGAATATAACAATTATTCTGGTATATATTTTATCCATTGAATAGATTGTAAACTCTTTAAGGGTAGGGACTGTGTCACTCTTCATTTTTGTACCACTTCACTTTCCACATAGTAGGTACTTCAATTATTTGTTAAATTTTTAAGAAATGCATTTGAATTGCTTGTTTTTTAAAAAATATACTACATTGAGAATTTTTTTAAAAAATGAATGCATAATTGGGTACAGAGATAATTGTGGATGACATTTCTGAAACTGATGGATATTTCTTTGAAGCTTTAAAAAAATTAATTGGGCAGTTAGATGGTGCAGTGGATAAATAGCCAGGCCTAAAGTCAGGAAGATCTGAGTTCAAAATCTGGCCTTAGAAACTTACCAGCTGTGTGACCCTGGACAAGTCACTTAATCCTGTTTACCTCAGTTTCCTCATCTATAAAATGAGCTGGAGAAGGAAATGGCAAAGCACTCTAGTATCTTTGCCAAGAAAACCCCAAATGGGGTCTCAAAAAGTGGACATGACTGAAAGGAATGAATAACAACAAAAATTAGTTATGTTGAAAGAAAAAGCAACAGAAAAATTAGTTCTCTCTTTTAAATTGTGCTAATTACTGGAATAATTTAATTCCACAGCAAGGGGAGAAATGAAATGGTTTCATTGTGTTCAGAGTCTCAGGTCTTACAGATTATGTTGTCTAATGACTAATTATGGTAATCTAGAACCAAATGTCACTTCTTCCATGAAACTTTCTCTCATCGTTTTGTGATTAATTTCCCCCCCTTAGACCACACCTAGCATTTTGTTTTATAATTCTCTGGTGTACTTATCATGTTGTATCATATATTATACAGACATAAAATTCTCAGCCTGGCATTTAAGCATTTCACAATTTGCCCTCCACCTCCAATTATAGGTTATGTTTCATATTACTGCTCATTTCTTCTCTGTGTTCCAGGCATATTTCCCTGTTAGTTATTCCCTGTATGTGATGTTCCATTCCATTTCCCACCTGCATGCTTTTGCATACCATGTCTTCCATGTTTGCAATGTACTCCTCTTCATTTCCCCTCTTGAAATACCTAGCTTCCTTCAAAGCATGGCTCTGGTCCTACCTCCTCCACAAGATCTTTTCCAACCCTCCCCCAGACCCTTTCCTCTGCCTGAGAGTATTGTCTCTTTCTTGAAATTACATCGTATAACTTTATATATACTTATCTTAATATGGAGGCAGCTAGGTGGCGCCACAGTGCATAGAGCACCAGGCCTGGAGTTGGAAGATTCATCTTCTTGAGTTCAAATGTGCCTCAGACACTTGTAACCCTGGCCAAGTCACTTCACCCTGTTTGCCTCAGTTTCCTCATCTGTAAAATGAGCTGGAGAAGGCAATGGCTAACCACTCCCTTGTCTTTGCCAAGAAAACCCTAAATGGGGTCACAAAGAATTGGACATGATTGAAAGGACAACAAAAAAAGTCTTAATATGGGCTGTATTTCTTTAATATATCTGGTTTTCTAGAGTGTAGGGCAGGGGTGGGGAACCTGTGACCTCGAAGCCACATGTGGCCTTCTAGGTCCTTGAGTGTGGCCTTTTCCATCCCGTTCCATTCCAGAAGCATGTATCTACTATGTGTACTGGCATAAAGGAAAAGAAAAAAAAAAGAGAATAATCCCTACCTTCAAGGAATTAAATTTTACTTGGGGAGGAGGTATTAGTAAGAAGATTACTTAAAAAAATTTTTTTTTGTCATAGAGAGGGCCATAGAAAATGAAAGTATGCATGTTGAGTATGATGGGCATTATAGAAGGAGAATATAGTCAAACTAGTTTCCTGAATATTTGAATCCATTTAGAGAGAGTCATAATTTAGGATAACCTCTGGGCATGGCTCAGAAAAATCATAGCCAATTTTGAGTGCCTCCAGTGATTGGTTGGTTCAAGATCACATTTCCTTCATTAAGCACACGTTGGTGTAATTCTGAAAGAAACTTACCCATTACAGATCCAAGAAACAGGCTTGAAGAGATTTGTTTTGTTAAATGTCAAGTGATGGGCACATTTTTGTGCTTTGTACAAAACTGCTTTCTACAGTAGCAGACTGCAGCTGTTAACTAATCTCATAACAAGTGGTATTTACCCACACATTTTCCAAATTAAATATGCTCGCATGCAAGGACTTAGATCCTGTAATACAGGCTCTTTTCTTACTAGGAAAGAGCAAGAGCGGGAAAAAAAATGAAGCAAAGTTGCTCTGAGTATTATAAACACTGTGGGATCAGAGAGAGTAAGAAATGTATAGGAGATAGAATGTATATGGGTAATGTATTAATGTCTGCTGAGGGTGAGGGTAAGAAACAGAGACAGGGGCTGGGGGAGGGGTGGAGAGCCTTACCCATTAACCCAGCATTTGTTGGGAGATCTGATCAGTTATCAGGGACTATTCATGCTTAAATTATTAGTTAAGGCGCTGGCATTAAAGGATTGTTCTTCAGTCCTGCTCTTGTGACTGTTTTTTGCTAGGAAGTGTTTAAAAATTCTTCCGGGCTCTCATGGAAGCCATGCTTGTCCAACTCTAACCCTTTCCTTTTTAAAAAAAAAAATTTAACATGTAAATAATGTTTTTTATATCTCCTGTTGAATCTGGACTTAGTCCAATACTGTTTCAAAAACAAGAAATTAATCATGCGTTGGGCTAAAACTTATAGGAAATTTTTGTTGTTGTCAAGGAGTTGCAACATCTCCCCATCCTATAATTTTTTAAGAATCCCATTAAAAAAAATTCAGGAGCCCCTTACCAGCCAAATGTATTGTTTCCATGGAAACAATTAATGGGGAAAGCAATTTATAAGACTGATGTAAAAAAATGAGCACTTCATCAGCCCCCCTGCTGGTCTTATATAGAGTTTCAAGAAATAAAGTCTGTTATTAGGAGGTTAGCAGAAGCTTGGTAGTTTAAAGGAAGGGAGCAATGACAGAAGTCCTTACCCCCCCCCCCCACACCAAAGAAGTCTGTTTTATCATCTTTACAACCTGTTTTCTAACTTTCCTCCTTGTCCCAGATCACTAAAAAAAAAAAAATAGACACCCTTTCTTCTTTGGCGGCTAGAAACAGGTCTTAGGTCAGCATTCAGTACAAGACAGCTTGACCCAGGATTCAGTCAGAGAGCTGATGGACTGAAGTCACGGTGAATTCACTATCACTACTTGTCCTCTCTTAAAAGTCTGTCATCCATTCCATTAGAAATCTCAAGTTTCAGGGGTGATGACTCAATCACTAAACGCAGGCTCCAGTGTGTAGCTTGAGCTCTGTTTGCTTGCTGCCGCTGCTGTTGGTTTTTTTAATTGAAAAAAAAAAATAAATAAATGAGCTGAAGGAACATTTGGCCGTGTCTTTTTGATCCCTCCCACCCCTATAGTGCACAATTTCAAAACCTGCTGCAAGTCCCAAAGCTCTGATGAACCGTCTCTCCTTCCCCAAGCCTCGAAGACCTGAAGCAAAAATCCAGACCAGAGTTTTTATTAAATACCTGGGGGTCTGAGATTCATGCAAAACTAGATTTCTTATTAGACTGTTTTGTCCTGTCTCAATTTAGGGCTGGGATGATGGATGGGTAGAACACAATTAAACCAGATCAGTTGATCAGACACACAGAATCTAATGCTGAATATGTTGCTAGTGGCATGAATACTGACCTTTTTCTTTTTTTAATTCTGCCTGTTTTGAGTGGTGCTCTCAGTATTCTAGGATAAGCCCACATA
This sequence comes from Phascolarctos cinereus, assembly GCF_003287225.1. Lineage (NCBI taxonomy): Eukaryota > Metazoa > Chordata > Mammalia > Diprotodontia > Phascolarctidae > Phascolarctos > Phascolarctos cinereus. The sequence goes on along the minus strand of NW_027555625.1, from coordinate 47,860,461 downwards.
GTCACTGAGTGTTACATTGCGAACTTTATATTTTAGGGCAAACAAATGAAATATAATAATTTCCGATGAGCAAATCCATTTGGAAGTCTATTTGTTTGTCTTTTCAGGATTACAGTTATCACCTTTTATTTTAAAGGCAGAAGTCTGAGAACACCTGAAACATCTGTTGGGGAGGTATTTCCACCTGCAGAGGGCAGTCTTTATCCACAAAATGCAACCCTTTGGCAGGGCAGGGCTTAGCATTTGAGCTTCGAGAACATGCATATATGTATGCATAATTATTTTTTTAAAACCGTGAATGCAAATAATTCCTCTTCTAGGGAATGAATATACCTGAAAGAACAACTGATATATTAGGAAATTATAGATATTATATATAGAAGTGTGTTTGCATACAACCCCCTAACATTGTATATTGTTTTGCTGACCAGTTTTTTAAGATCGAAAGCGTTTGTGACTAAAGCAGTGAGCTGGAGAGATAACAAATATGGTCCCAAGTGTGTGTGTGGGGGAATGGTAATCAGGAGAATAAGGAGAATATCAGACTCAGATGCAGGATGAAAATATAGTAATATGAAGAATTGGAGGATAAAAAAATTGCACTGAGAATGCGAGGAAAGTAGAATGTATTACCTATTTAAAAATACAGAAATTAATTTTGGCTTAAAGGGGTTTCTGTTTGCAGTTGGAGATACTCAATCTGAAAAATGTTCCAGGGTAGGTATTTCTTTTGGTAATATTTCCATCCTGGCTGATGTACGTCCCTGTCTAAGAGAGGAATGGATTGAATAGAGGTGGCTATTCTAGAAGAGAGTCAGAGCTCTTGCAGATGAGGCACGGGGAGCAAATGCAATGGGTGCAGAGATAAATACACAATACCCAAATTCCCAAACAGTTCACTAGCTGTTTTTCTGGACTTCTCAGAAGACTCTCTCCCTTTCTGCTGACCCTGGGAAAAGTGCTTACAGATACTGTTGAGGGTTATTTTAAAGGAGTGTGAAAAAAGATCAAGCAAAAAATTATCATTTCAATAAATCAGCTTTTGGGGGGGGCAAATAACTTCTTTCTGATGTAGAATTTCATAAATATTAGAGAACATAATTTTCATTTGTTGAAAAAGTATATATCTATCTTTGTAAAAGAAATACATAAAAGGCTTCTTTAAGAACACAATAGCTAATAAAGGAAAAATGCTCAAAAACTTTTGTCTTGGGAATATTAGAGGAATCTGCAGCCCACACTGATATTCACATGGTTAATGCAAGTTGTGAAATACCTCTGAGAATTTCTCTTTTGCTATTTTTCTTCCTATTTACTTGCAAGCATTTTTAGTTCCTCTTTTTTTTTAAAGTGTGTGTTTGAAAATGTGAATTTGAGACTGGTTGGTTCTACAAAGTGCAGTTTAGTTATTTTCTTCTTTCTAGGCATGTTTTTATTAATGTGAAAATATCATATAGAGAGACAACAAATGGAAGAATGTGAATACAAAAAAAGTACGTTTTCTGTATGCTAAGAGAACCAACCTGTAATGATTGAAAAAAAATTTTCGACATATATTTTGAAGACAGCATTCAAACCTCACTCTCTTTTGTGGAGTGCGATTTATGATGGCTGGCTGCAATGGAGGCAGGTAGAATCAGAGCAGCAAAATGGGAGGACAATAATTTGAAGAAGATCATGGCAGAGTCTTGTCAGTTTCCTACTTGAGGTTTAATCACTTTGCTTTGGAGTGATGGGATCTTCCTTATTAGTACATTCCAAACTATCTTGAAAATATAAATCATGAACCTTTTGAAATCTAAAATACACACAAGGGTTTAGAGCAACATAGGTTACTTTGCCAATGAGTTCTCTTACTGTTACGGATTTTATCTTTAGGAAGTTTTTAGTAATTAAATAACCAGTCATATTAGTCTGTACCATCCCAGAGATTAGGATAGTATCATTGTTAAACATTCTCATATCAAGATTTAAAACAAACAGTAAAAACAAGAGTTCAACCTGTGAAGAGCCCATTATACATGATATTTCATTTCCCTTGTTTTTGGTTGTCTAAATTAGGGCCAAATAATTTTGATTAGGTCCTTTTTTTTGAATGAATGGAATCAAAAGGGAGTTGTAGATTGAAAAGAAAATGTAGCAACTCAGCAAATACAGAGGATATCATTTGAGCACCCCAAGTTTTTAGATTAAAGAGAGTGAATGTTGGGGTAAACTGGTGATTTTCAGTGAAAATTCAACAGGGATTCTTTAGTCATGAAATTAGTCCTTGTGTCACTGATGTTGATAGAACTCATCAGTGGTTCTCTTTTGATGTACAAATTACATTTACTGTCCTCCCCTAGTCCCAAATAAAAACATTCCCCCGTCTAGTTTTATCCTCCCTGGCCCATAAGGTCCACTTAATCAGCTATTTGTAAATTATTACCCTTGCTGAAATATGTTTACTTTAATGGTCTATGAAATGGATCATGCACATAACTGAATCCATACGGCTCGATTCTCTCTCTCTCTCTCTCTCTCTCTCTCTCTCTCTCTCTCTCTCTCTCTCTCTCTCTCTCTCTCTCTCTCTCTCTCTCTCTCTTTTTCTTTCTTCCACAGACCCATTGGAAGCTTGTGTGTAGAGAAGAAGCTGTATTATATACTAGCTGGGCAGGTTGAAAATTAATGTGAGGTTTTAAAAAATCATGATAAGTGCACTTACGTCTTTCATTTGAAGCTAACTTCCAGATCTGGAAAGAATGTTGGATTCAGCTTGCAAGTTAAAAAAAAAATCAGTAATGTAGCAACATGCAAAACAAACAAACAAAAAACACAATCCTATCATCTCTAGAAAAATTAGCACCATTCACTTTCCCTTTCATTTGAAAAGCAGGGGCCCTGGGAGCTATGACTGGCCACATTGCTCACTATTTTGCCCTCATTATTTATGCCTTTTCTCTCCATTATCCACAGCTGAGTGTGGCCAGTAGCCACCCCCCCCCAATTATTCAGTTCTTCCTACATCTTTACTGCTTGGGGACCCTTCATTCTGTCTGATGCCACTGTCCTTGTATTTTCTCTTATACCAAGGAAGAAGCCATTTCTTTTTCCTGCTTGCTCTTCTCACTTCTTTGGTTTGTAGATGAAAGGCATTTGTAGATTTAAAATAATGATAATGATAACCATAACAATAATGAAGAGGCTTTAGGATAATTCATCACACTCCCAAGTTCACTAAGTCTTCATTTCTGATCTGTGCAGTATGTGTGCATTACATTACATTTCACAACCTGTTGTAGGATTTTTAAAAAAAGTCTTTTGCAGCTTTTGAAATACTTTAACTCTGCAAAAATTTCATCAGTTCTTCTAGAAATCTTGTCTCATAAGCCTTTGTAAGACATGATCATATTGTTCTGGACCTAATTCTGAGCATTGGGGTCTATTTTAATGATAAAATAATTTAAAAAAAATTCAGTGTATTCTCTCAAGGCTGAAAAAGAGAATGACATTCTGTGGAGAGCTAAATAACTACCGATAAAGAGAACCAAAATGTGCAGGCTGAATGCAGTGGGGCCTTGGTGAAAGTATAGGGACTTCATCTTTATCCTGTATATAGGCAGCATGCAACCCAGCAGGTAGGAACGGTAGCCAACAGAGCCTGTAACAATTAATCAGAAAGGAGAAGGAAAGAAATGCAATCAACTGACCTTCTTGCTTATTCAGTTTACCCATGTGAAATCCTTTTTTTTTCTTTTTGATCCCAATTTGACATTTATAAAGAAATATTCTTTGATGAGCACTAAACTGATGAGCTATTAAACACCTAATGAGTTTTTTTAGTCAGTCCTATGATAGAATGCAGTCTTTTAAGCTTCAAAGCTTGAGAGCAGGCTCATCTTATTCCCCAAACTTTTCCATTATTGTTCAATGGATTCTTTTTTCTCTTCTTTTCATTTGTCTCTCCTTTTGCAGAGTAGTTGTTTTCTCTCTCTCTCTCTCTCTCTCTCTCTCTCTCTCTCTCTCTCTCTCTCTCTCTCTCTCAAATTCAGCCATCTGCACTTTCCTCTTTAGTGTTTTGGGGCCTGTGGCATTGCCATGCTAAAGATCCGGCTAGTTCTAAAACCACTTGAGTTCTTGGATCCACTAATTCTTATCTTAGCGTATTTGGGGGCTGATCTCTGAATATTCAGTCTTTTTTAAAAAAAAAACAGATCAAAGGGAAACAATTGTATTTACCAGACAAAAATAGGTAGGGGTAGGGTAAGGTGAAGGATTGATTGAAAATATGTTAACTTCCAATTTTGGCCAGGATGTGATTATATATATGTACACATGCATATAAACATTTATCAACATACATGCACACCTCACAAACACACATATACACATGCAGATATATAGATGTATATCTACACATGCATTTCATGTATACATATGTGTATATATAAATATACGTGTGTATATGTGTGTACATGTACATATACATACATACATACATACATACATACATACATACATGCATATGTAGATGCTCTGCCTGACAAAACCAGGCATCCAAATGAATGTCCTGATGTTGTGCTGTGGTAGACAAATGGTTAAAATATACACTCATTGGAGTATGAAGGCAGTTCCTCTTTGCTGACAGATAGTTTGACCGGTGTCAGGGTATCCTGATGCGTTCAGCATACCTTCATTGCATCATAAATAAAACAGACAAATTACTTTTTTTTTCTCTGGGATGGAATAAGCACCATGAAGGGGGAGGAAAAAAGGATTAGGGGGGGAGGGGTTGATTTGGAGGGTCTGTGGGGGGAGTGAAGAATTAGAGGGGAAAGAAAAAAAAGAGAGAGAGAGATCTTTTCAGCCACTCTATGAATCTCTGCATGGCAGCAGAGAACAATGAGAAAACCAAGCAATTACCTAGAATCCTGTTCCCTTATCCAGACATAGAAAATATATTCCTGCACAAGCTTTCTTTCCCACCCCCCTTGCTTCCTCTCTGCCCCCTCCCCCCATATCTAATTCAGTTCTTCAGAGGAAGGCAAGGCAGATGTAACAAAGGGAGAAGGGTTTCCGATGATGGGCCACTCACGATTCTAGGACTCGGCCTTCCAAGTCTGCTTTGGAAAAACACTTAAAAAAATTCTGAGCCCTCACAAACTTTGTTAACCTCTGAAGTGGTATCAACGAAAAAATGAACAGAAAGGTATTTTATGGCCTGACGTCTTTTTATTTTTTAAACCGATTCCCTGAAAAATAAAGTAGTGAGAATGGTAAATCAGTGGCATCCAAATGTATCCATGTGACATGTTCTCTTAGCTTTTAGAAATCCAGCCTGGAGGTGTAAATAGGACCTTGGACTCTGAGAGCCTCTTATGCATGAGCCTAGCTCTTGGTGGCCTTCTGGAATTTCATTTAGAACAGAGGCTTTGTTTCTTGTTGAATCTCTTTTCTTTTCTAAGTGGTCATTCATTGCCCCATTTTTTTTCTTCCTTTGGGGATCATAACTGGAAAAAGGCGATGGTCTCATATGGTTGGGAGGCTTGTTAAACCCAAGTGCCTAGCGAGCTTGTCTTATGTATGCTTATTTGATTCCTTTTGGTTGTACACAGGGCTCATCTGTTTGAGGCCAGAACTTTGCATTTGTCACTGGGCCATGGGTATCCATATTGGGTAAGGAAACAATTTTGTTTGCCTGCTTTTTAATCACAAATCACAGGATTTAGAGCTAGACTGGACCATAGAGATAGTCGAGTCCAGAGGTTTTTTTAAACCTGTAACCTAGGGCCCATGCATTAAAAAAAAATGTATTCTGAGAACCACATTTCAAAATATTATTGGCTTCTTTTGCCTTCTATGTATTTTATTTTATGCATTTAAAAATATTGTTCTGAGTAGGGATTCATTGGCTTTACCAGATTGTCCAAGGGTCCATGACACAAAACAGATGGAGAACTTCTGATGTGGGCAAAAATCCCCTTATTTTACAGAGGAGGAAACCAAAGAGAGAGAAGTAAAATGATGCACCGGAGACTACTAAACTGGAATGAACAAAAGTGAGATTAGAACTCAGGTCTCCCAACTCTGCAATCCAATGTCCTTCCCATTATACCTTGAAGTGGAAACGTGTGTTTCTTTGATCGTGAGACATGATTTGCAGAATTGGAAATGCTCTTCTGTTGAGAAAAGTAGCTTTCATGGGAATTATTCTTAAAGACGATGGTTGGTATGGCACCACCACTACTCTTTCCAATGACCACTAATGTATAAAGTAAGAGAGATGACCGGAGCTTGGATGCAGTCAATGGCTCTGGCCAAAATTCCTCTCTGAGTTTCTTACAGCTGCCATTTTGACTGTGCATATCTTGTTGCATTCAATGGGATGCTTACCTTTTCCCATTGTACCTCTTAGGACAATAGTACAAAGGGAATCAGGTTGCTTCATGAAAAAATAGTGAGCAAAATGTTACCCACCATAAGGTCTCTGAGATTGGCAAAATAAAAGTTCCTGACATTTACTTGGTTGTTCTACTTTATTCTTTATTCTAAGAAGAATAATTTTGCCATTGATGCTCTTTTCTCCAGTTTCACCAGGTTTCAAGGGCTCCCTCTGTGACATCTGTTGTTGCCTTGAGCTGTTATGTAACTTTTCCAATGTTTTTCATGTTACCCAGCTACAGAGTACTGTATAAGCTCCATGAGGGCAGGGACCCGTCTAAGACTTCTTTGTCTCCTGTGCAAGGCTTCACATGCAATTAGTGTTTAATAAGTATTTGTTTATTTGATACAAATTTAGGTAGGAATTGAGTTATGACCACTCTATAGACAACGAAGCCACTTCCCTAAAAGAACTACCTATATTGTTCAGGACAAACTACTGAACAAATAAATATATGAGACGACTGGAAAATGTATTGGAGGATTCTGGCATTCAAGCATTTATTTTTAAATAAACCTAACACTTAAAAAAAAGCTTAAAACTGTATATTCTCCCTTTCAGAGTGTGCTAAGTTTGTTTCTATTTTTCACATATTTAGATACTGGACTTGTGTTTTTATTGGTATAGGAAACTCTAGCCAATGCAGGTTGGCACCTTCTCTGCAACTTGAAGTGTTAGTTGCCTAAAGCACTGAGTGGTTAAATGACTTGCTCAGTGTCACAGAGCCTGGATCTGAACCCAGGACTCCTGGTTTTGAATACAACTCTCTGTTTAGTCTGCCATGAACCTCCTTCACATAAGGTACCCAAATTCAATGATTAGACAAATTAGTACACAATTCAATTAATGTACTTTTGAGTTGTACTTTTGTTGGTCCATTTTTCAGTCCTGTCTTTGTGCCCCCATTTGGGGTTTTATTGGCAAAGATACTGGAGTGGTTTATCATTTCCTTCTCTGGCTCATTTTACAGATGAGGAAATTGAGGCAAACAGAGTTATGTAACTTGCCCAGGGTCACACAGCTACTAAGTAACTGAAGCCAGGTTTGAATTCAGGAAGATGAGTCCTCCTGACTCCAGGCCAGGCACTTTATCCGTTATGGTACCACCTAGCCACCCTCTTATTATATTTATGTAGACATTAATGCTTTTCTTTTATCCATCCCTTCAATTCGTAAAAATTATAATCTCACTCAGTGCCTTATTTTCTGGTATGATTGTTGCCCATGTTTTCCAGTAGTCCTCTTTAGAGCACCTCCTAGCACACTGGAGGATTTCCTTTTGATCTTTTAAAATCTTGAAATCACCACTAGAGCTATTCAACTATAGAAATTGTTTTTTTTTTTATCAGTGCACATTTTTAACCTTAAACCAGTTTGACTGAGCTTCCTAAAAGTCCTACAGATTTATCCATGGATTATATCTATAACATTAATATCTATATCAATATCTCTATCAATTTATCATTCATCCTTCAATCCATTCATACCTATCTGTCTGTCTGTCTACCTATCTATCTATCTAATCTTCCTATCCAGCCATCATTTGTCCTAGATGAGAAGCTTTATTACCTGCTTTTCTCAACATTCATGCAGTTTTTGCATATAAAAAACAACTTTCAAAGTTTTATTTGTTTCAAAGCCATTATTCCTAACTTTACTTATTCTTTCATTCATCCTGCCCAATTCATTGAATAAGGTAATAGACTTCATTATTAAGGTGGAATGGAAATTATCCCACCACCTAAGTATTTCAATATTTTTAGAATATTCCACTGGACTAGGAACATACCTTGTGCTTTTACTGTTTGATTTTCTAAAGTTTGTTTTAATTTTTGTTTTAGAACTTGAGTCTTAATTTAAATCTTTGACCTCATCAGTGTTGAAAGCTTCTGGTAAGGAAACTTTGTTAATGCAGCTCATCAGCTATTCTACAATTTTTAATCTTAAAGAGTTAGCTGAGGCATTGAGAAGTTGTGACTTGTTCAAGGATACACAGTCTGTATGTGTCAGAGGCAGGGCTGAACCCAGGTCTTCTGGCTCTGAAGAAAATTTACTGTTTACTTATGCCACATTACCTCTCTTTTGGTTTTCCTGATGAATCTTAAAATTTTTCTTATTAATTTATTACTATTTTTTTTTACATTTTCAACCTGTGATTTCATCAATGTAGGGAACTATTGGTGTTGAAATTCCTTTCACTGAAGCAGACACGACTATTCTGTAACTTAACATCTTTGAGAGTTGCCTTGAAGGTTAAGTGACCTGCCTACGGTCCCATACAGCTGGTATACATCAGATGGGACTTAAACCTTCAAGAATAAGTCCAATGGTCTCTGTCTGCTATGTCTATGTCTGCTTCTCATATGTAAACCTCATATGAGAATAAAATGCATACACTCTGGAATTACTTGATGTTATCAGTTAGAAAGTGAGGAGGAATAATTGTTATGTTATAAAGAGAATCCCTAATCAGGTTCCCTCTAGGTATCTATATGAGGACCACACACCCTGAAAACAGTCTAGGTCACTGACCCAACAGAGCAGGAAACAGACCAACCAAATCTGATTTCCATTTTTTTATGCATGTATTGCCATTTGATTGTAGAATGCACTAATGTTTATAATTAAACGACCCTGTCCATCATATGTTAGCATCATTATTGTTTAAAGGATTAAACATGTAAAAAGTTGTGTTTCCTTGAAAGAATCTCATCACATTGGAAGGAGGAGAGAGAAAGAATATTTAAAATCACATTTTATTTTAAATATACTGCAAATATTTCTTAAGATGCTGATTTGGCTTTGAGCTGCTTGGTTTTTGTCATGTTGGAGGATGACAAATAATGTTCAAGGGACTTGAGAGGTAAGTATATGCTATACTTTATCTTCCCTTGCTCCTTAAGATAACATTTTTGTGAATCTGAGCAAGACCTTTGTTTAAAACAACATAAAGGTTTAGGGGAGCCTGTCATCTAACCGCTCATTGGCTGTGTTTCACATAATACCCTTCAGCATCGTTGATATTAACCTTGATGGCATTATTCTTGCTATTTACAGTCATATGCTAGTAACGTTAAGCCTGAATGGGATTAATAAAATAAATTAAGTGATAGAGATATTAATGCCATTAACAATCAGTAACAATACTTGACAGCTCAAGAAAATGAATAGCTTTCCATTAACCAGGCTGCATAGTCTATATACTGTATACATAGAGATTTCTGACACTTCATTTTGATAAACCTGAAATTACTTTCTACAAGCAGCTATTCTTTTGCAGCCTTCACTTCTCTGTCTGTCTCTCTGTCTATCTCTCCTCCTCCTCCTTCTATTCTCTCTCTTTTTCTATCTCATTTCCCTCTTTATCTCCCTCTCCTTCTCCCTTCCCTTCCTTTCCCTTCCATCTGTTTCCCTCCATTTCTTTCCCTCCCTCCCTCCCTCCTTCCTTCCTTCCTTCCTTCCTCTTTCTTTCCTTCTTTTTCTTGTGATCATTCTGTTTTAATGTCTGGAAGACGTGAATAGAGATGGAATTGACCACTGCCTAGCAATTGGATGTGTGCCTTTCCTTATGTGCCTGAGACTACCTCCTTCCTCCATGGGCTCTCTGCCATTTCTATCTAGCTCTCTCCTCACTCCCACTGTCTTCCAGCTCCATCCTCAACACTCTTCATCCTGATGCAGATGCTTCCTGTGGTTCTTTTTGAAATTGATGCCTGTCTTTTGTTCCAGCCCCACTCTGAGCCTGCTCGGGTCAGGCAGCTCGCAGCCTCCCTGGGGCAGTGCTATGATGAATTTTGGCATGGCCAGACTGTTTAACAACTCCATCCTAGAGTGCCAGTACCCTCAAAGATTGAAAGGAGCTCTGAAGAGCTTTTCCAAAGACTCAGCTCTATGGGGAAAGTTTCGAAACCATAAAGATCCTGTGGAGCCCTAAATTATGTGAGCTCATTCTCTATTAACTACCCTCAACCCACCAAACCCCTCCAAATCCCCACTTTCCTTTTTTTTTTTAAAGAAAAAAGGTAACAATTGAACAATATCCAACAATTTTCTAAGATTTATATTATCTGCATTTACTGATTTTTAAAATTATGTTTTATAGGTCCTTGTAACCTGTTTGGTAATGGTATTTCATTTTGTCTTATATTCCTATTCATTTCCCTCCTTCCCTCCCTCTCTCCCTTTTTTCTCTCCCCCTCTTTCTATCTCCTTCCTTCTCTCCCTTCTTCCCTCCCTCCTTCTTCCTTCCTTCCTTCCTTCTTTCCTTCCTTCCTTCCTTCCTTCCTTCCTTCCTTCCTTCCTTCCTTCCTTCCTTCCTTCCTTCCTTCCTTCCTTCCTTCCTTCCTTCCTTCCTTCCTTCCTTTCTCCTTCTGTGTTTCTCTTTGTCTCTTTCTCTTTTCCTCCCTCCATTCTTTCCTCATTTTCTTTCTTCTCTGCCTACCCACCTTAACACTCTCAACTGACTTTTCTTCAGCTTCGTTTTTCCTTCCTTCCTCCCTTCTACCTGTTTTTCAATCCTAGTTTATATTGAATCTCTCTCTCTCTCTCTCTCTCTCTCTCTCTCTCTCTCTCTCTCTCTCTCTCTCTCTCTCTCTCTCTCTCTCTCTCTCTCTCTCTCTCTCTCTCTCTCTCTCTCTCTCTCTCACACACACACACACACACACACACACACACACACACATACCCCAACAATTTGTGAACAATTACAAATTTGTCTTTTTCAGTTGGAATTTTTCCCCCTGTTGTTTGAGAAATCACTACTTATTCTGTTCAGCAAACATTAAATACCTGCTACATGCAAGGTTATGCAAAGGAAAGTTTGAATTGACATATATATATATATATATATATATATATATATATATATATATATATATACATATATAGTTTTCTAATACTGATATTTTACTTAAAAATATTTCCCCATTTTACCTCTCTTCTGTTGGGGCTTTCATAGATCATGGATGATGAGACAGCCAAAAGGGGAAAGATGACCTTACCCTCAAACTATTTCTGTGGTCAGACTGGGACTTGGGCCATTGAAGGGGGTGGGGATTGCTGATATTAGACATAGTCAAGAAAACAGTTTAAAATGAATTTCTACATTACTCATATTAATATGGAAGGGGTTATAGACACACCATCAGCCTAAGGTTTTTTGGGATTGGATCTGGTGTAGCTGTGTTGTCATCTACTATGGCCTCTCTAGAACCTTAAAATGGAGGCAAAATGCTTTCATTGTGTTCTCCTTCTCCCTTGAATGATATGAGTCCTCTTAGAAAGGACAACATGGACCAGCATTAACAACCCTGAGGCTTCGCCTCTTATTTTCTGCTCTCTGGTATCCATTATGATAATATACCATAGTCTGCATGGGGCACCTTCTTTGATGGTGAATGCAGTTAAATGCCTGTTTAGACATGTCACAAAATCACCAAAGCAAGAAGGTGTGTGAAGTGTGGTAGAGGGGAAAAAGTGTTGCTATATATATATATATATATTTAACTTAAAAATGCGTCTTCTTAACAATCCTTTGCAGCTGGCAGAAAGCTAGGGTTTCTCACACTGTGAAAGGAAGTCAGACCATAAATAAACCAGTTGAGCACACCTGGAAAGAATAAAATGCCTTTCTAGGCTTTGCAATGCACTTAGAATCAATGTGAGTCTGGTGAGTACATGGAAATGGTATGGAAGAATGTGTAAATGCCACATTAGGATAAAGCCAGTGAAATGCTTTCCATTTTTAATCTCCAATTTTAAAGTAATGGTGTACTGCAGAAAATATGGAAAGGCATTTTTTTCCCCCAAAGCATTTAGGTTAATATCTTGCAGCAGTATTTGTAGAAGCTGACTTGTTTCCAGAAGTAAGAACAGAGTAAAATAATCAAAGAATTTTCAATGGTACTTTCTGGACCAGAGAGAAACCAACATTCTCTCCAGCAACCATCACAGCTTTTATACTTATGAACATAATACAGAGACCAAGAATGAACAATATGTCTCCTCATCTCATGTGCTTAAAACAAAAAAACAAAAACCCCCAACCCAACACAAGGATGAGTCAGTGGTTATTAGCTGTTCTTTTTTCTTTCTCTGTCTTCCATACATTGCTTTATTATTTTTATTGCTCATCTGATCAGACAAGCACAGAGGAGGAATGGTTCTTACTTTGGAAATCTCTGATGCTTGTGTTGAGCCACGTGGTTGTCATTGCTGTTCATGAATTCAATCTCATCTGGTCTGCACCTTTGGCAGGCTTTTGGGTGGTATTGCTCAGTTTAACTGGAAGTTGGACACAGTGGAAATGTGTCAAAAAATCCATAGCTGTATTAATTTTGCATGAGCAATTCTTATTTGGAGCCTTACTCATTTTCACCAAAGAGCTCACAACAAGGTCATTTGGACAGAAATGAAATAGATGCCAGCAAAGACTGAGGGATGTACTTTTGAGGTGAAGGGCGATGGAGGGGGTACTAGACTTGGACAATGCTCTCAGGGCTCAGTGTTTTCTTCTTTTCAGAATTTTTTGTTTCTAGTGGTCAGGGAATTTTTCAGTTTGCCTTTTGTTTACAAATTTGGGTGGGTCATTGCCAAATGCAAGTAAAAAAAAATATTCAGTTGGTTGTCCTGAAAGTGAAAAGTCAGTTGTTCTTTCAAATTGGTTCCTCCTCTTGAGTATATGCTTGTACACATGCTATATTCTGCTTTCAGACTGTCAGCTCCTTGAGGGCAGGAATTTTTTGCTTTTGTCCTTGTATCTCCTGCACCTGGCATAGGGCCCTGTATATAGCAGTGCTTAATGAATGCTGTTGAATTGAATTGCAATGCTCACCTCTTATCAGAATCTCCTTTTACAAGTTTTGGTTCAGTATCTGCTCATGGCACTACATCAGGGTGCATTTTTGCTATGTAACACAGAGGATGCTGAGCTGAATTTGGTCCAGGAATGTTAGCCAGGGGTGGCATTGCGAAACACATCAATCTTCTTTCCTGACGGAGTTAATTACTTCCTAGTTAATTACTCTGCACCTTTAAAGAGAGAAAGACAAGATTCCACTCAGATTCTTCTGAGTCAGTCACTACAGTCTCATTGCAGTCCAGTGAAGTGGCTACTGTAAGGCTTTTTCAGGGAATGAGTATGCCCTTTCTGCCTGAGAAGTAGGTCAGGACTTCAGAATTGCTGGGCCAGTGACCCTGGAAGTGAAAGCATTCTGGGATTTTGGGATTCTTCAGTAGGGAAAACGCATTGATATTAGAAGTGCTTTGAACTTCCAATGAAAGAAAAGGAAAAACATAGGGCAGGTTATTGTCTATTCCACAAAGCAAACACCTGGCTGATGTTCTTGGATCAAATTTATCTCAGCATCCTTTGTGGTCCAGAGCAGAGTATATCCCAATGCAGGACTAGGGCAAAGTATATCCCATGTAGTTCATAGTCTGAATTGGGCAGATTATAAACCAAAAAATTAATTTTCACACACACATACTGTCTGCCTGATGTTTATTGAACTTTTAGTAAGACATGAGTGCCTGTCAGTGAGTTGGGTTTAAACTGGAAATGACAGAGAAGGAAATTAGATGTAAGAAAAGATTCCCTCATTATGAGAGTATTGCAAATGTTGTAGAATCCTCTCAGAGTGGCATGGTACTCCAGGACAGAGGGAGGACTGGGAACAGCAATCTCCCAAGAGCCAGAATGGTGATGAGTTGTTTTTTGTGGTAATGTGACACTACCTTCATTCATTCCAAAATTCAATAGCTACGTCCCCAAGACCTACTCTGTACAAGGCACTATGCTAGGGCAATACAAATAGTCAAGAAGACACAGTCCTTTGCCTGCTACTCAGAGGGTCCAAACAGCACAGTGGATAGAATACTCAGAAGACCTGAGTTCAAATCCAGCCTCAGACACACACTAGCTGTGTGACCCTGGGCAAGTCACTTAACCTCTGTTCTACCTCAGGTACCTCAACTATAAAATGGCATCTACCTCACAGGGTTGTGAGCATCAAATTGATGTAACATTTATAAAGGGCTTAGCACAGTGTCCAGCACATGGTAGATGATAAATCCGTCTTATTATGTACACAGGGAATATGACTTGCTTGGGTATTTTGGGGACTTTCATATCTTATTACTGCATGATAATTTTTTAGGGGGTGAAAAATTTCTATACCCGAGTATTCAAGAAACAAACTCAAATATTTTCCTTCCTTATTTAAAAGTAACATTTGCTGATCTTCGGGAAACAAAACAAAACAAGAACCACCTTTTTACCTGACTTTTAAAAGAATATTTTCATTCTGCTTTTTAAGTAAATGCATGTTAAGCATCACATTGTCAAAGTAAAAGATAATAATTACCTTAGACTAAGTGACTGAGGATACAACTAAAGGTTTGCTTCAATGATGCTCAAGGCCCAAATCCATTGGATGATACATAACTTGGTGGGCCAGTCATTAAGGATACTCGCTTTCTGATAAAAATACAATGCTCACACACTTAGTACGTATCACAAAGGACAGAGAGGGCCAGCATTCTTATGACAATCTGCTTATGTTTAAAGTATCGATCTTCTGATAACATTTCTCTCCTCCACCCCCCTCCCCCAGCCAGAAATTTCCAAAGGTGTAAATTAGATCTTATAATCCTTATTTCAGCGGTACATCTGAAGATGACTGGTGGTTTTTATTTATATAGTAGTATGTGCCCTGGAATTTAAGAGCTACAAACCCATGTGTCTTAAATTTCTAATGTATTTTTTCTTCAGTTAAAAATTTAATATGTGTTTATGGTCAATTTAATGTGTATAAATGGTCCAATGCTAGTGTTTTCTTAAGCATCTAGAAAAAGAATGATAATCTTGGTATAAGGAAAGATTTCTGATTCAGTAATAATCTCTTGTATTTTGGGTCAGCTCATGTTTTTTGATAAACATGGTTTTCAACTTTTTCTGCCTGATGATACCACCAGCTGACTTTTGGAAACCTTCATCAGTTTTTTCTTTATATCATCTACTTCTAATTCACTTATGGGTGGGAGGTGGTGGTGGGGTGTGTTCTTTTTAACTCAAAAATCATGTGGAAAGTAAACCATGTTATGGAAGAAGGGGCAATATTTCTAACCTAGCTCTGGTAGGAATGTCATATAACAGACTAGGGTGTTATGTGTCATGGCAGTATATATAAATCTCTTTTCAGGGTTGCTAATTTTTTTCTGACTGTCAAAATTCGTCTGAGGGTGAAGCTGCAGAGGTTAAAAGTCTTAATTGAAAAGGGACGGGTTTTTTTCCCTGAAAAAAGACCTAAGAAAACCCTCCAAGAGTGTTTTTTCAGGTACAAGTTTCCTATCTTGACCCACTCTAAAAATGACAGTAAGATTTTTAGCCTGAAATGTGGCAGGATATAAATCTCGTTACTCTGGGGTGTGAGGGGAAAGAAATATGTAATATAAAATACCAAGCATCCAAATATCTTTTCTTGCTTGCTCGCAGAATATTTGTTCACAAAGTTTCATAAGGATTTTTTGTGATATCATTACGCATCACAGTTACACCTCTAATGAACTAATTATATATGTTGTTTCTACTCTGTAATTAGGTATAATTACACTAATTGCATAAACAGATGATAATCAACCTGAAATTACTTTATAAAACAAGGTCATTTACACAACAATAACGCCATTAAAAATACATAAGCCCCGGAGAGTGAGACAAAGCAACACCCACGAGGAAATTCAGTTCCGGATTAAGTCTCTCTTGCTGTAGGTATAATAGGGACACCATCACCTTCGAATTAGCCTAATGTATTTTTGATATAGTAGGTTTAAATCCTGAGCTGTGCATTTCTATGCCTTTGTGGCTTTGTCTCACAACCTGAACATTTTTTAATGTAGTTTTTGTTGTGTAAATCTATATAAGTGCCATCAACCGTCAGCAGTGACATCTGATGGCATGATGCAGCCCTAGCCTGCATGTATTAGGGCTTTTTGTGTTTGTGCAGTGGAACCTACTTAAACGCCTGCCGCTTGCAGGAATCAACCTGTAAAAGGAATACATTTTCCCCTGCACTGAAACAATAGCTCTGTGTTGAATGAAGGCCCATGAAAAGAATAAATCACACAGAAGGATAAAGTTCTTTGCCTCAAAAAAAAAAAAAAGGAAAATTGAACATAATGATGATTGTGACCTTTGGAGAAAGCACATCTCTGGATTTCTCAGGTTTCTAGATAGACCCAACTAGAGTGCACGCTGTGGCTAAAGTCACAAAAACCTTATTTGAGATACAGGTCAAATTTTCACTGGTAATTAAAAAAAAAAACAAAGCAAAAATAAACCCTAAAAACAAAGTTCCATAAATGACGTGCACACACACACACACACACACACACACACACACACACACACACACGTTCAAATGCATCAGCACTAGGCACGCAGCAACAACAATAATGAAGCTGGAAATAGACCCAAAGCTGCTTAGACCACTCCTGATCTTTTCATTCCTCTGAGATCTTAAGAAGTTTTGGTTTTCTGTCATGAATATAGAGAGCATCTCGTCCCCCTCCTCTTTTTGCCTTCCACCCTCAGACTTTATGTTAGTGCTGAAATTAAGATCCATTTAGTGAAGACACTTTAAGATACGAGTATCCACACTGAAACGGTCTCTGGTTGGTAGCTTAGTAACATCAGGTCTGCAGTTGAGCAAATAGCTTTCCCAGGGTTGAGATTTGCTGTTGTTAGCAAGATGATGAGTGCTGTTAAAAAAATCTAGAGGCCTCTAGGACTGCTAGATATTTCTACTCGCATGCTACAGGATACGCAGGGCTCACTGTCCACTTGCTACATCATCTCAGTTTGTAGAAAACCAATTTAGAGGAAATCAGAATTTTTTTAAGGATGTTTCTGGCAACTCTTCACAGTTACCTCTGTGTTCCAAAAAAGGTTGTTTCATCCTTGGCAAAAATGTAATTGATGAACCTCCAATCCCAGGATATTTCGAAGTCCCCTTACAAATGCTAAATCTTTCTGGGCACATGGATGTTGAATAAATGTTGGAATGAAGGCATTAATGAGGGAATGAATGAACAGATGAGGAGACTAAGGGGAAATAATTTGGATGTAATACTTTGAAAGAAGCAGATTTAGCTTGGTCTAAGTTTTGTGATGAAGGCTTGAAATTGTTACTTTTTTTTTGTGGGGGGGACCTATTTTACCTAATTGTAATCTCTTTTTTTCTCTATTACATCATGTGTGATCTCTAAGGTTTTTAGACAGTATAGATGTTTCTCACTAGTTAAACCAAGTGTGAAGCTTTTCCTGATGATTTCAGACTTAAATTCTTTCCAATGTATTATTTATTTTTAAAGGATAGGGAATTTTCTCATATCAATCATGTTTATTAAAATGCTAGTGTGCTAATTTTTAAATACAGCTGTATAATGAGAAGCAATATCATTAGGAGTTATGGTATAAGTCTGAACCCTAAAACTCCCCTATAAACATTCTGGATGTCACATCTATTAAAATGTTAGGCATAAGTTAATTAAAAAAACCCCAGTTTTCTCATTATTAGAGGACTTTGCTTTGAATTCTAGCTTTGTTGCTTAATACCTGTATTATCTTGGGCAAGACACTTAAACTTATGGAGATACAGTTTTCTCATCTGTAAAATGAGGGAGTTGAACAAATGGCCTCCAAAATCCATCCTAGCTTTACATCTGTGATCCTAACTAATACCTGGAAAGCCTGGATTGGAAAGTAATCTAGTTTCACCAAGGTATTTTCAAAATATATAGCTCAATGTAATTTCTATGAGAGAATTCAAGCATGATCTAAGAAACTACAGAAATGTTCACTCTATCTGCATCAAGAACAGGACATGAAAAGCATATATCTAAAACCAAGAGTTGGCATCATTTGTAAGGGAGAAACTTCCATTTGTAATGGAAGTTTTCAAAAGACAAACAGGAGTAAAGCAAGTGTGTTTCCTCTACTTACTATTATTTGATCTATTTCTAGTTATGAACAGTATAGACACTGATTATAGCAACATAAGTGAGAAGATCACTAAAGGGAAACCAAAATCTGAAAAGCCAATCATAAGCCCAGAAGCAAGGCCAGATAGGGCCATTGGCTTGGTTGTTTTTTATTTAACTTTTTGTTGCAAAGATCAGTTCTAGAACAAAGTCTCTTTTGTGAAAGCAGAAGGCATCAATAAAACTTAAAAAAAAACCCCAAACAACAAAACAACCTAGGTCATGCCAGACTAATCTCAATTCCTTCCTTTTCTTTTAAATAGGATTCCTAAACTGTTAGGGAAAATGCCACTGATTTTAGAAAAATGTTTAATAATGTTTCATGCTAACCTTGTGGGAAAGGTTGAGCAGGGTAGACTCAAAGGTAGTATGGATTCAGGGATAGTTGAATGTCTAGACCCAAAGAATAATCATTGTTTAATTTTTTTTTTTAGGCAATCGGGATTAAAGTGACTTGCCCAGGGTCACACAGCTAGTGTCAAGTGTTTGGTCTGACGCTGGCTTTGAACTCAAGTCCTCCTGACTCCAGAGCCAGTGCTTTGTCCACTGTCCCCTCTAGCTGCCTCCCCCAAAGAATAATCATTAATGGCTCAAAATCAACTTGCAGGGAGATCTTCATTGGCTTGCTTAGGCATCTGTGACTGACCCTTTGCTCTTTAGCATTTTTATCAATGACTCAGATAAAGACATAGGTATTTGTCCAGTTGTTCAGTTGCATCCAACACTTCATGCCCTCATTTGGGGTTTTCTTGGTAAAGAGATTAGAGCGGTTTGCCATTTTCTTCTCCAGCTCATTTTACAGATGAAGAAATTGATGCAAACAGGGTGAAGTGACTTTCCCAGGGTCACACAGCTAGGAAGTATCTGAGTCTGAGAGAGGTTAAGTGACTTGCCCAGGGTCTCAGAGCCTGTAAATATCTGAAGAAGGACTTGAACTCATGTCTTCTTGACTCTAAGTCAGCCTAATTACTATGTCAATGTAAATGGAAAGAACAATAACAATAGTAAAATAACCAAAACTGTATGGTACAAAATTATCGTACCAATGCTTGGCCCCAAAAAAGAGATGAAAAGGCAACTCCCTCCTTTTTTTTTTTTCAGAGGTGGGAGAGTATGAGTATAAAACTGAGTTTGGTCCATTTGTGAGTTAGTTTTGCCAAACCGTTCCCCCTCTCTTATTATTTGCTCTCTGAGAGGGGGAGGGAAGAGTATATTGAAAAATGAGGGTGCTATGAAAATAAAGGGTAAGATGGGGCCTGTGATTTCATTGGCATAGGGAACTCCAGGGTGAGGAAGCTCCCTTTCCTAAGGTAGACTGAGACCTCTGAAATGTACAGTTCTAAAGAGTTGCCTAGAGTATTGAAAGGTGGAGCACCTTGCCCAGGGCCCACAGCCAGTACGAGTCAGAGATAAAACTCGATCTCAGGTCTCCTGGCAATGAGGCCAGTGATCTACTCACAAATTTCTTGTAAAAATTGGAAAATGTCAATTTAAGTTAAAAAATCATTTTTAAAATAAAAAGACCATATAATTATGCCAGTTTGTGATACACACACACACACACACACACACACACTCCTCTCAAAAACTCTTTCTTTAGGAGGCAGCTAGGTGGAGTAGTGGATAGAGCACTGGCCCTGAAGTCAGGAGGACTTGAGTTCAAATCTGGCCTCAGACCAAACACTTGACACTTACTAGTCACTTAACCCCAACTGTCTAACAACAACAACAACAAAAAGCTCTTTCTTTAATGAAGTTCCATATCTAAAACTAATTTAGAAAAATCAAACCAAAACATTTACTAGCATGAGAACTCTAGAGAATGCTTACTTAGAAGACAAAGGTGTTGGAACCTGGCTTGGTTCGTCATGTGTCCCAGCAACAGACTCTAAGAGCAGGGTCTACTCTCTTTGGATTTGCATCAGAGGGAGTCTGCACAGCAGAAATTTACTCAGATCCTTCTCATAATTCCACTGCACTTCAGTTTGAGCAACAGGAAGAAAGATACTTAAAATCCCACTGGAAAAATGAGTTTCCACATTTCACACTTTCCAGGTTTCAACAAACCAAAATCTCTTTGGGCACATTGTGGGAGAAGGTAAACATTCAATTCAGCAAACATTTATTAAGCTCCTACTATGTGCCAGGCACTGTGCTAAACGCTGATATATAACTAGTATGGCCAAGTAAAGAGAGACTCTTCACCACAGGCTGGAAGAATTGGATGCTGTCTTGCTTCCGCAGTGATGGTGCTGGTGAGGCAGAAATGCTGGCAGAGGATGGGCTAAAAACAACAAATTTTAGACTGTCTATATATTGCAATAACAACTAACATCTAAATCATGTTTGAAGGCCTACTAAGTGCTGAACCTACTAGCAATCCTATGAGGTAGATTTCATCCCCATTTTATAGGCGAGGTAATTGAGTCTCAGAGAAGTTAAGTGCCTTATCTGTAGCCACACAACTAGCTAAAAATCAGATTCAAACTCAGTTTTTTTCTGACTCCAAATGTATCCTCTGCCTACCATGCCAACCTGCCTCAACTTCAGAAGCTAAGAAGTATGGATAGGTTTCTAAGACCTCTATCAACAAAACCAGGTTCCTATTGAATTATTGAAAAGGGATGGTAATACCACAAATGGATCAGCTGTAACTTTGAGTTGTGTTGTACCTTTATTTTAAAATTATTTCTCTCTGACGTTGGAGAAGATTCAGCTGAGAAGAACAACTTCCCAAAGATCATTTCAGATCTATACCCAACGGGCTATGAAAATACAAGCTCACTGATATTTGGTTAGACGAGCCTAGTTCTGCGGAGGCAGCATGCAGCCATGGATAGAGTAATATTGATAATGATAATAATGATATTAGTAATATAATAGCCAGCATTTACATAATACTTTAAGGTTTACCAAAAAAAAAGCACTTTACAAACATTATCTTATTTGATCCTCACAATAACCGTACAGGATAGGTATCATTATTATCCCCATTTTATAGATGAGGAAATTGAGGCTAAGAGGTTAAGTGACTTGTCCAGGGCCATCAACTAGGTTCTAAGGTGAGATTTGAACTCAGGTCTTCCTGACTCCAACTCCAGCACCCTATTTTCTGTGTCACCTAGCCAGTGCAAATAGAATACTGTGTTAGGAGTTAAGAACACTTAAGTTCAAATCTGGCTCAGACATTTAAGGTACTTCATTTTTATGTGCTGCTGACAGTGTCTTGGGATCTATATACTAAGTGACCTACCAGTTTGGGGTTGATCCACAATGGAAGAAGTTCCCATACCAGAAGTTTACCCGGATCTTTCCCATAATTCCACCACAATCCCATTAGAAGTGGATTTCCTTATTTCACAGTTCCTAAGTTTTGAAATAATGAAATCTCTTCGGGTCCATCAGGGGAGGTCAGTCAGTCGATCAATAAGTATTTCTTATAATTAAAATACTGCGCTAAAGAGAGGGGATAGAAATAAAGGTAAATGTGGTCCCTGTTGAGAAGCTCCTGATCTAATGAGGAAGGTAAACATGTAACAAAGTTTTCAAATAATTAGCCTTTTCCCCCAAACAAGAAATGCTTGTTTTATTCTTCAAATTAAAAATAAAATAAAATTTAACAAAAGAGACAGAAAAGGGAGCTCAATGAACCTCTTCTAGGTAGTTGTTGGACAACCACACTTTTTCTCATGATATATCGTATGGATGGGATAGTGGTCAGAGAAATGGACTTGGAGTCAGGAAAGCCTGGATTTAAATCACACTTCAGACATTTACTAGCTATATTACCCTGGGCAAGTCACTCAAAAGACCTCACACAGTTGTGGGGGAGATTCAGATGAGACATCTACATAAAGCACTTGGCAAATCTTAACGTGCTTTATAAGTGAGAGCTATCATTGTTACTATTGCTGATAACCTAGTCTTATGCCAAGATATCTACATTGTACATCTTCCAGCCCAGAGTAATGGGGCATTAGTTCTCCCATATGAATATCAGCCCATGGAGAATATTTTCTGCCTTTGGTAATCTCATGACAAGCCGCTCAGCAGGCCAGCAGTTTTGGAAATTTGACTCTTCGTTTATAAAGGCTGATGGGTTGGGTGGTACCTCGTCAGATTGTTCCATCAGACATCCATCCTCTTTGTTTTGATCACAGCCTCCAATTAAGTAAGCACACATTTCTAAGAGGCTATGAAACTATAGTCAGAGTTTTTTTTTAAATTTTAACAAAGTCTATGAAATTTTTGAAGCATCTGGTATATCTTCTTAAAAATATCTGTTTTTTTTTATCATTTTAAAACCATAGTTACTTCCCACTTAAAAATATTATGTTGTTTATTTTTTTAGTTTTAAAATCATTATCCCTCCCCACTAATTCCCTTTCACCATTGCAGGATCTTCCTTGTAAGAAAACAAAGCAGTGAAGCCAAAGAGACTTAAACATCAATCATGTTTCGTAGCATATGCAGCATTCTGGACCCATATTCCACCCATACTCCATACTCCACTCACATGGGTTCCACTGAATCCATACTTCACTGTCTAGAGCAAGTCAAGTTAGCCACCATTTATTAACTGCCTGATATGCTCCACTGTAGTATGCTAAGCACTGGGGATACAAAGAAAAGCCAAAATGAAAACAAAACCAAAAACAATTCAGTTTCATTATCTGTTTTTTAGTCAATAATTATATCCTCAGGCCATTCTGCAAGAGAGAAAACCATGAGTCCCAGTTTTCAGGCATGTCTGACTCTTTGTGATCTCATTTGGGGTTATCTTGGCAGAGATACTGGCCATTTCCTTCTCCAGTTCATTTTACAGATGAGGAAACTGAGGCAAACAGGGTGAAGTGATTTACCCAGGGTCACAAAACTAGTAAGTATCTATGTATGTAAGGCTCAATTTGAACTCAAGAAGTCTTCCTGACTCCAGGCCACCTAGCTGCTTACAGTCCCAGTTTGAAGGCATGCAAATCAACTGGATTGGAATCTAGTGTCAAAAAAAACAAACAAACAACAAAACAAATTGTACTGGAATCCAGTACCAAAAAGTACTAAAAGAATCCCAGTTTGAAGGCATTCAATCAACTGGATTGAAATTCAAAACAAACAAAAAAAAAAGGCGGAGGGTACAATGGTAATTAGATTTAATTTGTCCTAAGGGGACATTTTGTCATTTTTGAAACTTTAAAGTAATTTACCTATTGGGTCTTGTCTGTTTTTTTGCTTCAGACTTAATAGGAATGGCAACGAATTCCTATACTTCCAAAGAAAAACCAAGAAACAATGGAGAATCATTGAGGTCTAGAAGGAACCTGGATTGGGCACTGAAATTGCTTTAGGTTGCTGTATTTCCAGGCTGAGCAGGCCCTCCCAGAAGATGAGCTCGCTATTGAGCTGTCCTGGTTCTGATATGCATTAGTTGAGGTTCCCTTGTTTGTGACATAACACTTGGGACGTCACCCAATATTGGCCTCTGAAGGGGACCCAAGTGTAACCCAATGTTAACATGAGAAAGTGTGACAGGATATGCCAGAAGTTTAAAGAGAAACACATGATTTCTAGACTGTATACCTGCTGTGTTCCAGTATCTATTCAGAAAGACTCTGAGATGTGGAAGAAGGTTGAACGGTAAGAGCAAGAGGGAAAAAAAAAATCTGGCACGTCTTTTGTTGAAATTTAATCCCTCCTTTTTCCCCTTGATGCCCAGAAACAGTCTGCAGACTTTTCAATCACTTTTTAGGATACAGTGAATTTTATCATAATTTTTTTTCAACGAAAACCACATGTGCTTGTTCTTTTGACAACAGAGAATAACGAAATCGTATTTGTTAAGTCCAAAAGGCAAGTAATAAATAACTGGGACACGATTCTGAAATCCAAAGTTCTTCAAAAGAAGGAATGACTATTGTTGAAAAAAATTTAATTTGGATAGGAAAATGAACTTTTGAAGAGAAAACCATCTGAGAGCTACCCTGTGGCTCAAGGCCTTTTCCTTTCCTGCTGGACCAATTCTAGTTCTGCATCCTAAGGCCATAATAAAAAAGGGATTGTCTACAAAATGCACCCGTGCTTACGAGACTTGGGCCCACTTATCAACTTCAGGTAATAGTTAGGGTCAGGATTTTGCCAAGCAAGAATTTCCAGAAAAAAATGCAATTGGGTTCTGTTAATGTGGGTGGGTGTGGGTGGGGTGGTGGGAGGGGATGCTGAATCCTACCTTGGAAAAATGGACTCAGAGAAAAGAGGATTAAGAAAGGGCTGTGGAGAAACTTTAAGACAAAGTTCCTCCTTAGACCTAAGTAGGACATACTTTTCTTTCATGGTACTAGGAAGACTAATCCCTCTGACATGACAAAGCATTGTCTGGGTCACGCAAAGACCCATCTGAGATGGCTAGAAGGGTGCCACCGACAGATTAGACTCTGGAAACTGGCCATTGCCAGTCTGGAAGTGCCCCTCCCCAAATCCTCATTCTAAAAAAAAAAAATTGGCTAGCTGGAATTGAAATGCACATTAGTTGCCTAAAGGACTTTGGAGATTTGGGCTGCTACTTTTGACATCCTCATGGTGAAATGGTGTGTAACCTAGATTGAGTCTCAGAGTTGTTGCAAATGATCATAGCTATACCTTAAAACAAAACAAAACAAAACAGTGATGGATGGTGAAGTTTCATGTCATATGACTTTCTCTCTCTCTCTCTCTCTCTCTCTCTCTCTCTCTCTCTCTCTCTCTCTCTGTTTCTGTTCCTCACTCTCCCACCTTCCCTCTTCTCTCCTTTGTCACTCTGTCTCTTTATCTCTTTGTCACTGTCTCACTGCTTTCCTCTTTTTCTCTCTCCTTCCTTCTCTCCCTCCCTCCCTCTTTCTCTCTCCCTCCCATCCCCCTTCTCTCCTCTGATCCCTCCTTCTTCCTCTCCCCCCCTTCTCTCCTCTTGTCTCCTCTCCTATCTTTCTGTCTTTGTCTCTCTTTCTGTCTCTGTCTCAGTCCCTGTAACTGGTTTGATTTTTGGAATGCTAGCCATTTTAATATGATTGCACCAGCAGAACAAAAGAAATATAATCGTATCTTGAATGAGATCTTTGATCACTTAATTGATGAATTAAAGGCTCTCAAATGCCACGCACCAGGCGGAATGCTTCAGATTTACTGGTAATTTTAGAACCACTTTGTTATTAGTTCCTTATTTCCAGCCGCCCAGTGCAGAGGTATTTCGAAATGTATGCTTAAGTAGAAGCCAGGCTGCCCCTCCTCTCCATCTGCCATGGAACTCCAGGGAACTTACCCCAGGCAGCCAACGTCAGGAGATTTGGAGAGGTTAATTCATCTAGGAGGTGATAGGAACCAGGTTTGGGCTCTTTTTACATGAAAGAAAGGGAGAGGGGACAAAAGTGGGAAATGGGGACTGGATGAAAGGGAGAATTGAAGAGCTGTTCAAATTAATCAGGCCTGTAAGGCTGGGCTTAAAAGAAATCAGGCCAAACCTGAACAAAATAAGACTGGGGGCAAATAAGACTTACACCAAAAAATGTAACATTTGTCCTTAAAATACAGATAAGTGGACTCTGTGCTCTAGCCATAGTGACCTATTGGTGTCCCCTATGTCCCATATTACATCTCCTGTCTCCCATATTACATCTGTCTCCACGGCTTTGCAAAGGCTGTATCCCAGGTTCAGAATTCTCTTCCACCTCAACTTTTTCTCTTGGAAGCCCCAAGTTCCTTCAGGGCTCGCCCGAGTTACCTCCTACAAGAAGCCTTTCTTGAGTTTTATAGTATAATCCCACTCTCCTTGCCCTCCACCCAATTTTTTTTTTGTATTTATATTGTATTTACTTATCTGTGTTTCCCCCCAGGAGAATTCAATTCCTTGAAGTATCCAATGCCTTGCACTTAGTAGTTGCTTAATAAATTTGTGTTGAATTGAATTGAATATCAGTTGCTATTAGCAGTAATCAGCACGTTCTACAGTATGGTCTGTCTTCAGATGACTGATGTGTTCTGCCATTAACTATGTCATTACTGCATCATTATTAGTCAATATACATGTATTCAGTGCCTACTATGTGCCAGGCACTGTGCTAAGTGCTGGGAATAGAAACACAAGCAGAAAGACAGAATTTTAGTGACTTTTCCTTTGAGTCAATCTACTAGCATTTATTAAACAGCTACTACTATGCACATACAAAGAAAGGCAAAAGCAGTCTTTACCTTCAAGAAACTCTCATTCTAATTGGAGAGACAATTTGCAAAGAGCTATGTGCATAATACACACACAGCATATTAGAAAGTCATTTCACTGGTAATTGTCAAGACAGGATAAGTTTTGTCAGGTTGATGTGTACATATGTATTTGTGCTTAATCCATTTACAAAGCTGTAGGAAATAGGTTGCCTTTCGTCCCTTCACACTCCCTCTCACTACTGCCACCCCCAACTCTGTGGACATTTGATTGATTGATTGATTGATTGATTGATTGATTCTTTCTTTCTTTCTTTCTTTCTTTCTTTCTTTCTCTCTCTCTCTCTCTCTCTCTTTCTCCCTTCCTTCCTTCTTTCCTTTCTCCCTTCCTTCCTTCTTTCCTTCCTTCCTTCCTTCCTTCCTTCCTTCCTTCCTTCCTTCCTTCCTTCCTTCCTTCCTTCCTTCCTTCCTTCCTTCCTTCCTTCCTTTCTCTTTCTTTCTTCAATTGGGGTTAAGTGACTTGCTCAGGGTCACACAGCTAGTAAGTGTCAAGTGTTTGGTCTGAGGCCATATTTGAACTCAGGTCCTCCTGACTTCAGGTGCTCTACCCACTTCACCACCTAGCTGCCCTGGGATGTTTAATTTCTAATATGCCCTTGAGCTTATCTCTATCAGCCACAGAAGGAGCAGAAGCATGAGAGGCTAGGGAATTCTCTTGAGCATCCAAGGTTCTGGGTGTCTTTATGAAGTGAAATGTGGATTGCTGAGGAATGAGGTAGGAAAGACAAAGAATGGGAGGGAAGCCAATGAGCTGTGTGGCCAAGATAGAAGAAAGGTTTTCCTTTCTTGTCTGTTCATTTGATTGTTGCTAAAAATAATGAAATAATTTATGAGGCCACAGGGTTTGATCCTAGGATCTCCATTTGTCCTGTGGGGGCAGAAAGAGCACTCTGTGAGGTCTAGGTCTGGGTTTCCCAGTTTGCTGGCAAGTAAGCCTGGGCAAATGCCAAGGCTAGGATGTTTCTTTACCTGTAAAATGCAGGAATCAGATAAGATGAACTCTAAAGGACTTATCATCCTTAAAATTTTAAGATTCTAGGAGTGTTTTGTCTCTCCTCTTTCCTCTCAACACTAGATAGATAAATGAATAGATAGATAGGTGGGCAGACAGATAAAGCATTTATTAAGGCTTCCTTGATGCAAGGCACTGTGCTAAGTGCTGGGAATACAAATAAAAGAAAATGAGATGGTTCCTACTCTCAAGGAACACACATTCTAAAGGAGGAAGGTAAAACATAAAGAGGACATGGAAAACGGGGCAGGGGAAGAGTCCAGGCAGCTGATGGGGAAGTGAAACAACTGGATGAATGAGTTGAGCCAGGTGTGAAGTGAGGCACCTCAAGAAATGGCCATGAGAACCACATGCTCTAACATGCTGCCTCTAATTCGTGACATGCCCAGAATGAGCAAGTGGAGTCGTTCTCCTAGTGCCAGGATTTTGTTATGATAGAGTCTATTTGACCATTTTCCCAATTGCTTCTGGGGGTAAACCATGTTGTTGTGTTTGGAGAAGAGGGGAAAACTGAGATATTCCAACAATACCTTAGTTTATTTTATGGGCCACTCCCTCGTGCCATTGTGTAAAGAATTCACAGATTTACTGCCAGAAATTCCACCATCGAAAATCCAGCCAATGCCTTATCTATATGTAAATCTGTCCATTGTATTGCATGGAGAGAATTCATATTATTAGCCCAACTCCTATTAATTCTCTTCATCAATGTTTATGCTTGTTAGTGAGCTGTTTGGAAGTATTTATATTTACCATGTGCCTAAGAATGTGTACAAAAGAAATGAAGGACGTAGGCCTTGATAAGGCCCTTCCTTCTATTGAATTTGTTCTGACTCTTTGGTCCCTGTTACTTTTTCTTCAGCTTTCTCCTCTCTCTTGTTGCCCCCCCTTTGCTCAAAAGGACTTTCCCTCTGCTGCACAAACCTAGCTCTCCCCTGACTTGTGTTCTGAGATGAAGCCTCCTGTCTTAAATCTCCATGTCCCAAAACAAAGTTCATCCCCAATTCTTAGTTTCTCTCCAGTCCGGTTTGACCCATCAGCAACTTCTCCTTGTTTAAGGAGACCCCCCTCCAAATTTATTACCTAATTTAGATCCTAGTCCTGTTTAATAGGACCCAAGTCACCCTCCCCCCTCTCTCAAGGAGTTCAAAACCTGGGTTATTTATATTTTTCTCCTTCTCACTTCCTACCCTCCTTCAAGGAGACTTCAACATACATATTGATACTCCTCCAAAGTACTTGAACTACCAGTGTCTAAGTCTCTTTAATGACTACAGCAGAACCATATGCTTTACCAGAAACTTAATCTTACCATCACCCATAAACATGCCCTTTTCTTGATAAAAAGCTTTGGATCTGATCTTAACCATATATCATTTCCCTTCCCCTGTTTTTACCTTTTCCAAACCTATTCTTTGACCCCACAACAATGACCAATAGCTTAACCCCTCAGTACCTTTTTGAACAATTATGTCTGCTCTAACTTCGTTTTCTCTACAGAGTTCTTTCCTGAGACCTAGAGCCATACCAAAATTCCCTCCCCTCAATTAAAAAATGTATTAGATAACTAATTCAATTCCATGTAGTTCCCCATTCTCAATTTGCTTGTGCTTTTTCCTGTATTAACAATGAGGGCTTGGCACATAGTAAGCACTTAAATTCTCTCTCTCTCTCTCTCCTTCTCTCTCTCTCTCTCTCTCTCTCTCTCTCTCTCTCTCTCTCTCTCTCTCTCTCTCTCTCTCTTTCTCTCTCTCTCTCTTTCTTTCTTTCTCTCTCTCTCTCCCTTTGTCTTATCACCATGCATGCTTTCCCAAAGACAAAGCCTGGACTACTCCCACCATTTGCCCAAGGCTTCTACTCGTATGGTGCTGAATAGAGCTTTAGAAAGTCATGCAACCAAGCTGGCTGGGTCCATTACAGACTTATGTTTTCTACTTTTAATTGGGACCCTCACAGAAGCAAGACAATCTTTTTACTATTCCCTAACTGATTCTCTATACCACCCCCAGAAGCTACTCCAAACCTTCTCATCTCTCCTTAAACCTTCTACTCTTTTCTCTCCTCTAACCCCTCAGCTGAAGTCCTTACCCTTTACTGAAAAAAAAAACAAACCAAAACAAACATTTGCTATGAGATTCCTCTTTTCCCCTTCTCTACATTCTCAAAATCCCTCCATATCATCCATCATGCTCTCTGCCTTTACTCCAGCCTCTGATAATGATGATGTGGCCCTTCTCTTTGCCAAGGGTAATCCATCTCCATATGTCAATGATCCCATCCCCTCCCATCTTCTCTAGCAGATTGCCCTGTCAATCACCACCCACATAATTTTTAGTCACTATATACCAGGTAGTATCTGCTGCCTAAAACATGCCAAATCTCCCCCCACCATTAAAAGTCCTTACCATCCTTTCTAGCTACTGTCTCCTCTCTCTCTTCCCTTTTAGAAACACCTTAAAAACTATCTACACTTGCTGCCTCTAAAACTTCCTCTCCCATTTACTCCTTACCTCATTGCAATCTGCTTTCTGACCTCACAACCCAATTGAAATGGATCTTTTAGGTTTCTAATGATTTCTTAATTGCAAACCTGATGGTATTTTCTTTGAACCTCAGTTTCCTCATTTTTAGGATGAAGAGGTTGTACAAGATGGAATTTGAGATCAGTCTCTTCTAAGTCTAAATCTGTGATACTCTATCTTCTGTGTGTATGTGTATATGTATGTATTATCTTTCCCATCTCCCTCCCTCTCTCTCTCCCTCTCTCTCTCCCTCTCTCTCCCTCTCTCTCTCTCTCTCTCTCTCTCTCACACACACACACACACACACACACACACACACACACACAGAGTGTCTTCTCTGATAGAATGTAAGTTTCTTGAAGACAAGGGCTTCATTTTTCTTTCTGTATCTTGAAGCCTGTCATGTGTAAGTATTTAATAAATACTTGTTAATTGATTGATGGTTTGATCAGCCTCTTTTAAACTCCCTTTGCTTATAACTCCTATTCAGCTATTTTACTGTTAATAGAGGACCTGATCTATCCCTGTTTATCCACATTGGGCTTCTTTTTCCATTTTCCATTTTTTGTCAACCCAAAACAGCGATAAGGCAACTAAACTTCTTGAAAGATTAATCTATAACTGAGGTCTGTATTTTTCTACCACTCACTCATTCCTCCATCCCTTTTAAAATGGCTTCCATTTCCTTCATTTGGCTACAACTGCTCTCATTAATTAGTCATTTATTAACAAGTTCCTAGTCTATTTTCCATCTTCACCATCATTAATGGCTCTGAAACTTTTGACAGTTGGCTACCTCCGATCCTTCTCTGTCTCCGTGGGTTTCTTTTCTTCTCTTCCTCCTATGGTCCCTCTAACTCTAAAGATACCTGTTATGTACCTAGGTGTTTACATGCTCTCTCTCACATTAGAATATGAGCTCCTTGTGGGGCAGGAACTGGTTCTGTCTTTCTTTGTATCCCCAGTGCTTAGCATTGTGTCTGGCACATAGCTATTGACATATTGGTTGATTTACTGATTTAATGTTGATGTTCTCCAAGCAGTTGTCCTTGGTCTCCTCCACTTTACAACCTCTCCTTTGGTGAACTCAATTCAATTCAATGAACATTTACTAAGCATCTATGATGTGCTAGGCACTATGCAAAGAGCTGGGGATACAATTAAGAAAGAAGAAGATAGTTTCTACCCTCAAGGAGTTTGCAGTCTAATTCAGGAGACAGCACATGGAAGGAGGAAGGAAAGCAGGGATGTGGGAAGGGTGGGAGACATTAAGGGGTATCCAGTTTGTAGGCATCTTGTTCTGTGGAATTGAAACCAGGGAGAGCACCAGATGCAAAGTGGATCTCCCACACCCCTAACTATTAATCTACATATACAGTTCCCCAAATCTTTGTGACTAGCCCTAACCTTTCTTTTAAGATTCATACCTGCCTTTCCAACTGTTTTTAGGACTTTCTTATTTCTACCTGCTACCCAACTCTTACCTGTGGCTCCAAGAAGCTGTAGCAGGGCAGGTGGGCTAAATCAAGTTGAGGGTAACCAATAGGCCTCAAACTCATCGGTGAGTTAGGGGGATGTTTACCCCAAGCATGTGAAGACTTCCCTGGTAGAATGGGCAGCTGAAAACTGTTTGTTCCAATGGCGATGACTGAAGCAGGTGCTGTGGAGCGCTTAGAGCTTGGTCATACATGAAAAACACCAAGATTATCCACTTCATCCTCAGCCATCACCAGTTGTCTTGACTTCTGTCTTGCCGTTGGACTTCATTGACTCTGGAAGACAGAGTGAAGCTGATAACTTTGTTGCAGCTCTGTCTCTCTTAACTCCAATTCGTGAGAAAGTCAAGATATCACCCATGATGCCATTGTCCTCTTCAAAAATGAAGGATAAACAACAATTCGCTCTTCTTCTTCTTCTTCTTCTTCAGCTACCATGGTTCCTGACTGCTGTGTTCGACCTTTGTCTGATTGTTTTCCACCCTCTTGTATTGCCGTCATTCTGGCTCTTGACCATTCACCTGAATTTTTGCCCAATTCTGTTATTCTACGCCTACTCCTTGGTTCCTGCTGGTTCCTGCCTCTCTGCTTAATTAGTCTATAATATCCTGATGTCTAGCTCTTAGTACTCACACATGCTTACATTCCTACTCACCTTCTTGGTTCTGACCTGTGGCCTTGCTCTTACTGTTAGAAGCTGGATAACCTCTCGCTCTAGGCTACTTACCTGGATTCAGAGCCCAGGTAACATGATTTGACTTGACATTACTTCCAGGTCCTCACTTGGCTCATGTGGCTATGGTCTGGCCCGCATTCCCAACCTTGTCTAAGCCTTCTTATACCAACTTCTTTGTCATGTGACCTCACACTTGTGGGCCTGGGGCTATCAGTATCCAAGTACAAAGAAGACTGAAGTTCAGGGTTAAAAACCATCAATTTATTAAAAAAAACACCAAAAAACTAAAACAACCTGCTTTTTCAGCTTAAGAAAATGAGTACAAAAAAGCTGCTATGAAAAATATTTTTGAACTAATAGTGAGTTAAAATAGAATTCATTAAAAAACCCTCAACTGAAGAAGCAAGACCAGTGCTTGTTCTTAAACTCCACTGAAAAATTAAATTAACTTTATTATTTTTCTAATTCCAAAATCAAGGTTTTCTGTGACTTTTGCAATTGGATTAGTTTTTGTGTATGAGTGCATGTGCTACACACACACACACACACACACACATACACACACACACACGCAACCCAAAGGAATTCAAGATCCTTGAGGAAACACTGTTGTCACGATATCTCCCCAGTAGAGAATTAATATCCCCATTTCACACATGGGCAAACTGAGATGGAAATGATTAGAGATAAAAAAGAGGGCGTGAGACCGTCTGTCCTTTTAAATAGTCTGTGTAAGACCAACTTTTTTGGTGTTACAATGGACATTTCAGAATCTTTTGGTACCTCAATATTTAGTATAAAAATAAGGTGTTTATGAAGGACAATGATGACATGGTCAGACTTTACATGAGAGAAAGAGAGAGAGAGAAAAAATAGTGTCCTAAGGGTCCTGTAGTTTGCAAACAGAACTACCACAGTCAAAGCATGAAGAGGTGGGGGTGGGCAGAGAGAATTTCAGCAGAAGGGAAAGGAAGACAGCAGGCTACATCCTAAATTCTCTTGTGAGGGTGGTGATAGATTTACAGATTCAAGAATCTGGGAAAGAAATAGAGGCTGGGATCAAAGATGATGTCAGAGCTCTGTGGAAAGTGGATAGAGCTCAGCTGAGAATGATGATTAAAGAGAGAAAAAGGTAAATTAACTTCTTTCCAGCTAAGGCAATGAAAAGAGCACCACCCCCATTCCTCTACCCCCAGGTAGAAAACATGGTAACTTCTCAAAATTATTTGGTAGAGCTGTGCAATCTAGACCAAATATATGGCATCTGCACGAACATTTTTGTAGGCCCAGAAAATTAAGTTTGGGTGGTGGGGAGTTGGTCTTCAAAATGTGAAGTAGGAAAACTGAAAGAAATGTAAATAACTGTGCCCCCCCCACGTGTGTGTGTGTGTGTGTGTGTGTGTGTGTGTGTGTGTGTGTGTGTGTGTGTGTGTGTCTAGAGAAGCTATGAAGAGTTACTATGGTAGGCAAAAATAAATGGTCTCATGTTCAGGCTGTGTAAAGCAGTCAAAAGAAATGATGGGGAGTGGGGAAAGATGCTGAGATGATGCTAGTAGCAGGTATTTATGTTAATGCCCACAGGGCATACAGCACTGTACTAGATACTGAAGGGCTCACATGCAGGAACGACCGTGGTCCAAAGCACAGTTTGTAGGGCCTGGGTTTTTTATCTTTTGCATCTTCCTCAAAGACTTGACTAAGAGCTGCCTCACATACTGTAGGAGAGGAGTCTCATAGGTGAAAACCATTCATAACCAGCACACTTAAATGGAATATTGGCGATTTTATTTTTCTGCTTAAAAAAAAATGTGGGAGAATAGATTGCTTCAGGCAAAATTGTGTTTTACACACAGTTTCCCCAGAGCCCCAGCTATTGCTAGAACTTTTCTCAAAATGTTTGCATTCGTTTTTGTAAGAAGAAATTTGTGAGCTATCTCAGAATGTTGGTGTTCCATGCAGAAAAAGTAAGCCTTTTTCATTTTTAAATCCCAAGTGCTTCAATAGAAAATGGTGGAGACAAAGTGGATCCTTCACCTGCTGTTCAACCCTGGCATGGCATTATTTACTTTATTGTACATTTTGGGGGGTCCTGATTTTTAAATTCTGTAAGGTAGAGACCATCTGGTGTGGAAATTCCTTTCCCTACAGGAGTGGGGAACCTGCAATCTTGAGGCCACACTTGGCCCTGTAGGTCCTCCAGGGCAGCCCTTTGACTGAATCCAAACTTCACAGAACAAATCCCCTTGATAAAAGGATTTGTTCTGTGAAACTTGGACTCAGTCAAAGGGCTGCACCCGAGGACCTAGAAGGCTACATGTGGCCTGGAGGCTGCAGGTTCCCCACCCCCTGCCCTAGAACAAATAAGCAGGTGCTCTGTGAGTGTGGTCTTAAAGAGTGCTTGAGACACTTAGAGGCTAAGCACTTGCCCAGGGCCACAAACTAGTCTGTGTCAGAGGAGAGACTGGAACCCAGGTCTTCCTAACTCAAAGGTCTGCTTTTTAAAGGCAATGCCGTGCTGTCTCTTATGCACTTCATAGCTTTGAAAATTCTTGCACACGGGGATTTTTATAAATTGTGCAGCTTGTCTTTTGCTGGAACATAAGTTGTTTACATGTTGTTTCCCCCATTACATTGTGAGCTCCTTGAGAGTGGGTGTTGTCTTTTGCCTTTCTTTGTGTCCCCAGATTTAGCACATTACCTGGCATGCAGTTGGTGCTTAATAAATGTTAGTTGACTGACTAGGGAAAAAAAAGTCACTGAAATCATATTCTTTCCCTTCTTGCTGTAGAATAGCATTAATGTTGATGTATACCAGCTTTAACACATACTTGTAGACTGTTGAATTTAGTCTACTGAAAATAAGAAATTGAGGCTAGATTCCATGGTGGCTGGGACATCTAAGACAGTTACAAGTGCTGTTAAAAGGTTATTTATCTGACAATGGGAAAAAATAATCATTATTATTTAGGTAATTAAAGAGCAATTAGTAAAGATTAGTGAATTGGTTCAAGCCAGTACTCCTATTAATAAACTCAAATTCAACTCATAAATAACTTTCAAAAGATGCCATCTTAAAACTATCTTTAGGGACCAAAAAACATTATTTATGATGATTTTGCGTGCCCATCTGCCCTTGCTTAGCACTAGAACAGGAAACAACATGGCTTCTTCCTTTTTGAAGACAAAGAAAAATTGTATTTCGTTGTGTTAAAGTTAATGTCCAGTTATAGAATAATATCTAATATGAGCTTTAGGGACTGGCATAAACTTAAACACCAGAAAATGCTCGTTTGAAGTGGTTCCTTTTGTGGTTAATTTAGTAATCATATCAATTCATTTTTGAGGCAATGGGAATTTTCTTGAATTTTGATTTATGTTGAGTTTGGGGTATTAGCTATCTCCTCATGTTAATGATGATTAGTAACTGGTTGTTGACTCTTAACTATATAGTATGTGTGTCTGTGTATGTGTATCTGCGAACAGGACAGTGTAGAGTGGATGGTGAATTGATGTTGGAGAAAGGAGACCTAAGTTCAGTCTCTGCCTCTGATGTATAGAGCCATCATTGGGCAAGTCACTTAACTTCTCAGTACCCCAAAACTAGCCTTTAAGACTAACAAGTTTCAGGATAGGTGCTAGTCTGCATTAGTAGAAGGAATTTTCTTGCTGATAAGTTAGGATCCAATCCAAAAATATGTGTGTATGTATATGTATAAAAACATATATAAACATACATATTTATGTATTATATATATATATAACTAGATCCATACCCTTATCTATAGTTATAGCCATATCTGTATCTCTATTCTTTTGCCTATCTCTGTCTATAGCTATATCATCATCTATACTTATCTAGATTTATATCTACATTTATATCCATATCCATATCTATATACCTCCCATTTACTCTGTGTATATATATATTATATATACGTAGTTAACCCTCACTCCATGTCTATACCTATGTTCACATCCATATCTATCTACCAATCCATCCATCCATCATCTATCAATCCATCCATCCATCATCTATCTATCCATCCATCTATCATCAATGGCCTCCTTTATCCATAGAATTTAAAAGAGAATGTTAAAGACACAATCCACAACAATAGTTAGATTGAAAGGAAACGTAGGTTCACACAGTTAGTGTGAAGGATGTTGCTGATTTTATTGGCTTAATAGAAAGAGGGAGAAAACCAAGAGAAAAGGAGTAAAGAGCCAAAATTTCAGGTGAATTGAGTGTTCAACCTATAAAGTTATTTTAGATGGTGATTCCCATCTGGCTTACACAGTTTGGATTCTCTGAGTGTGGGTACAGTATGGAACAATAGAACATCAAAAAACTGAGTTCCTCTCCTGACTGTGCTACTAATGATAAACAAACTGTGTGGCCTTTGACAAGTCATCAAAATGAAGGGATGGGTCTGGAACAGTCGTGTCAAATTCAAATATAAATGTTACTGATCCACACATAAGGATCCTATGTTGGTTGCATATTGATTTAATTGTAAAATGTAATGTTATCTACGTTTTATTGTATTTTTGCTCATTTTGTTAATTTTTCCCCAATTACATTTTAATGTGGTTCTTGGCACTCGTAAGTGTCATAGGCCACCACCCGAGGCCTTGTGAAACCTCTGGTGGATGATCTCTAACTTCAAGATTCTGGTTTTTTTTTTGGGGGGGGGGGACTAGGCATTGGGGTTAAGTGACTTGCCCAAGGTCACACAGCTAGTATGTGTCAAGTGTTTGGTCTGAGGCTGGATTTGAGCTCAGGTCCTCCTGACTCCAGGGCTGGTGCTCTATCTGCTGCACCACTAGCTGCCCCTTAACTTCAAGATTCTATAACCTTTCTACCAGCAATTAGATATGCTCCTTCCTTGGTACACTGTTTCCCTCATCCTCAGCTACTTTTCAGGCTTGGTGCTTGAGGGAATAACCAGGTGACTAACTTACTTTTTGGGGAAGATATATGTCAGTTCTTTTCCACCTACATCATTGCTTTGAGATTTTCAAGGACACAGTCAAGGTTTGGAATGACTTCAAAATCATAAAACTTAGGAATCTTGAGAAATCACCTTGCTCAGCCTGCTGACAAACCTGGTTAGGACAGATGGTTGTCTCTCCTTGAAAATTCCCAGTCCTAGATTAGTAACCCATTTGGTTGTTTTATCACCCTGACAATCATGAAATTCTTCCTTTATGTCCAACTGAGACCCTTCATACGTGGACCCATTTCCTCTCCTCTAATCTCCGTTGAACAATCGTTCAGTAATCTCCCCATAAAAGCAAACCAACCCCCCTTTCCCCCCCCAAAAAAAAGCTTTTGATACAAATCCAACTTGGGGAGATCTGGTTCTTCTTTTTCAACTTTTTCATTGTTAACTCCTTCCCTTTGCCATAATAAGGAGATAAGATTAAGAGTGCAAGAATTTCTCACTCAACCAGAATGTACTTCCTAATTTCCCAAGGCTTCCTCATCTTTTTCATGTATATTTTAAATTTAAAGGTGCATCCTGAGCATATTTATTGCTTGTTCTTCCTGATACCAATATTTAGTCAATCCTTATAATTCATTTTCTATTTTGCCGACTGAGCGGCAAATTCAATTCCTTGGAATCTCACAAGCATTAATTAAGCACCAAGGTGCTTTGCTAGCTGCTGGAGACAAAAACAAAATTGCCTATAAAGTGTTTTGGACCAAATGACCTCCAAGGTGCTTTCCAGCCTCAAATCTATGACTGTGGGATAGGAGAACAATTGGCCTTTCCCTGGTTGGAATGGAACTCATGTGTCGGGGCAGAAACTGTTAGCTGGATTTTGCTGAGGTTCCTTCTAGTATCCCCCTCTACTTGATGCATCTAATGATACAAATTTGCAAAGGGTCTGTTGAATTCTTGGCATTGACACCTGTCAATAATTTAGTGGATGAGTTCTAAGGAATTGTCTGAGGCACATGATATTGGTTGACTTGCCCATGGTCACACACATGCTAAGGGACAGAGGGGCATTTGAACCCAAGTCTTCTTGGGTCCAAGCCCCCCACTCTCTATGATGCCACAACATCTTGCCTCTAATCCTTGCTGCCCCAAAGAACACATCTCTATTTCACTGGCTCAGAAATTCAGGTCTTGTCTGCATTATGAATGCATTCTTTAGAAAAAGAGTCTCAAAAAGATACCTTTAGCATAGAATATTTTTTTTTCTTTGGAGAAAACATTTCCCTTGGATGTTTTGGTTTGAGCATATAAACTTTGAAGATTATAGAAATGTTCTTGCTTTCCCTTTTATTTTTTTCTGAAAACTTTTTCAGGGTCAATATAGGTTGAAATACACAAATCTTTGACTTCATTATTTTCTCTCTTTGGTTCTGTGGACAGCAAACTGACCATTAAAAACATTAGCACAATTCTGATCATGTCTCTCCTCCTCAATAAACTCTAGTGACTCCCTATTGCCCTCTGTTTGACTCCTCTTTTTTAAATTTTATTTTTAATTTATGGAATAAAACAAGCATTTCCATAACATAGTATAATAAAAAGGATGATTGTACACGAAACTGCAAATCTACTATTTGAAACTTGCTATTCCTTTCAAATATACAATAAAATTATCATGTAAATTTCTTTCCCTCCCTTTTTATTCTTCTCTCCTCCCTGCCCTAGAGGTAGCTATCATTAGACACGAATAGGTATCTAATATATACATATATATGTAAAATTATTCTATACATATTTCTATTTATCTATTTATATTTTTCTGAATGTGTAGATGGTCTCTTTCATCATAAGTTCTTTATAGTTAATTTGGGTGTTTATAATAGACAAGATAACTTACTTTCTCAAAGTTGTTCTTAAAACAATATTTCTGTTACTGTATACAACGTTCTCTTGGTTCTGTTTGACTTCTAAAGCCCTTTGCAACCTGGCTCCAACCTACCTTTCCAGGTATAATGTAGATTACTCTTCTTGACACACATTACTCTTCACATAATCCATCTTCTAAATCTTTGCCTTTGTATTGGCTATCCCCTCTGCCTATGAAATGAATTGCCTCCATCTTTTAGAATCTATATTTTCCTTCAAAGCAAAATGACCTTGTATTTATTTTTATCTACTTGTATATGTATCTATGTTTATATGTATGTAAATATGCGTGTATATATGTATGCTATATATACACATATATATGTATGTATACATACACACACATGCACACACACACACACACACACACACACACACACACACACACACACACGCATTGTCTCTCCTGATTGGATATGAGCTTCTTGAGGTCAGGGACTATTTCATTTTTGTTTTTGTGTCTCTAGTGCCTAGCACAATACCTGACCCAGAGTAGGTAGTTAATAACTACTTGTTGATTGATTGATGGATCAAAAGTGTTTTCATAGAATATGTTACTTCCATGACAGACTGTCACCAAACCAATTGGATTTTTGGACCTCAGAAAGCAAGGCTGGGATTTTTCTTGCTATTACAACAAATCAGTTCACCTCTATTTTTTTATTCCCTTTGTAGAAACCACAAATTGTCTCAAATTTGCTAGGGTATCTACTTTGGGATGCCCACTCAGTAATTTCGTGCTTTGTACATTATCACTGCCCCTCCACCTCCAACTCACGGTCACCTTTCTGTTTTTAACAGAGAAGACTGTTCTTTGAGAATAGTCACCCCTGTGGTACTATCATTGCATCTTGGTTTCAGGTGCTGGGAAATATAAGGGCCTTGTTCTTCAAGTATTTTAGGGAAGAATATTGTGATTATGACTTCTTCCTGGCCCTCTCACATTGAAGGCCGAGTTTTCAGAGCGGAATTCCATCAGGGAAGTTGCTTTAGTTCAAGATCTGGGAGTGGTGGTAATGGGAAAGGGGGTTGGGAGAGGAGCTTCGTACAGTTGGAAGAAAGAGCTACTTAAAGCAAATGCTAATGATTTAAAATGTTATTCCTTCTGTGCTTTTAGAAAAAAAATAAA
This sequence comes from Phascolarctos cinereus, assembly GCF_003287225.1. Lineage (NCBI taxonomy): Eukaryota > Metazoa > Chordata > Mammalia > Diprotodontia > Phascolarctidae > Phascolarctos > Phascolarctos cinereus. Next base: position 47,820,050 of record NW_027555625.1, on the reverse strand, counting down.
ATTAAAGTAATAAAGGCTCACAGCCTGTACCTCATCTCCAGTCACTCCACTGAAATTCCCAAGAGGGTCTCCAGGCTCCCCTCTCCCCCCTCTTTAAAAATGGTGGACCTGGAACCACTTACAAGAGAGGTTTAATAAGAGGCAAATGTGTTTTATATTTTGTATCTTGTTAAGTGAAAAAAGACGGATTCTCACAAGTAGTCTCTTGGTGCAGATTTGAGTGTTCTCTGCATGGAAACGTTCTGATGCTTTGCCTGCTAGCATCTCCGCTCTGGTCCCCCTTGGCTACTTAAAGTCCCACCCCACCCCCCAGCCCCCAGAGCCAGCAAAGATGAAATTGCTTCATTTGTAGAATAGATCTGCAGATCTAGGAAACTTGTTTCTATCTGATTTGCTGATAATTTACTCCTCATTTGATTTATAAAAAAGAGACACACACACACACACACACACACACACACACATACACACATAGAAAGAGAGAAATAAAACTGTGTCTCTACTCACATACCTCTTCCCTAAGGAAAGGTTGATTGTTTTGTGGGTCTGAGGAAATCGTGATAGAAGGCAACTGAAAAAAAAATTAATAAAGATTACACAAAGGTTGTGCATTTATCCACGGGAAGAAAGAAAAAAATCTTTGCCTCTCTGGCAAGGTGTTGTGATGGAATAATACTTCACTTAAAGGCTAGCTCATTGGAAACTGAGTTCGGGGGGGAAATGATTTCTAAAATATATTACTTTATTATTATTATTTCACAATGAGACACATTCTCTTTCTGATAATCTTTTTTTATGACCTTTTGGTGTAAGATAAAGCTGTGCCTGCTGTCTGCTTTCACTATTCAGGGTTGAGGAAACTCATTATATCTGTCTTTGATCCAAAGATCTGGATTGCTAAAACTGATGGCCACAATTAAAGACAGTCCTGTTGAAAACCTGACCTCTGTCTGCTCTCAACTTCATGTAAACTTTTCAATATGGATGTAATTTGGTATTAAATTACCCATGCTTTATTGCTTTTTAGTACAGCTCTGTCTGTTGCCTTTTAAAGATAAAGGTAACATAAAAGAAAAAAAATTGTGGTGTGTCTGCATAATTATGTAATTATAAACTTGTTTTCCTACATTCAGAAAGCTCTTTGTGTGTGTGTGTGTGTGTGTGTGTGTGTGTGTGTAGCTATTGAAAAGTAATAGGCTGATAGCATTTGAGAAGAAGCCTTTATATATTTTTCCCGTAATCTCTTTGAGTTTGGTGTGTGCTGTACAAAGTAGGGTTACTGTATTTAACTAGTCCAATCTTAGGTTACATTGGTTATTCTTGAGTCAGACTTGGGGAATGAGTGAGCTCCCAAAGTATATCTTGTAGGGTTGCTCAGTGTTCATAAAGTCAAGATGAAAATCTATGCTGGAGTTAGGAGGTGGAACTTTCAGAGTCAACATTAGCAGGCCCATCCCATCCCAATCTGCATTCTTCTCCTTCTTGCCCTCCACCTCCTCCCCCCCTGCCATGGGGGTTCACATCTATTCATAGTCTACTTACCATTCTTGAAATGAAATAGATGCAGAAGGGTCTCTCCTTCTTCCCTTCAAGTTTGTCTGATACAGAAAACAGGGGCAAGGTGGAGAGACCTACTCAGGCCCCCATTTACCATGATGTTGCTGTTTTTGCACTATAGTCTATGATCCAATGCTCTGTTATTTCAGCCAGAAAGAAGCATAAGCTATCATTAGATCCTGGTAGAGGTTTCTAGAATTATGCTTTCTGAATAGAGACACAATATCTGTTCAGAGGTAGAGCTGAAATTGTAATCCCATCATAAAACCTGGAGGCAGAAACACTCTTAGGACCCTGGAAATACACAATTTTTCTACGTGTAAATGGGATGTGTGTGTGTGTGTGTGTGTGTGTGTGTGTGTGTGTGTGTGTGTGTGTGAGTGCTTGCTTGCTTATTTGTTCCTTTTGTTAAATGTACCATGGAAAGATTTTCTAGAAGAACCCCATCACAAACCAAGCAGACAAATAAGTCAACATCGAAACAAGGCACCCCACAGAAGCCAAATGGGCTGTTCCAGAAGACCTCACATATAATAAAGATAAGTTTTTTTAAGTAAAAAACAAAATGAAAAATAAAACTGTCCCACAGAATGGAGGCAAGTCCATCTTATTTTTCCTCCCTGGCCCTATAACTGAATTCTGGGGCCTTCGTCCCCTCTGGGCAGCCTGGTCTGTTGGATCCAGTGAAGAATTGCAGGTCAGTCCTTGTTGTGACTCATCTAGTCACCCTATATGATTCACATCCTATGGAAAAACATATGCTACAAAGGTTTTTACTGGCTTTCACCAGAGATCTGATTCTGGAATATCAAGGAATGTTAACAATATGTTCCATGACAAATTAAGTGCTTTTTTCAAAAAGCCTTTCCAAAGGCTTAGTTTGTAGACTAAGAGTATTTTAGAGCCAAAGGAGAAATAAACAAATTGGAAGTTCAGATACAGGGTTTTTGTTAGTGTTGTTTTCACTAAGCTGGTGTTTTCTTTCCAAGCTCCATCTCATAGAAGCATCTTCCATTTCTTATCAGCTATATACGTTCTCAATGTATATTCTTCATTCATCATTGGAAGGTGTATGCACGTAAAAGGAAGAAATCAACAGGAATCTTAAGGTCATATGCAACAGAGAATATTTGGAACCGGCACTTCAGTGACTACCCTGAGCTCCTGTGCTCCTAATTTCTGAGAGTTCACCCACCATATTGCACCTGGAATATTTTTTTGCATTGCCAACTACCTTCACCCCCCCTTTTTCAGTTCTTACTCCAGGAATAATAATAGATCAACAATAGTATTTCTGGAAAGGACATGTCAATCAATTGCTCTATGACGCTACTCACTATTCTTACTTCTCCCTAGATCAAAACACCCCTCTCTGGCCACTGTTTCTCTCTATGTATTGTTTTCTCCTGAGTTCCTTTAGGTCAGGGATCGACTTGTTCTTGATATTTGTATTCTGGTTTTTTAGCAGTGCCTGGCTCGTGGTCCACACTTCATAAATACTTTTTCTTTCATCCAATCAGTGTGAAGGTGAATAACATATAATTTCCTATTTGAGGACTCATAGCACAAATAGAAAAGTCACAAACTGCTTTGTGAGAAACATGAGGAATGTCTTTTGACTTTTTGAATCTCATTTTCGTGCATTGCCATTGATCCTTACTTTAAGACTTGTAGTATCAATGATTGCAGAAATGTGGGTACATTCTCCAGCAACATAGATCTCAAAACTCTTCATTCTTTACTGTCATAAATAGTCTTTAGGAATTGCTATAGGGGGAAAAAACTTAATGCCAGGCCAGAATGGTCCCCATTGCTTTCATTAATAGAATTTCCTTAAAATTCTTCACTTTTTTTCCTGCTAGTATAGAAACAATCTAGCCATTTTTTGAAACAAACATTCGGCAAAATTTGCAAGACCTGTTTATCATCATCCATCAATTAACAATAGGTGTGTAAAATGGAGGGAAAACTTTGGAACCAATGAGAAAAAATATCAAAATCAAGTTTTAGGGAAAAATGACCTAGAAATAATTTAATTCTTTTTATTAAGATGTTACCTGCAAGCTCTCCATGCCTGTCCAATTTGCTCTTTCACCATTCAAAAGGACCTCAGAGTTTTTTTCTTCCTGCCTTGTTAGGAAATCTATGGAAAGGACAAAATGCTGCTCTGTGGGAGACATGCTACTCATACAGATCTAACTCTGAAAGCCCTGGTTGCACTTGCACAGCACAGAATTTGGAACTTTAGTGATGGATCCTTAGAGATCATCTCCAATCCATTTATTTCACAGAGGAGGGAAAATGAGGTCCAAGGGTGTAAAGGAATTGGTCACACCGAGCTGGATTGAAACCCGGCCCTCCTGATTTCTGGTTCTGTATTCTTTCCTTTTCAACAATAACTCTTAATGGGTGTTCCCTGGAATTTTGCCTAGATGTGCCTTAAATTTTATGGAACTTCTAGTTGGAATCGTGTGCCTAAGCCTCCTGACCTTTATGTAATATGCCTTCCTTGTGCCAAAGAATAACACTGTGCCATGGGTGATATAGTTTAACAACCACAGCTTTACATCATGTATCTTGCCTCTCTAATGACCCAGTTCAATAAGACCCAGTTATTAAATGCCTGCCACGTTCAAGGCGCACATGCTAGACGCTGAGAATACAAAGACAAAAATCAAAGCATTGCCTGTCCTCATAGAGCTTACATTCTACAATGGAAGGGGAGAAAATGACATTTAAACCAATAAACATATGCATGAAATGCATCATGGAATAGTGGACAGGGTACTGGGCTTGGAGTTAGGAAGAATTGGGTTTCAATCCTGCCCAAAAGACCTACTAGCTATTTGATCTTGGGTAAGCAACTTCATCTCTACTTGCCTCAATTTCCCTAATTGTAAAATAAAAGGGTCAGACTCAATGGCCCCCAAGGTTCCTTTCAGCTCAAAATCTATACTCCTAAGGTCTTTAAAATAAGAGGATTGGATCTGATGAGCTCTAGGGTCTTCCATGATGTTTTGAGTTTAACCAAATTTTCATCCTAAAATTTGTTATTAGGGTTATGATCATTTAGGAGCCTTGTGATATGACTGATTTAATATTTCCATTGAGGTTATTATATTTCAATATCATCCTTAAGCAAAAAAATAGCTTTTGAAAATAACTATAGGGTCCATGGGATAGAATATGTAGGAAAGGGGGGACAAAAGGGAGCAGCAGTAGTTGCCATGTGTTTGATATTCAGCGACATCTCAGTCCATTAGGACCCTGATGGTGGCACTTAGTCAAACTTTACAGTCAGGTGCCCTGAGCCAAGCTGTGTGTACCATTCAGTTGGAGGCCACCATAGCCACTGGCCGGGGTTATGCCATGGCATCATTTAGGTGGCTGATGGAGTGGGATCAGAGGGAAGGTATAAAAGGTGGGTTGAAGCAAAGGGTTGATAAACTAAAGCCTTGTGATGCTAGGTGGGGGCAGGTTAGGGCTATTGGCATGAGTCAGACAGAGGATAACAGTCAGTTAATAAGTTTGGGGTGCTGGTGATAGAAACCAGATCACTGGTGCCTGTCAGTTGGAGTGGGGCGTTATCCCAGGTGGATGGTGACCTGGTCAGCTCCATTACGGTGTATGCTTTATTGTTCCCCTTTTGCTACTACTGTTCTCTTTGTTCCGTCTTTTGTAGAATGACAGTGAAGGTTTGCCCTTTTTTTTCCCTCTCATGCTGATGTAGGAAAAGGCAGAGACTGATGGTGCCAGCCTTAATTCCCCAAAGGAGAGGAAATCCAGATATATGTGAATACCCTTAGTTCTGAAGCAAGAAAAGATAAAAAGGTTGCATTCAGGTATTCATAAAGCAGACAGAGCGTGTGTATAGGCGAATTCTGTACAAATTCACATACTGTACCAGCCCTCTTAGTTCTGAAGACTGTGTGCTCATTTTCCCCGTAACATAAAAGCAGTCAGAGCTCAGCTGAACTTCCAGGCTTAGACCAGGCATTCATAGTTAAAGTTCCTTTTATTTGCAGCACAACAAATTGATTAAAAGATCAATTCAGATCCAGCAGGAATAAAAGTATCTTTTTTCCTGGTTTGTGAGTTTTTTTTCTTATCAGTGAAACAAAAGAAAACTTTACAACCAGGAGAACTGCTGGCCACAGGTCGAAACCTGACCTCTTAGAAAAGATGCTGAGCTGGTGGCAACCAACTTTCTGTTTCTGTTTTGTACTATCTTTCTTTCTTTCTCATTGAGTGGCTTTCTGCCTTTAGAACTGAAGTGAAATCTTTATTGAAAGCTCAGGGGGAAAAAAAGAAACCTGGGTAAAGGAACAGATTTTTTTTTCAGCTATTAATATGTGCTAATATTGATACAGATATTATTCAAAGTTTTCTATCTAGCTATATAAACACAATGAGTAGAGTGTGCTGACCTTGAACTCAAGGCAATCTGGGTTCTAATTCTGCTTTTGATTCTTATGAGCTATGATAACTACTGGTAAACCTTTTAACCTATTGGAGTCTCAGTTTTTTTTTTTTATCTGTAACATGAAGATGATAATGCCCATTGTACTTAATTCATTGAGATGTAAGTATCCAGGAAGACAAAGTTTGTAAAGCACTTGGTAGACTTTAAGGTACAGTGCGGCCCCTTTTGGGCAGCTAGGTGGCTCAGTGGATAGAGCACTGAGCTTGGAATCAGGAAGACTCATCTTCCAGAGTTCAAATCCAGCTTTAGACACTTACTAGCTGTGTGACCCTGGGCAAGTCGATTAACCCCTATTTGACTCAGTTTCCTCATCTGTGAAATGAGCTAGAGAAGGAAATCGCAAACCACTCTTGTATCTTTGCCAAGAAAACTCCAGATGGGGTCATAGAGAGTCAGACAAAGCAGGCCCCTATTAGTGTGAATAATGAATTCCTTGGAATGGTGGCATTATTTGAATTCCTAGTGTCTGTTTACATTCCACTGGAACCAATGACTGTCTTTTACATAAATATAACTTAGTTTGAATTTGAATATGTTCCATGAACACACCATGGGATTCATTATTCACACTAATTGGGACCCAATATAAATGTCAGGGATTATTATCATTAGTGTCATCCTCATACTATATGGACTCGTCCCAGAGGGGATAAACCGTCAGGTCCAAGGACTCACCTCCTATGGGAAGCCATTTCTGCTCCCCCTATTTGTTACTGCTTTTTCCTTCAGGTAATTGTGTATGTATACTTATTTGTTGACTTGTATGAACTCAACACATACAACCTGAACTCATCATATTTCTTTCTAAACTCACCCTTCTTCCAAACTTCTCTGTTTCTTTTGAAGGGACTACCATCCTTTCAGTATCCTAGATTTGTGATCTCAATATTATCTTAGACTTCTCGCTCCCTCTAACCCCACATCTCCAATCAATTGTCAAATCTTACCTTTCCCCCCATTAGACTATAAACTCATTGAGGACAAAGACTGGATTTTGTCTTGGCTCCACATACCTAGAGCCTGGTGCAATATCTTATGCATAGTAGATAATCAATAAGTATTTGTTGGATTGTATTGCAATTAGATAGGATAGGGCTTTAGAGACACAATGGCTTGGTATGATTCTCTCACAAGTGTGATTATTTTCATGTTGACATTGATAGTGGAATCATTGACATGGATATTGGTAACATACCATTACATCCCCACTGACAGTATTAGGACCCAAGGGCCAGGCAAGGTGGCTTGGCAGACCACATCTGACTTCTGAGTTGTATTACATCTATCCTGACCTAGACATTTCAGAGGCATGATCTTCTCTTATTAAATGTCATTTCCCATTTCCCCCTTGAACACACAATTTCCCAAAGAGATGCTTGTCCTTTTGGAAATGGTTATTCCAGTAACCTTTTAAAAACAGAACCAAACTGTAGCCATGAAATCCCACTTCCCATCAAGAGTTGTATCAAATAGTGTTGTGAGTATATGGTACATGATTATAAGGACTTTGAGAAACCAGTTCTTTTTATTGTGCTTTTGCTTTAATCTAAAAGAAATCAATAATTTTAAATATGATGCCAAACACACACATATACACACACACACACACACACACACATATATATATATATATACATACTTTGTATGTGATTTTTCATGAAATAATTTTTTCTTGCTGCTAGTTCTTATTAAGTAAGCATTAATGAAGCAGTTACCTGTGACAAAATACCAGATACCAGCTAAATAAAATGACTAATATCCTAGAAATGAAACTTGCATTGGAAGAAAAATTATGAAAATAGCTTGTGGTGGAGGTGTGATACTGAAGAGAAAAAACATGGAATTATTTTTCTTTCCTTTATTGTGTTGACATTTGACCCCTTCTGTGCTAAATCCTCTTCTCTTCTTTTTCTATAGCTTTCAAAACTTATTCACTAGATGTTTTTTGCCTGAGGAAGAGAAGATACTTTCTCCTACCAGTTCCTAAGGATGGTCATATGGCTGATATAACCAAAGACACCATTGTGTCCGAAGACATCAATATCCATTGAACACAATTCAATGGATAGGTTAACTATTTAGTGTTTTTTCTCCTAATTTCCTTTACTTCTTTTTGGGGGGGGGCAATTGGGGTTAAGTGACTTGCCCAAGGTGACACAGCTAGTAAGCGTTAGGTCTGAGGCCGGGTTTGAACTCAGGTCCTCCTGACTTCAGGGACGGTGTTCTATCCATTGTGCCGCCTAGCTGCCCCAATTTCCTTTATTTTTAATGTGGGTGTCTGGAGTCAGCCCATGTATCCATATTAATGTTTTCTGTTTCATCTTCTTTGCTATCATTATCACCATCAGAAAATCTGCACTGTGTGCCCATGCATGTTGGTAAGTGTTTAACAACTGGCTCTCAAAAAAAAAATCATACATGCAATGCACTTTTAAGTTAATTCTTCATCCTCCATTACTTTCTTAAGTCTAGACAATCAACAAAATAATGTCATGCCCTGATTTGTAGCATTTACTGATTTTCCAAGTAGAAAGGTTCACCCTGAAACTTCGAGTTGGTAAGAGCTGGTTCTAGCATACCTCTGTTTGTAGACTACACTATGAGACCCATATGTGTATATGTATATGTATGTGTATATGTATATGTATATGTATATGTATATGTATATGTATATGTATATGTATATGTATGTATATAGGTATGTGTACACGTATATGCATATATAATATATGTGTTTATATGTATATGTGTATGTATACACACATGTATATATGTGTATATTTGAGCCAGCTTTTACCAGTTTATATATTCAGATATGTGTGTATATGTGTATATTCAATAGAGCCCCTGCTCTCAAAGATCTTGAAATCTGATTTTGGAGAGTAAATCTGCCTGAGGACAGGAACCATGTCTGTATAATTTCTTCTAAATAGCTTTTAACACAGCCTAGCTTGTGTGAAAATATTTAATTATTATAGCTTGACTAGAATATTTCCAGATTTGATCCACTCAGTGGATTTTTTCCTAACTCCCTCAAAGCACATATTACCCTGTCTCTTCCACAAACTGCTATAATTTCTCAGAAGCTGTGTCTTGGGATTAAAAGCATTATAAAAAGTTAATTTTAGTCATCTGAGTGACTTATTCATGTCAAGATAAGAGGTATGCTTATTTTTTTTCTATTTCCTTTATTTATTTCTTCAGTTTGAGCCTCATTTCAAGATTGTCCTATGATTCAATGTAATTAGGAGACTTTTAAAAAAATAAAGTATTTCGTATTTCAAAACTGACAGATCTTGTTAACTTCTTAAATAAGGTATTTTGCATCCTGGGGAGATGTGGACAGATTAAAAAAAATCATTATAGTAAATAAGGCCAATTTCTGATTGTAAAATTTGACTTCTATTTCTAGTAGGTCACTGGCCAGGGCAGGGATGGAAACTAGATAGTATGAGACTTCATCCAGAAGATGATTGTTGGGGAATAGGGCAAGGAGGAGATCAGATTTAAAGTGACCCTTTAGAGAGATCATAGAATTTAGAGCTAGAAGCCTGCTTAGGGGTCATGTCAACTCACTTTTTTTTTTTAAAAAGCCTTCATTAATGACTTTGTTATAATATCACAGTCCTTTCCTGATATACCATTTCTATTCATTGAACTCTCCTTAATAACGTAGGGGGAAAAAGGAAGCAAAACCAACCAACATGGTGACACTATCCAATGGATGCTACTGTTGATATTTGTAGTCTCCCATTTGGCTATGGAGTTGAGGGAAATATAATTCATCATCTGTTCTTCCTGTGCAAGGACTCTTTCACATTTCTACAATAAAAAAACCCACAACTCAGAAAGAAGTATTTTGATTGCATTTATACAGCTAGAATAAACTTGAAAGAGCTGGGGCTGGAACATCACGATGACTTGTCCAAGATTGTACAAGTTATAACAATATCAGTAATGATAACAAGCAAGCATTTATATAGTGCTTTAAGATCTGCAAGGCATTGTGCAAATACTTTCTCATTTGATCCTAATAAAAACCCTGGGAGGTAGGTGCTATTATAATACTCATTTCACAGAGAAGGAAACTGAGGTAGACAGAAGGTAAGCAGCTTTAAACTTAGGTCTTCCTGACTCTAGGACCAGTACTCTATCCACTGTGATACCTAACTGCCAATAATAATGGATATTTATTTAGTACTTCATATATACATGTATGTTTACATATATGTATATTCACGTATACATGTATGTGTGTGTATATAAAACACCTCAGTATATATGAAGTGTGGTATAATGGATAGAGAGTGAGGAAGAGCCAGGTTCAAATGCTGCCTCTGACACATAAGGCTCTTTTCTCTTCTCTTTTCCCTCTGTGCTCATTCTGTCGGTAACCTCATCAGCTCCACAAGTTTAAATATCATCTTCATGAAGATGGCATGTAATGATCTATCTATTTATCTATCATTATCTAGCCCTGTTTTCTCTCCTGAATTTCAGTTCCGCACCATCAGTTGACTATTGGACATTTTAAACTGGCTATCCCAGAAACATCTTAAACTCAGTATGCCTAAAATTGAGCTCATTACCTTCAACCCTTTGTTCAGTTGTTCAGTTGTGACCCCAGGGACCATAGCACCTCAGGCCCTTCTATCCTTCACTGTCTCTTAAAGTCTGTTGAAGTTCATATTTGTTGTTTTCATGATGCTATCTATCTGTCTCATCCTCTGTCATCCCCTTCTCCTTTTGTCTTCAGTCTTTCCCAGCATCAGGGTCTTTTCCAAAGAGTCCCATCTTCTCATTATGTGGCCAAAGTTTTTTAAGCTTCAGCCTCAGTATTTTACCTTCCAGTGAGCTGCCTGAACTGATTTCTTTAAGAATTGACTGATTTGATCTCCTTGCTATCCAAGGGACTCTCAAAAGTCTTCTCCAGTACCACAATTTGAAAGTATGGATTCTGTAATGCTCAGCTCTCCTTATGGTCCAACTCTCACAGCCTTACATTGCTACTGGAAAAAACCATAGCTTTGACTCCATAAACTTTTGTCAGCAAGGTGATGTCTCTGCTTTTTAGTAAGCTTTTACCATAGCTTTCCTCCCAAGGAGCATCTTCTAATTTCATGGCTGCACTTGCCATCTGCAGTGATCTTTGAACCCAAGAATATAAAATCTGACCCTGCTTCCATTTCTTCTCCCTCTATCTGTTGTTGCTCTCCTCTTTCAAACTTTCCTATTTCTGTTGAAGATGGCGCCATTCTTCCAGTCTCATAGATTTATGACTGGTATTATCCTGGACTTCCCACTCTCCCTCACTCTACATATCTGCTCTGTTGCCATTTTTTTTCTCCTTCCACAATGTTTTTCACATATGATCCCTCCCCTCACAGGGCTACCATCTTGGTCTGAGCCCTTATCATCTTCCCCTGAAATCACTACAATAGCTTCCTAATTGGTCCTCCTGCCTCAAGTCTTTCTTACACTACAATCCATCTTATACTATTACTGAAGTATTTTCCTTTAACATAATCTGAGTATGTGATTTCCCTATTCAATCAATTCCAGTACTTCCTACTGGTTCTAAGATCAAATGTAAACCATATGTTTAGCTTTTAAAGGGTAAAGTATATCACAGGAAAAGGCACAAAAACCTATTACAGCAGAGGGAAAGAAGGGAGGGAGATGAGCATTGTTTGAATCTTACTCTCGTCAGATTTAGCTCAAGAAGGGAATAACATAATCAGTTAGGTATAGAAATCTAACATGCCCTATAGGCAGTAGGAGGGAAAAAAGGAAAGAAAAGGGAGAGGGAATAGAAGAGAGGGAAGAAGTAGTAAGGGTAAAGGAGAAGAAAAGGGAGGGGACTAATTCAAGGGAGGTGGGACTGAGGGAGGTGATGGCCAAAAGCAAAACATTAGTGAGGAGGGAAAAGGAGAAAGGAGAAAGAAAAGCATAAACAGGGGGAGGAGGGGAAGGATGGAGAGAAAGACACAGATAGTAATCATAACTGTGAATGTGATATATGAATGTAATGGAATACTATTGTGCTATAAGAAATGATGAACAGGCTGACTTCAGAAAAACCTGGAAAGACTTGTATGGTCTGATGCTGAGTGAAGTGAGCAGAACCAGGAGAACGTTGTACACAGTAACAGCCATGTTGTGCGATGACTAACATTAATAGACTTAGCCCTTCTCAGCAATACAAGGATCTGAGGCATCTCCAAAGGCCTCATGATGGAAAATGCGATCCATATCCAAAGAAAGAACTATGGAGTTTGAATGTGGATCGAAGCATACTATTTGCTATTTTTTTTTCTTCTGTTGTGTTTTGTTTCCTCTTTCTGGTGGTTCCTCCTATTGGTTCTAATTCTTCCTTACAACGTGACTAATGTGAAAATATGTTTAATAGAAATGTATATGTATAGCCTATATCAGATTGCTCACTGTCTTGGGGAAGGAGGTGGAGAAAAATGTAAAACTCAAAAGTGTGTGGAAGTGATTGCTCATAAATCAAAATTTAAAAAAAAATATTAAAAAAAAATTAAAGCCCTTCCCAACCTATATCACCATCTATCTTTTTAGTTTCCTCAGATATCACCTCCCATACTCTTTTTGCAATCCGGCCAAAGTGGCCTTCTCTTTGCTCTTCCTTTCCCTTTGCCTTTGAATCTGCTGTCTTCCATGCCTAGGATGCACTCCCTCATTACCCACAATTCACTGAGACCCTCTCTTCCTTAAGATGAAGCTCAAGCACTGCCTTTTACCTGGGCCTTTCCTGATTTCCTCAACGGTTTAGTGCCATACCTCCCATACTACCTTGTATTTAAATACTTTTGTTTGCATTTTTATCTATTCACAGTGACTTTGTTTGGTGGACTTGTCTTCCCTTGAGCTCCTTGTGGGTAGGAATCACTTCATTCTTTGTACTTCTGTCACCAGGGCCTAGTACATCGCCTGGCACATAATAACTGATCTTTAATGGGTACTTGTTGGCCGATTGATTACACATCAGAAACAGATATGAATTTACTAGTAGAAATGGCAATTTGGCATTGATCCTCAATCCTCAGTTTCCTTGACCTCTCCTTGACCTAGCTTTTGACACAATTGACCCCTGCCTCCCTCTGGACATTTATTCTTTCCTAGATCCCCATGATGCCACCCTGTCCTGGTCCTCCACGCCCCAGCTTGTATGATTGCTCCTCCTTTGCCACCCTTACAGGGTCATAATGCAACTCTCCCCGCCCAAACACGGCTGTAACCTAAATCGGTCCTGGGGCCTGCTTCTCTCTCTGCTTTCTCCCCTGATGATGTTGTTTGTTTATATGGCTTGGATGATCAGCTTTGTGCAGATGACTTCCAAACACGTATAGACAAACATTATTTCTCCCCTGAACCCCATCTCTGGCTGTCCTCTGGCCATCGTCACCTGGTTGTTGAACTGAATGTGTGCAAAACGGAATCCATTATCTGCCCCTCTAATACCACCACCCCTTTAAATTGCCGCACTTCTGATGAGGCATCAGGAAGTACTTGTCAAGGACCAATGCCTCTATCCTCTTAGGCACCCAGATTTCACAACTTCGGAGTCATTTTTGACCCACCACTTGCTAAGTCAAATCAATTTTACTGGGCAGCCAAAATACCTATCCCACCAGTTCCCTTCTCACTGGTCATGTTGTCACCAGCCTTGTGTGGAGGTGGTGCAGTGGATTGAATGCTGGACCTGGAATCAGGAGAATCTGAGATCAAGTCTGGCTTCAGACATTATTCAGACCCTGGACAAATAAGTCACTTGACCTCCATTTGCCTCAGTTTCCTTCTTTTTAAAATTGGGATAATAATAGTAATTGCATGGTTGTTGTGGGGATCAAATGAGATAATATTTGTAAATGGGTTAGTACAGTGTCTGGCACATAGTAAATGTTATATAAATGCTTATTCCCTTCCCCTTATAAGGGTCCCCATCATCCTTAGCCTAGGATATAATCTCCTAATTGGTTTTCTTGTCACCAATTTCTCCCATCTCTAATCTATTTTTCAAGAATTTGCCAAGGCAATCCTTCTAAGGCACAGATCTGATCATGTTCCTTTCTCACCCCTACTCAAAAATCTGAAGTGGTTCCCTATTTCCTCTGGGATAAAATACGGCTGAGCCTGTCTTTTAAGTCCCTCGGCAATGTGGCCCCACCTAACTTTCCAGTTTATTTCATATTCACCCCCTTCATATTCTATCTGTTCTAGACAAACTGGCCCACGGTTGCACTGTTGCTTAAATGTATCTCCTGTGTCTGTGCCGTGTGTGTGTGTGTGTGTGTGTGTGTGTGTGTGTGTGTGTGTGTGAAAGAGAGAGAGAGAGAGAGGAGAGGGGAGAGTGGGAGAGAGAGAGAGAAAAAAAAGAGAGAGAGAGGACATGTTTGGAACGTGCTTACTCTTCCCTCTCATCTCTTGGAATCCCTAGCTTCCTTCAAGAAACTCAGGGGCCATCTCCCACATGAAACCTTTTCTAATATCCCCTCTTGTTAACTTTCTCTTTCTAATGAAACTACTTTGTATTATTTTATATATAAATTGTATTTACGTATTTGTGTATATATGTCACTAGAATAGAATACTAAGTAGCAAAATGTAAGCTCATTGAGGACAGGGACTCATGTTGTGCAGGGTCTTTTTAAAAACAATTACATTTTATCATTATCTTCTGCTTAAAATTCCACCTGTATCCTTCTCCATCCCAGAGAGCCATCCTATACATCAAAGAATTTGGGGTAGAGTCTTAACAAATGTTTCTTGAATCGGATTTAATCACTAAAAAATCTCCAGTGGTTCCCTATTGCCTTTAGGATAAAACACAAATTCTCCGCCCAACATTAAAGATTCTACACAGTCTGGGTTCCGGCTGACCTCTTGGATTTATTTTACTTTATGCTTCTCTAAGCACTCTCTATTTCAGCCAGACTGTACTCCTTCCTAGTCTCTGAACTCAACATGCTAGCTCTTGCCTGGTGCCTCCCATCGCTGGTGTGCATTCCCTCCTCATCTGTGTCTTTCAAAATCCTTGCCTTCGTGCAAGGTAGCTCAATGCTACCTTCTTCCTTCATCTCTCCTGCTTTTACTGCTCTCTTATTCCTGCAGTATGCTTCGATATGCCTGGTGCTCTTTACTCCCCCCCTTCATTCCCTATCCTGTAATTTACTTAGCCATGTATGTCCCATGTTCCTTTAGCAGTATAGAAGCTCCCTGGGGTCAGCTTGAATTTTATTCCCCTCTACATACTCAAAATACTGGGCAGTGAGGTGGCACCATAGTTCATAGAGCACCAGATCTGGAGTCAGGATAACTCATTTTCCTGAATTTAAATCTGACCTCAGACACTTATTAGCTGTGTGACACTGGGCAAGTCACTTCACCCTCTTTGCCTCAGTTTCCTCATCTGTAAAATGAGCTGGAGAAGGAAATGACAAACCGCTGTAGTGTCTTTGCGAAGAAAACCCCAAATAGGTCACAGAGAGTCGGACATGACTGAAACGACTGAAGAACAAAAAATATTCAGCAATCCAATGACACTGGTCTCCTTGATGTTCCTTGAACATACAACACTCCATTGGTGCTGGTAATTCCCCATGCCTGGATACTCTGCATCTCTACCTCCTGGCTTCTCTGGCTTCCTTTGGGAGGCACCTTAAAATCTCTTTCTTCAAGGGGCTTTTCCTGGTTAAGCCTCCCCCCCCCACTGCTAGTGCCTTCCTTTTTCATTTAAGCTTTATAAATCCCACGTCTACATAGCTGTCTGTATGTTGTCTCCCCCATTAGAATGTGGGCTGCTTTGGGGCAGAGACTGTATTTTTGCCTTTCTTTGTACCCCCAGAGCTTAGCACAGTACCTGGCATGGAGTAAGCCCTTCATAAATGCTTATTGACTGATGGAGGGCTGTTTTTGTCATTGTATCCTCAATTGCTTCTGTGTCTAGCCATAGATAATAACTCTATTTTAAAATAATCTCTCCATTTTATAGATGAGGAGCCTCATTCCCAGGGAAGTTGAGTGGCTTCTCCAATGTCAATACTTGGGTCAGGATTTCATCCTCATGTAATAGATCTGGAGCTGGAATCAACCTCAGAGGTCCTATAGCCCAACTCCCTCCTCCCCACACACATACAAGGCACAGACACAGGAGATAGGATGTCATGTATAGGCAACTGTTATACATTGGGCCAGTTTGCCTATAACCAACAGGGTATACACACACACACACACACACACACACACACACACACAGAGGTATGTATGTATATGTGTATGTATATATGTGTGTGTGTGTGTGTGTATACGAAATAAACTAGAAAAAAAAAGTTAAAAAAAACCTCCTAAACCTCAGAGAGGTTAAGTGTCAAGGTCACATAAGCAGTCAGTGCCAGAAACAAGATTGAATCCATGTCCTGTCACACCTGAGCCAAAGTTTTCCCTGCTGCACCTGAGAATAGGTAGTCACGTGGCAGAAGTGTTGGACATGCATAAACCTGGGTTTGAATCCTGCCTCTAACACTTCCTCCTTGTATAAGAATGGGTAAGTCATTTAATCTCTCTGAGCCTCAGTTTACTTGTCTGTCAAGTTGGGCATTACTATTATTAAGGCTTGTAGGACTGCAGGTGAGGTTTTGATGAGATAATGCATATAAAGACTGTGCAGCCTGAAGTGTTAGCAGTAGAGGGGACAGAGGGCTCTGCCTCGGCAGCAGCGAGGTAGGGAACACATATTTCTGGCACTGAGTTTGTTTAATTTCCACTGTGTCGCATTTATTTCCTGTTGCTGCTCCTCTGATCATCCTCATAAAAGCTAGGATTTAGGGAGAAGTTTAAGGCTTGTGAAGAGTTTTACAAATTTGTCATTTGATCCACGCACCAACCCTAAGAGGTCAGTGCTGTTATTTTCCCCATTTTACAGAGGAGGAAACTGAGGCTGGGAAAGGTTAAATCACTTGCCCAAGGTCACGCAGCTTTTTAATTTGTTTTCTTGACTCTGAGTTCAGCACTCTATCCATTGTGGCACTCAGACGCCTCATGGAAATGAGAGAAAAGACATCTGGATGCAAAAGATGCACTCAGATTTCTCTGAGAAGCACAGATTTTCCTGAAAGCTTCAGCTAAAGCTGATGCAATGCAGAGGAAAAGTTTAGTAAGAGTCTCAGCAGCACATTGCCTGATTACATTTGTATTTGTTGCTTGAATCTTTTTGAATGCTACACCCCCCACCCACCCACCTGTCCACACACGCATTTACCTGTTCAGCCTAACTTAGGAATCACTAATTATACTATTGTTGTTCAGTCATTTTTCACTTATGTCCGGCTCTTTGCGACCCCCATTTGGTGTTTTCTTGGCAAAGATATTGGGGTGGTTAGTCATTTCCTTCTCCAGCTCATTTTACAGATGATGAAACTGAGGCAAACTGGGTTAAGTGACTTGCCTAGGGCCACACAGCTAGTAAGTGTCTGAGGCTGGATTTGAATTCAGGAATATGAGTCTTCCTGACTCCAGGCCTGGTGCTCTATCCTCTGCATCACCTAGCTGCCCATTCTGGCAAAAGTTGATCCACTAGGGTCAGGAAGACCTGAGTTCAAATATGACCTCAGACACTAAATTGTATGGTGCTGCATAAATCACTTAACCTTTATCTACCTCAGTTTCCTCATCTGTAAGCAGGGATAATAATAGCACTTACCTCTCAGGGTGGTGAGAATAAAATGAGAAAATATTTGTAAAATATTTGACAAACTTTAAAGCACTACATAACTTCTGGCTATTATTATCTTAGGTCCCTTGAGTATGGGGGCTTATCAACTGCCTTGTAACTAGAGGATACACTTGGTTATCACCCAAACCTAATGGCCTCTTGTATGCAAAAAAAAAAAAAAAGCTCCCATTTCTATCCCTTGCACCTAAAGCTTTGGGAAACTGACTTGGAGCCAATGAATGGAATCCAGGCTATATACAGAGCACCTAAAATGATTTTCTAAAAGTTCAGGTCTGACCATGACACCTTCCTATTCAATAATCTCCTTATTGGCTTCCTATTACTTTCAAGATCAAAAATAAAATTCTGTTTGGCATCTAAGCCTCTTTACCACCGGGCCCTTTCCTACTTCCCTCTCTTCTTACACATTCTTCCCCCCCATCTCTTTCCCTCTATACTGTTCAGCTACACTGCCCTTCTTGCTTATGCTTGCACACAACTGTCCTCATTTCTCTGAGCCATATTTGTAATGGTCTCCTTTCTAGTCTCTACCTCATGGAATCTCTGTCTTCCTTTAGGACTCAGCTCAAGGAATCACCTGTAAGAGGCCTTTCCTGATTCTCCCCAAAATTACGTGCTTTGTATATATTTTGCACGTATGTGTATATAAATAAATACCTCCTGCTAGATCACTACCTTGTCATGGTGGAGGGACTTGTATAGCTCAATGAAACTATAAGCTGTGCTGTACAGGGTTATTCAAGATGGATGCGTCATAGTGGTAGATTCTGACAAAAGGTAACCCACTGGAAAAGGAAATGGCAAACCACTCCAGTATCTTTGCCAAGAAAACCCCACAGAAGGTATTGACAGACTTTGGGAGATGGAGAACAGAAGAGCCTGGCGTGCTATGGTCCGTGGGGTCATGAAAGGTCGGACACAACTGAATGACTGAACAACGATGTATAAATATACAAAAATATGAACACATACACACATATATATGTAAATACATGTTTTGTCTGTTATTACATATGAACATGTTTCCACTCGTGGGCTGGGACTGCTTCCCTTTTATCTTTAGATCCTCAGGACCTTGCTTACTTCCAAGTTAGAAAGAATATTTCATTATAGTGGAAAGCATCCAGATGTGTCCTGCCCCAGGCTGGTAGACTCCAGGTGAACCTTCCTCAATCCCAGCCTGACTATGTCTTAGGAGCTATGTCCTACCCATTCATCCCATAACCCAACTACAGTTTTCTTAAAAAAGTTGATTTGGGATTTCTTTATGTACTGCTTGCTCTGGGCACAAGAAATAATACTTAAAGCTCTGTGTAGTCAGCAAGGAAATTTTTGTCCCTAACTCTTCCTAACTCTTCCTAACTCTTAACCAACTTCCCCAAGCCTCCCAACCCCACCCCAGCCTCTTGTTATTCTTCTTTTCCTCCTCCCTTTCTTCTTCCCCTTCTCTTTCCTTCCTTCCTTCCTTCCTCTTCTCTTTTTCTTCCTCCTCCTTTTTTTTTGGAGAAAATATGCAACATATATAAACACATAACACCACTATTTCTGAATTATGTAGAAAAATGTATTCCATGGATCAATTACACAAATCTACCATATCCAAAGCAGATCTAGTAACAAGTGCTTCTGGTTAATTAAAAAAAAAAGTGTCATCCTTTTTTGATGTTGTTTCTCCCTTATTAGTGTACCCTTGGTGTTGAACTACAACTTTCACAATTTGTGGAGCAGTGTTTGGCTTTCTCCCTAAGATAGGAAGATCACTCCATTATTTTTATTTACCGCAGGTGTTCATTTCATGGTTGTTTTTGTTTCTCCAAACTGAATTTGGGAATGGCATTTTGGGAATGCCAAGAATCCTACTGAGATGGTTCCTCTTTATTTCTCTCTCTCTGTCTCTTTCTTTCTTCCTTCCTTACTCTATTCTCTCTCCCTCTCTCTCCCTCCCTCTCTCCCTCTCTCTCTCTCTCTCTCTCTCTCTCTCTCTCTCTCTCTCTCTCCTCTCTCTCTCTCTCTCCCTCTTTTTCTCTTTCCCCATTTTCTTCTCTTCTTTCATCCATTCTCTCTCATTCTCTCCTTCCTCTTGTCTCCTTTTTCCCCTTATCTCACCATCTCTCCTTCCTCTCTCCCTCCCCCATTTTCTTTCTCCCTCTCTTCTTTTATCTCCTCTCTCTCTTTTCTCTCTCTGTCTCTCATTCTTCCTGTCTTTATATCTCTCTCCCTTCATTCTTTCCCTCTTCTCTTCTATCTCTCTGTTCTCACTCTATCTCCCTCTCCCTTTTTTCTGTCTTTCCTCTTTCTCTTTCTCTCTCATTCTTTCTTTGTCTCTGTCTATCTCTGTGTATTTCTGTCTCTCCCTCTGACTCTCTCTCCCCCACCCCCTGCCCTGTGATCCTCTCTGTTCCCCGTAAAGATGATGCTTTTCAGTTCAACATATTCCCATTGACAAAAGCATGGAAAAAAAGGGTATAGCCAGCTAATTACATGTTCTGTATCAAGACTGGAGCCAGAAGGCAAGGCAGAGGAGTCACCAAGCTGCCCACCTCCCCTCTGTTTAACTTGCTGTCAGTGCTACTGTTCTGGCCCTAACAGGTCTTAATGGAGCCAAGGGCGAAGTGGATGATTGTTATCCCCTTAACTAAAATAATTAGCTCTTTACTGGGAACGGTAAAGAGAAACTGATTTTTAAACAATATTTCCTTGATTTTCTGAAAGGTCCTTTCTCTGGAGAGCTTCCCTATCACCTCTTATTTTCCCGTCCTCTCATTTGTCTCTTTTCATGGTGGTGGAGAATACGAATCCTATGGAGGCGCCTAACATCAATGCGGATTGAAAGCAGTTGTTGCTAGAACAGGGCAGGGAAAGAGACAAACTGAGCTGTGAACCTCAAGGCCCAGTCCTCTTAATGAACCCAGTTTGTTAGCTGGCATTGTAACGCTACACTGGATTTCCTCCCCCGCCCCCAAACAGTAGAGTGGAAAGACATAATCCTAACGAGCAGGGGGCAGGTGGGGATCGAGGAAAAGTTCTGGAGCTCATTTCTACTCTCTCTGCTTTTAAAGCTACAGTCGAAGGAGCCACATTTTCCATTTCCAAATCTCCAGTGTAAAGTCATTAGTATTTTTGATTATCATCAGTTTTCCAGAATAGATTTCTCCTATTAAAATATTTTTATCATACAAAATAAAGCAATAAAATTCTGATTATGAGCTGCTAGACCTATCTCTAGTTCACATACTGCTGAATCAGGGTTTTGGTTTTATTCTTCAACATTTTTGGAATTTAAAAGCAATTACTCTATAGGAATTTGGTTCTATTGCATATGTTTGGGTCCCTCAATATCTTTGAGCCAAATTTTTGTAGGTTAATTTGGATTAGAGATCTAGCAGATTGGACCAAAGCTTTCTGGATGTTTTCAAATTTATATAAGGTTTATAAAAAACCATGATTGGTCATTAAAAAAAAATAAAATTTTAAGTTGGTTTATCTGGGTTCAAATCTAGGCTCTTTCTTTACCTGTGTGATTTTAGGAAAGTCACTTAACCCCTCTGGGTTTCAAATTCCTCCTCTGTGGAATGAGGGGGGTAGGATGAAATGACTTTTGATGGTCCTTTCTAAGGCTAACTTTTTGATCCCACAGATTACCCAGTAAACCAACTTGCCAAGTTAGGAAGTAATGAGTGCAAAAACAATGTAGCTATGATGGTTCTCATTTCAAAATGCGCATCACCTACAGACTTAGGAAAGAAACATTAAAATACAGACCCAGGCTTATCTTTGCTAAGAAACAAACCGGCACCCGTCCAGTATATGAGTGGTGTTGCCTGCTAAATTAAAATTAGATTGCTGAAGAATTATATGTTACATCGTTCTGGGCTAAGATTGTTTCACCGTGACGTGACGTCGTCAGAGGCAGCTAAGTAGATAAGATTTGTTGCTATTAAAAGCCATTGCCTTAAAAATTCACAACAGACCAGGGAGTGTCAACCAGGGTAGCCTTAAAGTCTTAAAGAGGTGATTTTATATTGGGAGAAACTTTAGACTTTGAATTCAATGTATTGCGTCTAATATAGTGTTCGTAGGATTATAGGTTTTGAGCTGGAAAGGACCTTGGAGGTCAACTAGTCCAGTCCCTCCATTTTGCAGGAGAAGAAACTAAGGCCCAGAAGCTTGAGGTCATACAAGTAGCAAGTTCAAGAAGGGAACAACCATTTATTAAATATCTCCTACGGGCTAAGCATTTTATAATTATTATCTCATTTGATTCTCACAACAACCCTGGGGGATGTAGATGCTACTTTTATTCCCATTTTACAGATGAGAAAATGGAGGCAAACAGGGTTAAGTGACTTGCCCAGGGTCATCTAGCTAGTAAGTGTCTGAGGCTGGATTTGAACTCAAATTCTCCTGATTCCAGGCCCAGCGCTCTATCTACTGTGCCATCTTGCTGCCTTGATTTTACCTGCCAGGTACTCAGACTAAATCCAGGGTTCTTTCCATTATACCGTATTGCCTGTTGTTAGAATCCAATGAAATAATGCCGGTGAAATGCTTTGCAAACTTGAAAGCACCATATACAATGATTTATTGTTAATTATTATAATTATAAGACTGTTTGAGCCAATCATTACATTATGCATTATAATTATTGTATAACAATTATTAATTATAATCAATTAGATGCCATTATTACTATAATCTGACATGAAGTTCCCTTTCACCTGCAATGAATCCATTTCTCCGCTCAGTGTTGGCTTCACAGTGTGATCAAGTGAGAGGGGAATTCTCATTTCTCAGGAGAAAGTTTGTCCCTGAAGGCAGGCATCAGAAATGAGAGCAGAGAAAGAGGAGGTGAGCAGAGGCTCAGGAAACCGTGTTGGGAGCTGGTGCTTTTTTCCTGTCAATGCTCCTTTCTGTTTAGGCTCTGGCCCTGCCAAGGCCCTTCTCTTAGGCTTGGTAAATAAATAAATGCTTGGGACCACGAATTCTCTTGGTGGTGTTGATAAATCCACTAGTGGGTGCTGTAGGGCTGCCTACGCCATTGTGTTTTACAGCGGATATTTTGATCTGGGGCACGGAATAAAATACAAGCCAGAGAACAGTGAGTTTCCCTTTACAGCCGCAGCCCCGTCTAGAAAGACACTGAAGGCGCACGTGGAGGATGACAACATCTGCAATGATTTTGTAAAATTCTGGGACAGAGCAACATTGTCCTCAGGACTGTGTCTGAATCCATGATAAAAATTCATTTGCCTTCTCTGAGTCGACCCGTTTATCTTTATTTTATGGGCAGGCATCTGAAGTCAACATCTGCAGAACACTCACGGTGCTTAACTCCCCAGTGCAAATTAAGAATATTTATTAGGAGAAAAAAAAACCCTGCATTTTTCTATTAAGGAAAAAGCATTTAACATGTTTGGTTTATGTAATTCTGAGTATGAAGCTGAGCAGTTGTGGATAAGATGTCTATTTGATATTTAGGGAAGGATTTGATGCTTTAATAAGGGAATCCTCTGTCTCCCTCATCCATCATCCGCCATCCTCATCCATCCAAACACCACTGTAAATTTGTCAGAGCCTTTTCCATATTCAGTACTTGTATAAATAATGGCTGCTGTGATTTGAAAAAGGGAGATGTGCATTTTCGAGCTCTGTTATATATCTGATCACAGTCAGTATGCGACCTCCCCTAGGTTTTGTTTTTGCATTGCTCAGCCTGGAATGCTGGAGCAATGATGCATTTAGACTTGACCCTGGTTGGGGTTGCTACTTGCCAAAATGAAATTAGTTGGTGGTGGGGAGGTGGGGATGAGAGGGAGGGCCTTTCTCCAACAGATGAAACAGAGTCTCTCTGCTCCATTACGACCCCTTTTATCACTGCCCATCGCTTCTTCTTTCCATTCGGTGCTATCTTAGGGATTATGCAGCTTCCCTGCAATATTCTGAAATTAATCAAAGCAAGCAAAACCTCATATTATCCATATTATCCGTGACTGGGGAGAGTGATTTCCACAATCCGGTCAGCTTTGTGATGTTGTCTAGTTGTGGTACTCAGGATCTTATTATTCTCAGGACTGCTAAGAAATAAACATTTTGCTTTTTAGAAAACTAAACAATTTCAGACTCGCCCTGCACATGCAGTAGGTGTCTCTGTGTGTGCATGATGATTGTTCTGTCTCTAATTGAAAGGCTGTTTCCCCTACTTAAATAAGGTTCTGATTGGGGTGGGGGGGACACACAATGTCCATTTCTTCCTTTGATTTTTAGCTTGGCTGAACAACTACATGACGTTAATGCAGCTGGGTTGGAGAGGCTTTTTATGCAATGGGATATGAACAGACTTAAAGGCTGCTTATCCAGACTGGACCTTGTTTTGTATCTCATCATCTCTATAATCGAGCTCTACTAATAATTTCTTTCACTAAATTAGTAACCATGGTACAGATTGTAGACACTTAGTTTGATTGAATGTAATAAAGAGAGATTATCCACAGAGTTGGTTGAATGAAGGTTCTGATTTGACCCACTGCCTGGAGAGAAAAGAATTAATCTTATAAAATACTCTACACTTCTGTTGTGCTTTGGAAAAAACAGCTGGGATGCCTTGAGATTCTCTGTCTTTAGTCCAGTTAGGTTCGATGGTGGGGAACCACTGACCCAACGTGTGAATGGAATCGGTGCTGGCCTATATTGCGTGACTTAATGGGCATCACAAGACTCTGTCTGTGCCAATACTAACTCTTCCATGGGTTCTCCATGGTGCCATTCCGCTACTACCTAGCCTGGAATTCTTACCATTGGAATCGCCATAGATTAGTCAAAAGAGCCAAGAGTATTTTCTCCAGAAAGCTGTTGTTGAGATGCATATATTAATATGTGGATGAAAGCACTTTAACTCTCTGCTCTTGGAACATTAACATGGATTAATTTAGCCCTGGAAGGTTCTAAGAGACTGATCTTGAGGGATAAAGAGGGGATGGGAGAGTATGGAAGAGGGAAAGCCTGAATGGCCAAATAGTATGGACCAAAGAATCCCTGATATTTATACATACTTTACAATTTTCAATGCACTTTAGATACTGTATCTTATTTGATCTTCCTATCAACCTTGTCAGGTAGGTGGGTGCTCATATGAGCCTCAAAACAACTGTGTCAGGTAAATCCTGTAATTATTCTCATTTTACAAGTGAGGAGACAGGCTTAGAAAAGTTAAGTGACTTACTCAGAGTCATGCAATGGTTTCAATAGACTTCAGGTCCAGCCCTTGGAAAACTGGGGTAGAGGATGCAAATCTTGACCCCAGGTATGCCCGTATTTACAGCAAGACTCTAATGTGTAGAAACAATACAAGTCCTATGAACAACAGAGGTGTCAAACACAAGGCCTGCATGTGGCCCCAAACACACCCAAGTGGGTCTGAACCAGATTAAAATGTCATTGGGAACTATTTAGTGAAATAAATAAAAATACAATAAAACATAGATAATTCATTTTAAACTAAGTCATTATGTGGCCCACAGGGATGCTTATGTAGGATTTAGTAGCTTCCATTTCTATTTGAGACTGATACCACTGGTGTAGGGAATTTTCCTTTAAAAATTATAGTCCTTTTTGCCCTTTCCAGCAGTTCTTCCAAAGATATGTGTGTGTGTGTGTGTGTGCAGACGGGTGTGCATGCATAGGGATTATCCTCCAATGGGATAAGGCAGCATAGGCCAGCCAACCATTCCCTCTACCACAATTTTTGCCTTGTCTTGTTTTCCCAGTGTTTAGCACAGTGACCAGCATGTATTAAGCCCTTAACAAATGCATATTGACTGCTGAACTCTTACTCAGTACCTCTCCTTTAGTATTGAAAGGCCTTCCCCATCCTTCTGGCTACTACTTCCTCCCTCTCTCAGACTACCTCTTATCTATTCTATATATATCTTGTTCAGACTGAGTTATTTATGTGCTCTTTCTCTCAAGTCAACAAGAATTTAGGTGCCTTCTGTGTGCCAGGCATCATGCTAAGTGTTGGGGATACAAAGAAAGTAAAAAAAAAAAGTCCATACCCTCATGGAGCTTATAATCTCATGGAGGAGACAACATGTAAACAACTGTTGAAACTGATAGAGATGGCTTCTTGGGGGAAGGGCTTGTTTTGGCCTTTCTTTATATCTCCATCATCTTAGCTCGGTTCCTAGCAGACAGTAGGTGCTTAATAAATGCTCATTGCTTGACTGTTCACTCCATCTTGTCCAGATCCTTGTTTCTGCCATTTATGGACCTCTGGGTCACTATTCACCATTTTAATAGGCTTGCTCATCTCCATCCCAAACTCTTCGAAGCCCTAACTCCCATGATCTCTATCTCTAGTCCACCCCAACCACAAATAGGAGTGGTCATAACCGAGACAGACTTCCATGTTTGCATACACACACACACACAAATCCAAAATAAACAGTTGTTATTACTAATTATTATTATTGTTGAGTCTGAGTATAGATGATGGCTGTCACATCTTTTTATAATCAGTAACCCATCTGCATGGGGTGAGAGGAGTTCCTTTTTAGAATGGTGCTACACAGTTGTCTGAATGATCATAGCATTATTTTTTAGATTTATTCTATGTAGCCTTTCAAACATAAATGTGAACACAGTATAAGTCTATTCAAAAGTTTTTTTATTAATGCCTTTTTGTTCCTAAGTCGTACGGATTTCTGGACCCGTAACTCTCATGAAACCTCTCTTATAATAAAGAAAAACAGCCGAAGCCTGATAATATATATAGCACTCTGCCCTGGTAGTCCTCCACCTCTCTACTCAGAGAAGGGACATATATTTCATTATTTGTTTTCAGCACTATTATTGGTTTTGCAGTGCTCAGAATTAAGTTTCTTTAAGGGTAATTTTTGAAGCAAGTGGAAAAGATACAAAAACTATTGTTTGGTCTTCTCAAAAAAATCACATTAGATCAAATACTACAGAGTTGACCACATCCTACCATAAAAATAAAGCATAACTTCTTTATCCACCTAAAAAGGAGCAGAGATTACATCTTGTCCAGATGTGTAATGTCAATTATTTTTAAAATGGGGTTCATTGTTTTTGCTGCTAGCAGAGGACAGTTTACCAAGACATCAGCATGCTGTTTGTGGAAATGTTTTGTCAAATGAAAGCATGATATAAGCAGACCTTTGTTGACGTCTAAAGACATGATATTCAGAATTAGAAAACAAACTACCCAGTTTTTAAAAAATAAAATCTTTTAAGATGAAGTGCCATAAGAGTGCCTTTAAAAAGTGTCTGTAAGCAGAGAAAAAATTGCTTGTGAAGTCTTTGAATTTAATTGCTTTTTAAACTGCTGTCAGCTGAAAATGATCTTGATAATAATAAAATCAAAGCAAAGAAATTGGTTGATGCCTGGCCCTGGCCTGTGCCCTACAATCACATCTTTAATTCCAAGGGTAGAAAACTTAGCGTGGGGGTGGGGGGGCACCCAACAACCCAGCAAGTCGCAAATTTACAAGGAATCCTGTCCTGATTTGTCTATACCTCGTGCTGAAAATGAAGAACACAATTGTCCTCCTGAAAAGAAAAATTAGATAGATTATCTTCACTTAAAATTCCAAATTATTATTATGTAGGAGGTGGTGTAACTTAGTAGGGAGAATACTATGCCTGGGTTTGGGAAGACCTGGCTTCAAATCCTGTCTTAGAGACTCACTAGCTATGTGACCCTGGGCAAGTCACTTCATTTTTGTATGTCTCCCACAGCTAAGAGGCATCTGAAAAGTCACAGAAGGGCCATGTTCTGCTTTGATGGAAATAGTTCCCATAAATAGGAGTTCCCCACACTGCATAAATCACAGGTCATTTGCATATCATGTACATATTTTGTATAAAATTTATTTAGCAATATTTAAATACAGTTTCTTACCAGGGATTTTTGTTTTATTTCAGTAATTAAAAGTCAGTAAAAATATTTAATAGAACAATTTACTCTGTTTATTTAAAAATTTAATATACATTTCTGAGCATAGGGAATTGCTTCTGGGTGCAGAGACAGGCTATGCCCACTCTTGTCTCCATTAAGGGGCCCCTCTAATCTGTTACCATGCATGAGATGAAAATAGGGTTCAGTGCCAGGGTGCCTGACCTCCTAGAAGAGAGAAGTAACTCATTTTGGGGCTCCTTAATTTCTGTACCCTGGCTCCCTGAGGAAAAATTTCCTAAGGCTTAGATTTTGGCAGATGTCTACAGTATTCCCAAAATAGGTACTTGACATGTATTTAATGTACAATGTGAATCTGCACACAAAAGAAATATTAAGAGCTATTAAAATAATAAAAAATACTCATGACACTTAAACAAGGTTTGAACAATTAGGAACTTATACCTTACAGCTACAGTTAGGATCTGCTAGAAGGTAGAGTTGTAAATATCTGAACATAAAACAGTTTTTAGGATAGCTGAATAGGCATTCTCACATTTCACCTTGGTTCTGCACTGTCCAAATGTCCATTTCTTCTGCTGATCCAGACTAGGGTTTGGACTCATCCGTGTGCTTGTAGTCATGTTCTCCAATGAAGGAGCCCTTCTTCCCACCAGTCAGCTACATCTGATGGACCTAGGACCACTGAACTCACAAGGTCACCTCCAAGTCAAGACAATGTCCACCTCAAGAAGGATCTTTGGTTAACTATTAGGAGCCCAAGGCACATGCTCACCTAGATGAGCCCCCCCTGCTCTAGTTGCCTCCCTGCATGAGGTGAAAGAGGAGAACCTGTCTCCTAACCTTGTCTCTGGATTTCTAAGAAAAGAGAACTACTTGTTATATAAGAGTTATACATAGAGAGGGCAGAGTGAGCTATGGAATGTCAACCCCTGTCTAAAGGTCCACTTTTCCTGCTCAATGTCCAATAATGAGATGCTTTGTTGTCTCAAAGGCATAAGAATGAGGAGTCCTATATGGTTTGTAGGAAGCAGCCAGAGAGGTCATCATCCCTAAAATATCCAAGTACCAAGTCAGCACACGCCAGCTTTCCTCCCTCCATGATCAAGCGCAGATTACACACATGTAAGCACAGATAGCCTATACATGGCTTTTCCTGATGTCCCAGGAACCCTGCCTGCAGTATCTTGTATTTACATTGCATTTTTTAACGTATACTTAAGTGTGTATCTATTT
Source organism: Phascolarctos cinereus (assembly GCF_003287225.1). Taxonomy (NCBI): domain Eukaryota; kingdom Metazoa; phylum Chordata; class Mammalia; order Diprotodontia; family Phascolarctidae; genus Phascolarctos; species Phascolarctos cinereus. The sequence goes on along the minus strand of NW_027555625.1, from coordinate 47,791,085 downwards.
GCCATGGTTCTATGACAGTAGAATATAAACTCCTTGAGGGCAGGGACTGTTTTATGTTCATCTTTATATCTCCATCACTAAATATAGTATTTAGCACATAAAAGGCTCTTGATAAGTGATTGTTGATTGACTGACTTTTAGGCAGCACTATGAGGTAGTGGTAAAGAATTTAGACATTCCCCAGTACAGCTTGGGTTGGGAAACACTGTTCTCAGCTGTTTGTATAACACTAGGATTTCTCCCCTCTCTCCTTAGAATTTCTAGATGTAATGTGGGATTGCGCCCTGAGGCCAAGAAATTCCAAGGTTGCTTGGGGCACAGATTTTATAGATTTGGTCTAACAATCATATCAACACTCTCATTATAAGCGAAATTCATCTGTTTCTTGCATCTCAGTCCCTTCTGGTGGAAGGAATTAGCTAGAAGAAAGGAAATGAAGAGAGAAAGTTTCTTGAGTTGGGCTATGGATTTTCTCCTTTCACTTTCCCTCTTCCCTTTTGTCTTAAACCGAGTCAAGGTACTGAGGCCTGTGAGCTGTGCAGATGGCTCTGTGCAGACATCCAGCTGGGCTTATTTAACCCACAGAGTGTTTGTGTTTGTACTTGACAGCCAAGACAGGGAGCAGGAAGGCTGTTTTCATTGGGATCAGCCACAGTGGTTCCTCCAAAAGGAAAAAAAAAAAGAAGGGAATTCTTTAGTTGAAGCCGACTTCCTTGCTTTCTCAAGGCATGGTGTTATGAAGTGAGGATTCAAAGGACAGATATATTATCTGGGAAGAATTCTTGATTCAACTTTAAAAAAATGCTCAATGTAGCCTGAACCAATAACACAGACAACTATAAAATATAATGTCTATGAAGAATGTTTTTTTTTTCTGGGCAAGATAAAACAAAATTAGAATATTAATCTAGCCCATTCTCAAAAGCAGGTTGGTAGGTAATGAAGGTCAGGTTTTTTTTTTAATTTTAGAAATGAAGAAACTGAGGCACAGAGAGAAGACATAGATCACAGACATTTACCCAGAGAATATAGTTTTTACTGATTCTACCCATTCACACTGGTGCTGGTGCCCTCCCAAGTTTTGCTACCATATATGGTTGAGTCTACATAATGTCAAAATAACCAGTTAGAAAAATTCAAAATCAGATGTTTGCTTTGCCTATAGGACACCCTGCAGCTGGTTTGGCTTTGTGTGTTGTTCTTTACTGAACTGACTGTTTTGATTTCCTGTAGATTCAGTTCTAGCCTGCCTTGAAGAAAACTGGAAGGAGAAAAACATTGTGACCCTATGCTGTAGGCTAGTGGTCTCCAAAGTGGGACCTGAGGCATGACCCCAAGGAGGAGTGTGTCTAACCAATCAGGGAATAGGAAGATGGTTCCATATTGTCCTTCCTTTCCATAGCCAATCATGGGTCTTGTCTGCAATGCAACCGTCCCCTTCACTCATTATGGCCCATTCTACCCCGTCCTGATAACCTGCAAGCTGTTAACCTTTCCTCTTGTGAGCCACTATGATGGCCCCACAGGTCAATTTTAACCTAACCAGCCTGGCACCCAGAGCAGTACAGGGGCCGTTGGGAAAATTCATCCCTCCTCAAACTCCATCCAGGATACCCAGTAGGAAAAAAAATCTACCTATAGGGGTACATGATCCAAAAAGTTTGGAGAATTCTACTTTAGACAACAGGAAGGTGAGTAATTCAGGAAAGATAGAGAATATCAGGGAACTTTTTATTCTTGTATGATCCCCACTGCAGACCTTGGGGGGTAGGTTTTATTCTGTTGCGAACTATGCTTAACGGTTTCTTCTTTTGGGGTGTGTGTGTGTGTGTGTGTGTGTGTGTGTAGGTAGATTTTGTTCTTTTTCTAACTGTACTTAACTGTTTCTTCCAAACACGTGAAAAGAACAGGGTCGAGCATAACAAACCAGATTCTTTTCCCAGGTGCCATTCCTTACAAGGATTCCACAGTTTGATGATGACTCCCACATCTGCGTGGAGATGTATGTGAATGCACTCAGCTGCAGTAGTTTATACATTGCTTTCCAGAACATAATTGCAGAGAAGTGTGTAATAGCTCTCTAATGGAAAGCAGGTGTAAGAAGTAATGAACAGGACTGAAGGAATGGGAGCAAATTGCAGCAGGAGGGATTTAGGTTAGGCATTTCAAACAAACAAACAAACAGACACTTCCTGTTTGTTAAGTATTGTGAGCCACTGGAATATATTTCCAAAGGGAATTTGGAATCTCCTTTAGGGATCTTTAAGAAAGGAGTCTATAATTTTCTTTACGTAATCAGTTCAATGAATTCCTATGCACAGGAAAGGTAATGGATGGGTTGGGCAGCCCCACTCTGGATCTCTGTTTAGCTTTGTGAGTCTTGGGAGCTTGGGTTAGATAAGAATGGGGATATGGACTTGACTTGTGATTTCTTTAGCATGTAAAAGTCATGACTGAGGGAACTCCTTCTACCAGTATGAATTAAAGCCATGGGATCAAACACCTGTGAACTTCCAGACCCCAGTATTTTTATAATCTTCATCTGAAATAGTATGCCATGTTTTTTAAATATTTTATTTTTAATTCACAGAATAAAACAAACATTTCCATGACACAGTACAACAGAAAAAGATGATTGCACTTAAAACTGCAAATCTACCATGTACAACTTGCTATTCCCTTCAAATATACAAATAAGTTATCACTTAAATTTCATGGTTTTCTAAGTGTGTATTTGATAAGTCTAGTATCTTATGTACTATCTTCTTCATCTAAATAATAGTAGCCTATGTTTATATAGGGCTTTAATATTTGTAAAGTCCTATAAACATTGTCTCATTTAGTCCATTTTGCAGATGAGAAAACTGAGATTGAGAGAAGTTAGGGTCACATAGCCAGTGTCTGAGGCAGGATTCCAACCCAGGTCAATCTGACCTGGTAGTCTAGCATTCTATATGCTCTTCTCCACCCCTGAGCTGCCTAAGACTCTCATGTCTAGTGTACACCTGGTTCTTCTCTCTCTCTTTTAAAAAATAAATATTTTACTTTCCTGAACACTACTAAACATAAAGTTTAAAAAAAAGTCTTGTGGAATTCCTCAGAACTTCAAAATGTAACCAGACCAGTTCTCTCCCAGTGCTATTATGGTTTTTCTGAATTCTATGATTCTGGAACTGACTTATTAAGACCATGCCTTGATTACGGAGAATGCATTTTCTTTTCAAAATGGTGTTTCAACCAGTGATATCTCCAGGCATTGACTCTCTTTCCTTTGAGTGACTTGGTACCGCAGGTGATGGAGGAACATGTATGCCCACTGATCCCAAATGGCTACATCACTGTCATTATTTTTTTACCTCTCCCTTTGGTAACCTATGTCTAGAGGAAGTGACAGTGCCTGAAAACAATGGAGATTAAACTTTCCCTGGCTTTTCAGGGTGATTCTCAAAATGAAATAGTGTGTGTCTTTTAGGAGACTAATGGGAACTTCATACTAACAGCAGCAAAAGATGACCACGAAGATTCACATAAAGTTGAGAAACGGGCACTTGAGTTTCTAGTTAATATTTGTGAGCTCCATGTGTACACAGGGTCAGCAGTGTATATTCAGCAAAAAGTGGCAATAGGTCATGGGCAAAGTCTGTGGACTTGACGCCTGAAAGACCTAAGACAGCTCTGAGAGTCATAAAGGCTTTGTGTGGTGCACTCATGAAACTGGTACTTTGGGGAAGAAAGACCAAAGAGAGTGGGCAGGATGGAGCTCCAATTGTCCAGCACGCCAAGAAATGCTTATAGGACAGATGTTTGCCTATGATGAGACTGTGACACAGAGAGAAACCCATTATCTGGATACCATATTACTCTATGTTGTTTGCTTTCACCATTTTGCCTTGTTAGTTCCATAACCATCCTACCGAGGACTTGCAAACATCTAGGGAGATGTTAGAAGGGAATCTCACTCATTTCTCCTCATGAGGTAACTGTGTGACGTTAAACTGAATATAGATAATGGTAGGCCAGCCCCTAGCGTCTCCCCTTTCCATTCTCCATGATGCTGCCAAACTGATGTTTCTAAAACCTGAGATCTGACTGGATCACTCTTCTTCTCAAAAAATGTCGAGGTTCCCTGTTGCTTAGAGGATAAAATACAAAGTTCCTTTGTTTGGCATTTAGAGCCCTTCGCAGTCTAGCTGGAACCCGTCTTTCTAGATTTAGTCCATATTACTTCCCCATCACAGCCTTTATTTTCTAGTCAAACTATTATCAAATGAAACAATATTTTCAAAAGTTTTTACACAGTGCCTGGAATATAACAGGTGCTTAATACATACAATATTTTCTTTCACATCCTTCATTCTTTCCCTCCCTCCTTCTTTTCCTTCCTTTCTCCTCTCTTTTCCCTCCTTTTATTTCTTCTTTTCTTCCCTCCTTTCCTCTTTTCTCTTTCCTTCCCTCTCCTTCCTTCCTTCCTTCCTTCCTTCCTTCCTTCCTTCCTTCCTTCCTTCCTTCCTTCCTTCCTTCCTTCCTTCCTTCCTTTTGTCTGTGTATATGTTGTTTTTCATATCTTAATACAAGCTCCTTGAGGGCAGGTTCCATATTTATTTTGTCTTTGTTCAACACAATATCTTTTCCATAATAAGTTGAAGTTAGCACAACCATTCAGCATAACAGATCAATGTGACTATAAGATTAATGAGTTACTGGAATGAGAAGAGAAAAAGATCTTGAGGCTGTTTAGATACATACCTTTTTGGGAGGACTAGATGATGTCTGGAGGTTTCTGAGAACTTTAACTATTACCATCTTCTTTAGCTAAGAAACATAAACCCCCAGTTGGGGTACACTTTTGAAGAGTGTTAGAACTTAGGGACTTTTCTTGGAAATGCCTTATTTAAGTGAGATGAATGCATTTGACTAGTAGTATTTAGAAAAACATAGAAGCATTTAGTTCATTCTATTTCTGTATTGCTTTTAGCATTTGCGAATTCTTTGTCTCTTTGAAGTAGGATGGTGTCTCTGCCTCAAGTCTTTCCCCACTCCGATAGACACATCCTCAATACAGTCATAAAAGTCTAAGTAATTATCCTAATGCACAAGTCTACGTCACTCCCCTATTTGATATACTATAGAGGCATCCTATTAACTTAAGGATCAGATATATAAAAGCCTTTATTTAGCATTTATAGATTTTCATAACCTGGGCCCATCCTACCTTTCTAGCCTCATTACATATTACTAGCCTCCACATACTCTATGGTCCTGCCATTCTGGCTTTCTTATGCTCCCATTTCTCCTCTCCAGGCTTATGCACTGACAATCTCTCATGCTTGCCTGGACTGCACTCCCTCCTCATCTCCCTGACTTCTTTCAAGGCTCAGCTCAAGGTAGCTACCTTTTGCATGAGATGTTTCCTTGTCCCCCCAGCTGTGAGTATCTTCTTTTTCAAAGTTACTTTCTATCTGCTTTTTATGTATTCTGTATATAGCTATATATATGTACTTCTCTCTTCTGCTTGAGGACAGGGATTATTTCACTTTCATCTTTGTACCCCTAGTACCTACACACAATGGGTACTTAATAGATGCATACTGATGATGAGAAAGGAAAAAAATTAGTTACATTTTACTAAGTTTCTTATATTAAAAATGGTGATTTTGCTACATTATGGCATAAAGTTATGAATCCTAATACATGAAATGAGAAATTCCTCTACTGCTATTGTCCCAAGTTTTAGACATTGTTTAAAAAGCTTTCTGGGCTCAAAAAACTCAGTCAGAATAGGAAATAGAATGAATACCATACCTCAGGGGTTGAAAACTGAGTGGGAATGTTCAGCCTGGTTCAAACATCAGGTATTTTAACTCTTTCACTTTATAGTTTGCTTACTAGATATAAAGTAGATTTTGTATTTTAAACCCCTGTTCGGGGACTAAATCAAGTTTCCCAGTAAAAACTCCAATTCACACTTGTTGACTTGCGTCCAGGTGATGCTGTTGTCTTCTACAGAAGATGCTTGACTTGACTTAATCATGGGATGGAGATGACTTCAGGTTCATGAAGGAGATGTCAGTGGAATATATGCTGTGTCAGGTTGTGTCAAGCTAGGAAGTCCTCAAGCTAAGAAGACTGGGGTTAGATCATAAGTTTAATTTCTGAAGCGATTTTATTTTTTGAAGTTTTATTGATATCTTTTGCTTTACAAAAGTTATATGACAGTCATTTCCCTATACCATTCCTGATTACCCATCCCCTCCCCCATGAACTTTCCTTTGGAAGAAAGAAAAACAACTGAGTCAATTTGACCAACAAATTGACTGTATATATAACATTCAATTGCTATAGTCTTCCATGTGTCTACAAAGAGGAAGAAAGTATGTTTTATCAGTTGTTCCTTGTACCAATAATTTTCATTTCAATTAATCTGAGTTTAATTTTTGGCGTTCATTTCCTTTTTTTTTTTTTGCATTAGTGTATTAGCTTATAATAAGAACAATAGTTAGCATTTATATTGTGCTTTACAGTGTGCTACAAGCATTCTTAGACCCATTTCACAGATGAGGAAACTGAAGTCTGGTGAAACTACTTGACTTGTACCTACTCTCAGAGTCAGGAAGTGATAGAGGCAAGATTCAGACCCAAATGTTCTGAGACTTTTTGTACTATGGCATATTCACTGACACAGAGAGATACAGAGACACACACACACACACACACACAGAATTGCTACTACAAATATTTTGGTGTCTTTGGGATCTTTCTTTAACCAACTTGGGGTATATGTCTAGTAGTGGAGCTTTTGTGCCAAGATCACCTCCTGCATCTTACAAAAACAAGAACAAATATTCTCTATTGAGATGTAACTAAGTTGAGGTAGATTTGGGCCCAGAACTGAAATTAGACTGGAATGAATGATAGGATTGTGGGGGTACCAGAGCATTTCAGACAAAGCTCGCTAAGATTCCTTCCAGCACGACTGATTGTAGTCATTTGTGTGTTTATACTATGTGCTGTAGTGATATAAGGTACCATATGTGTGTATGTATTATGTTCTGTGGATATACAGGGCTAACGAGAGGCGGAGTGTGTTTACTTTTCTAAATTCAGGAAGGTCTTATCTGCAGCTTGAAAGTGGTCAAGTAAGCAAGCGCTCGGAATTTCTTTTTTTCCTTTTAAACAGAGATGTCTGCCTTGCCGTGTGAGGTTTATGGTTTGTGTGAGAGAAAATTCCCCTTTTAAATGTTTGCTTATTTAAATATTGTTTGGACATTTGGCCATAAATAGCAGTTTTAAATTTAGGCCTGGCTTCCTAGAAACTCATCTGTCTTTCTGGATTAAACTTCAGTGGGTTTTAACTATGGATGCTCTGCTTTGGGTTCAAGAAAAATAAAACAACCATCAAGGAGACCTAAGAGAAAACAATTATCCCAAACTCCTCATCAGTCACTCTTAGAAAGGGAGCTGCCCCCCCCTCTTCTTCCCAGTGATACCCAGGCATTCGAGCATTAAGGTCTCCTTAAAACTCTTTCTCCCCACCCCCACTTGTACTAATACAGATATTAAGTCTAATAGTATCTACTTAGCATAAACAAGAAGATAAAAATGATTTCTGTGATTGAAATGTTTGTTATTTAGCATTAAGCATCTTCATATTCTCATGTGTTTAGCATTTTAATCCACCCTGTGCTTGGTTTTGGGATTGATAGATTAATTTTAAGCCCCTGTCTAATAGTGGAGTACTGGTGAGATTTATTAAACAGGCAGGGTTTGGTACTTGGATTTAAGAGGACTCACATGCACAGTTCATGCATATTAAATTGGGAAAACCACTGGTTCAGTTTATAAAGGTTTGCAAGACAGACCTTTATCTCAGAATGGTTCTCTTTTTGCCTTGTGAAGTACAGTTGGCATTAATGAAAAAAAATTGATTGGAGAGGAGAGCCCAAGATTGGGCTTGAGACAAACCTCAGAAAATAACAGTAAGGACCTGAGGCTTGGCACATCATTCCTAGGGGACTACAACTTGATTACACTAATAGCTGCTAAAAACCAAATGAAACAAAAAAATCATTAAGTAAAAATGAGTAGGCAAAGGTGAAAGAACCCAACCATGGATAGTTACTATGGGGAATAAAGAAGATCTGGGTTCATATTCAGAGGAAAATAATGGAGCTAAGAAAGCCACTCCTTTTTCAATGAGAAGGATCAAATGGTCCCAAAAAGAGTCCTTGGAAGAACTGAAAAAGAGCTTTAAAAATCAAATAAGAGAGATTGAGGAAAAATTAGAAAAAAATAAGAGCAATTCAAGAAAATCAAGAAAATTATGAAAAGAAAGTCAACCAACTGGAAATAGAGAATCAAAAACTTAAGGAAGAAAATAATTCCTTGAAAACTAGCATTGGGCAAGGGGAAGCTAATGACATTCTAATACATTAAGAAGTCATAAGATAAAATCAAAAGAATGGAAAGATAAAGGAGAAAGTAAAACATCTCATCAGAAAAACTATTGATCTGGAGAACAGATCGAGGGCAAATATAAGAATAGTTGGACTTCTTGAAAATTAAGATTAAAAAAGAATCTTGATGCAATATTACAAGAAAGTATCAAGGAAAATTGTCCTGAAGTTCAAGAACAAGAAGGCAAAGTAGAAATAGAAAAAAATCCACTGATCACCACCTGAAAGAGACCCCAAGAAGAAAACTTACAGGAGTATCATAACCACTTTTCAAAGTTCCCAGGTTAAGGAGAAAATATTGGAAGCAACAAGAAAAAAAAATTTAAATATCATGGAGCTACAATAAGGGTTACAGAAGACCTAGCAGCTATCATGTTGAAGGACTGTAGGTCTTGGAATACTGTATTCTGTACAGCAAAAGAGCTGGGATTATGACCAAGGGTAATTTACCCAGCAAAGTTAAGTATAATCCTGGATGAAAAAAAAAATGATGTTCATTTAATGAACTCAGATGTTCAGGTTTTTGTGACAAACCCCTCAGAACTTAAGAGAAAATTCAACATATAACATCCAGGAGAAATATAAGGTAAACATTAAAGACCAATTATAAAGGACTCAATAAAGTCAAATTGTTTACTTTGTATATGTGAAAATATTAGCAATACTCTCATGATTGTCATCATTATTTGAGTAGTTTGAAAGAAAGGCACGGGCTGAGCTAAGTATGATGGGGTGATTCTAAAAAACCAAAACTGTAGGGAGAGATAAAAAGGAGTAATTATCTCATACAAATGAGGCATAAAAGAAAAAATTGATAGAGAAGAAGCTAGTAGGGGGAGGGGAGGTAGTGATGGAACCTTACTTTCATTGGGAATGGGTTAAAGAGGGAAAAACATATATATATATATATATATATATATATATATATATATATATATATATATATATATATATATATATATATATAGAAGTATAGGTATATATGTATATATATATATATACACACACATATATATATATATATATACACACACATATATATACACACATATATATCTAGACGGGTATAAAAGTCTTCTAAATTCAGAAAGAAATAATAGGGCAAGTGGGTAGGGTGGGGGGAGAGGATAAAGGAGGGACTCTTAGAGGGATGGGTAGGTTAAGGAATAGGAGGGCAAGGTAGCAGGGTGAGGTAAAGCAGAGGAGTGAGGAGGCATAGGGTAAATAGGGTGAGGACAGTGAAGAAAAATAGGAAGGAGGAAAGTATACAACAAGTCTTTGTAGCTTAGAATGTGAATGGGACGAATTTACCCATAAAACAGAAATGGATAGCAGATTTAAAATTTCTAATTCAACGATATGTTGTTTTCCAGAAACATTATAAAAACGAGAGATACACACAAAGGTAAAATAAAGGCAGGAGTAGAATTTATTATGTAAAAAGAAGTAGGGGTAATAATCATGATCTCAGACAAAGTGAAAAATAGAGAAACTACACTATGTGTCAGCAATATTATTCAGTATGGCTTTAGACCATTTAAAATACCTGGACAGTATAAAATACCTGAGCATATACTTGCCAAAACAGACTCAGAAACATAAACATAAAACACTTTTTATACAAATAAACTCAGATCTAAATAGTTGAAGTAATGTTTATTATTCATGAGTAACTAAAGCCAATATAATGTTTTAAATGACAATTTTACCTAACCTACTTATTCAATGTAATTCCAATTAAATTACTAAAAAAATTGTTTTACTGTGTTAGAAAAAGTAACAAAGTTCATTTGGAAGAACAAAAGGTCAGGAACTTCAAAGAAACCAGGGAAAAAAGATGTAAAGGAAGTAGATTCAGCAGTTATCAGACCTTAAACTATATTATAAGGTGAGAGCATTATTAAAGTGTAAAAAGGATAATTTTGATTATTTTAAATTAAATTTTTGTATAAATAAAACCTATGTAGCCAAGAATGGAAGGAATACAGAAAATTGAAAAAAAAGATATTTCATAGACAATCTCTCAGATAGTATATGTTTGGGTTGGAATATCGTTGTGGTATAGGAAATGGTGAGCTGGTTGGTTTAGAAAAGGCTTGGACTTATGAAGGAAGATGCTATCCACCTTCAGAGAAACAGATGATAGGAGGAAATAAGTGTAATATGGTCTTACATATACATGGATGACAGTTTATATGTATACTTACAGATATCTTTGTATATGTATACATATCCCTGCTTAATTGTAGCCTTATGTAGGATGACAGAGGGAGAGAAGGGAAAAAAAAATAAAGTAAAAAGCACACAGCAGAGAACAAAAGAAAACCAACAAGGAAGCAAAACTAGGCAGCTTTGAAAACAATGTGTAGTATTTATTATATATGTTTTCTTGAAATGGAAATTTATTGTTTTATATTGAATCCTTTCTTTTGGTCTGCTGTGTACATGTCAATTTTTTTTTTCTTATTTTGTATTTATGTTTAAAATTTAAAAAATTGGAAAAAAAAAAGAAAATTGATTTAAGGACTTTTTTATTTTTGGCTTGGGCTAATATCCTGAGGTGTCTTTTCCCCTTTGCTTTTTCTGTGTTCTTCCACCATCTTTAAAAAGCATTCTAGGCATTTTCTTGATTTCTCAGTGGGGTATCTCAAAAGGAGAGATAAATGACTTATTACATGATGGACTCTGCCCAAGAAAGGCTGAAGAGAAATTGTTGAGATCTCTCTGATCAAGGTAATAAATATTTCCAGAAGTCACTTGTGGATCTTTTTAGGAATAGCCAATTGCATATTTCTAGGTGCATTGCCAAACCTTCTCAGAGTTGGTGTTGTTTTTACGTCAAAGGAAATGTCCAGGAAATTTTGTAAGTTTAAATTGTTAAGTTTTCCATGTTTCACATCATGTGAAAACATGCTTTTCAGCTTTTGGGAAAAAGAAACTCCAGAAGGCAGGCAGCAAGATGCCATAAACTTCATACACATTTTTGTGTGTAATAAATAAATGCCTAATGAAGGAAAGAGAGCATAGACCTAAGAGGCATTGCTTCTCAGGGGAGATGTAGTGTGGTGTTCATTGTTTTCACCACGTGGCTATTTTGCGTTGAGATGGGGAATTTCTTTTTCAAATTGTAAAATTTAATTTATCATCTTTTTGCCAACAAAATGTTTGGCTATGCAAGGAAATGTTTTAGGGATAAAAGCATAAGGATTCCACTCTCATCTTAGGATTTGATGAGCTGAGCATGAAAGCAGGACTTTTAGTTAACATCACCCAAGTCTCAAGCATAACCAATAATCCTGACAAGATCAATTAGTTGTATCTTCTCAGAAGTGTTTAAGAATAAGAATGTTGTGATAAGTACAATGCAAGTCACTTGCAAAGTGGTCATATTCGAGAAGTCAGAAACTGGGAGCATTTGTGTCTGAAGGTAGAACAAAAGGCTTAGCAATTTAGGGATGAGGATCAAGGTATTTAAATTTGTAAAAACATATTGCATTGTTTATATATGAGATAGTCTCTATATTTTGGGTCATTCGGTGGTGCATAATGGATAGATGACCTCAGAGGCAAGACCTGGATTGGAGTTTCACCTCTGGAACATACTGGTTATGTGGGCCAAATCACTTAATTTCTCAATTTCCCAAACAACTCTCTAAAGTTATAAGTTGCTAAGAGGATCCCTACTGACTCTTATAGAAAGAGTTTACTCTCCAGAGTTCCCTAAACCATTGAAACTGCAGATCCCATCCAACTTTATTCCCATGGAAAAAAATATTCCCAATGGGTGCGGGTGAAACAATATTAACAATATCATGAGAATGTAAAAGAAGATGGACTGGTCACCTTGTGAGCAGTGGGGATAACTTTTTAAAAAATGTATGTTTTTATTAACATCATTTTTACATCTCCATAATTTCCCCCAGTATCTCTCATTCTCTCCCTATCAGTGAGCCTTTCATCTAAAAATAATACTTTTAAATACAAAAAAAAGAACAGGGAAAAATCAGCATAACTGATGAGTACTTTGAAAATGTCTAAAAATATGTGCAATGTATCACACTTGTGGATCTCCAACCTGAGCAAAGGAGTGGAGTGGAGGTGGCAGTATGCTGGTAAATGTTTAACTGGCTTTAAAAAAAAAAGTACACACATACACTTTTAAATTTAATCTGCATTATTTGTATTTTTCCTATCACCTTCTTAAGTCTAGGCAGTTAACATAACAATAAATCAAGCTCTGATTTGTGGCATTTGCTGGTTTCTGAAGTGTAAATGCTTGCATTGAAAATTTAGCAATCTGCTGAGCTGGATTGAGCTGGATCCGACACACCCCTGCATGGAAGTGACATCTCATTTCTATTCTTTTAACTCACACCTGTTGGAGTAGGGATCACCCTTACACAGCTTAAGAGTGTTCCATTGGTATCTTTGTGTCAAGAGAACATGAGGCATTTGGGGAAGCGGGCTTGGAGTGAAGCTGGTAGAGGTGATGGATGACACAGTCACACAGGATAGTTAGGCTTAGATGGGATATGATCTCCATCTTTTAAGGGAATACCCACATCGATGAGACTGAAGACTTATTGGAACACTGGAGTATTGAATTCCCGTGAAGTTTCTTTAATACTGCTTTTTAAAACTTTGACCCCAAAAGGGTTATCCTGTGTTTTTTTCTGAATGTTTGCTATTTACTCAGAGGTAAGGATACCCATTTTTTCTTAATACAGTCATTATCTCACAAAATAAGCACACCAGAATGAGAATAGGAGTAGTTAAGCAAATCTATGATTTATGTAAGATGTTTGATCTTTATGTTGAAGTGTGGGGAGGAGGTATTAGAACTCTTCTGAATCCTTTCAAATTCTGACCTTCGCATTCTAAACCAAATCAAACCAAAGAAAAACACATTAAATTAATGTATCAAATGTGCCTGGCATTAGCCATGAGTTGAAGTAAACATCACTCAGGGTAATTGATTTATCTGAGAGAGACTTAGAAGAAAGAAACACATTCTAGGAAATTACTAATGCTGTGCATAGTACCCTTAAAACAATTATAATGTAATAGGGTTAACAGGACTATGAGAGACCTCCCTTACTACCTTTCAGTCTGAGTGAAACTTGGGGAGAACTGGTTTCTGGCCATGATGACTTGGGCACTGGTACTATTTGATGATGAAATGTCTTCTGATTGGCTGTAGAGCTGGAAGGACTGATGGCTCATAAGCTGTTGAGCCAGAACTGATCATACAGATGGGTGGCCCACCCATTCTAATCAACTTTTGTATACAGCTGTGGGGAGGTAGGACTGTTTGGAACTACCAGATGGTGAAGAAGGGTGGCTACCATACTTTCTACCTGGTCAAGATGCTTATTACTACAAGGCCACATTTGTTGCTATTTTTATTCTTTCTTGATGTTAGACAAATGAGTGGTAGTGGCTGATGGCATTGGAAGTGGCTGCAGTGGGTAGGAAAGGAGAGTCATTGGAGAACATCAGTAGCTTCTGAGAGTGTGACCCCTTATGGCAGAATTTATGGACTCTAGAAAGATAGCGATCCTCCAAGCACAGCAGAAAGCTGCATCTATGGGGAACTTGGGCATGATCCCAGGAAGAGAAGAATAGGACTTTCTGAGCCAGGAGTTGGGCCATGTATTTTTAACAGGCATATTTGAGTCTACTCTCCCCATGGATCTTGTATGTCAGGGGAGAATGTGCTCCTGGTTTGGTGTAGGATGCATGGCACTCGCTGATCGTAGCATATCTTTTCAGCAAATTAAAACAGCTAGATGGCATTGTGTATAGAGTGCTGGACCTGGAGTCAGGAAGATTTGAATTCAAATCCAGTCTGAGACATGACATTCAAGAGATTAGGGCCTTTCAGAGAGAGTAGTAGAGTAAGGGAGTCCTGTTTGGGAAATCTTAAGTTTCTCTAAAAAAAAAAAGTTTTAGGAGCAGCTAGGTAGCACAGTGTATAGAGCACTGGCCCTGGAGTCAGGAGGACCTGAGTTCAAATGTGGCCTCAGACACATAACACTTATGAGTTGTGTGGCCCTGGGTAAGTCACTTAACCCCATTGCCTAGCCAAAAAAAAAAAATTTTCCCCTAGTTTATTCATATGTGTTCCTTAAAGACAGCAACATTGGTAATATGAATAGAAAAGGCGGTGTCCAAATCTTTTAATCCAGCCTCAGTCACTGTGCCCATGAGACAGTCACTTAATCTCTGTTTGCTTCAATTTTCTCATCCAGAAGTGAGTAAATGGAGATAATAATAATGAGATAATATTTGTAAAGTGCTTCGAAAACCTTTAGATACTATATAAATTCTGGTTATTAATAGCTAGCTAACATTTATATAGTTTGCTAAGCACTTTACAATAATTATGTCATTTGACCCTCGAAGCATACCTGGAGGTGGGTGCTATTAGCATCCCCATTTTACAGATAAGGAAACTGAGGCAAACAGATGTTAAAATGACTTGCCCAGGGTGACTCAGCTAATAAGTGTTGGAGACTGATTTGAACTTAAAGTGAGTTGATGTCTCTTGAGGATCATGCTGATGGGGGCTTGTGTGTGACAGTACTATTAACCCAGCTCCTGAGGGTTAACCCTAGGACACTGAGGGGAGTAGTAGCAAATTGCTCACTTGGAGTCCAACCTTCCAGTGCAATTTGAAGTAGGAGAACATGCCCAAGAGGGGTGCTACAAGCTGGAAAGGATGACCTTTGGAGATCATCTTGTATAGCCAGGTGAAGAAACTGAGACCAATCCCACGCACATAGAAGGGTCAAAGCCGTGATTTGAACCTGTGCCTCAGACTCTAAAGCTGGTCCTTTCCGTTGTATCACACAAAATAGCTTTTGTAATATAAATAAGGATTCATTGGCTTACTAGTAAATCTCTCTGACTCCAGACTTGGATCCATGTGTATCAGATGGAAATGTGCAAAAACAATTCAGTTTCACCATTTAGAATTTCAGGGAGGCCTCAGACAGCTAAGCCTCTGAAATCACATTTAGACTCTATAACAATGATGTGAGCTTGAGCATCACCCCTTGATTTGTTTTTGAAGAAAAAAAATCTAAACATCTGTGAATCCCCTACTGATTATGTCCAGAGACAACAGCTTCCTAACCATCTAAACAGACCTAGTGAGCATGTTAATGTTTAAACAGTCTGAGAACCCAATTCATGTATAGCCAGTCCATAAAAAAGGGCAAGAAATCATAGAGTCACAGATTTAGAGCAGGAAGGGACCGAGGAGATGGTCTAACCCAGCCCCCTCATTAAGTCTGGGGGAAAGAAAAGAGGGGAGAACACATGCTGTAATTGGCTGAAACCACAGAAATAACATGCAAACAATATAGTTAAATATAATCCATACAAGCTATAAACCATCTACATATGGCCCATAGATACAGGACACATATGGGCCAAATTGTGTTGGTCAAATTGAATCTGGGCATACAAGAAAAAAAGAAAAGATGTAAAGAGTTAATACATGTTTTTAAAACTTCAAGATTCTTTTGTGCCAGTTTAAAAAAAAATGAGTGATAGGCATAGGTAGAACAGATAGGGTTTGACTTTCCCACAGTGACTTTGAATTTGAAAGAATAGACCCTTCAGTTGTATTTCTCAGTTTTCTCTTTAATGGGTTATAGGGGACACACTACATTCCCCTTTAAGAGGGGAACAGGAGAGTAAAGGGATTCTGGTGAGGGAAACCTTATTTTCTTAAAAAATAAAAAAGACCTTTCTCTAGTTTATGAATAATGTTCTCTGAAAAGCATATTTCTCTGTTGTTTCAGTCCTGTCTGACTCTTCATGACCCTATTTGGGGTTTTCTTGACAAAGATACTGGAGTGGTTTGCCATTTCCTTCTCCAGCTCATTTTACAGATGAGGAAATTGAGGCAAAGAGGTTGAAGTGACTTGCTCTGGGTCACACAGCTAGGAAGTGTCTGAGGCTGGATTTGAACTCAGGAAGAGGAGTCTTCCTAAACGTCAAGCCTGGTGCTCTATGCACTACGGCGCCACCTAGCTGCCCTTGTGGTTCTTTGGCCATCCCCGTGTCTAGAATGGTCTGCCTTTTCATCTCAGTCTCCTGGCTTCCTTGGTTTCCTTCAAATCCCACTTTCTTTGGAAAGCCTTTCCCACTCCCTCTTCATTCCAGTGCTTACCCTTTGTGAATGCCACTAGATTTTAATGACTTTGGGAGAGGGAGTGAGGCTGACAACTTTGTGTAACCGCCTCACTTCAGTCCAATTCACCAGTGATGTGATGTCATTGGTCTTCTTTGAGAACAAAGTGCCACCAACAGTAACAATTTCCTTCTCATCCTGTGTATAGCTTGTTTGTCCATATTTGTATGTTGTCTCTTTCATGAGATTGTGAGCTCCTTGAGGGCAGGGACTGTCTTTTGCCTTTCTCAGTATCCCCAGTGCTTACCGCAATGCTCGGCACACAGTAAGTGCTTAATAAATGCTTATTTACTGACCACTTATTGACTGAAAAGAGAGCTGCCTTTGTGATATGACTAGCAAAGGATGCTCCCAAATCCTTTAAATATTTTCCAGCTACTTATCTTTTGAATTAAAAAAGGAAAAAAATTATCAAATTAAAAATATTAAATAGGTTTTAAAACATTTGATGGGAGGGATTATTTTTAGAAGCCTGAAGTCCTTAATTTGTTTTGACAACTTCTCTCTAATATTTACCCAGCACTATATAGGTAGGGTGTACTTCACTGACCAGCAATGATACGCTAAATAAGGTTGACGCCATGTGACTTAAAATAATATCAAAAGGTATTTCTGCCATTTTAATTTGTCTCATTTTCCTGAGATTTGGGGTATACACTCTTCATATATTTTTTTAGATCCCTGAAATTTAGGAAGGAAAGATGATAAGCAGTCTATTTGTTTTTAATCATTTATTTGAAATAAATGTTTTATTGATGTTATCCCCTCCTCCTAACACTTTCATTTCCTAATAATATCTACTCCTCATCTTCCACTTAGGACTCTTCTTGTAACAGAGCTGTTCAGTCCTTTCAGTCATGCCAACTCTTTGTGACCCCATTTGGGGTTTTCTTGGCAAAGACACTGGACCAGTTTGCCATTTCCTTCTTCAGTTCTTTTTACAGATGAGGAAACTGAGGCAAACAGGGTTAAGTGACTTGCCCAGGGTCATACACCTAGTGTCTGAGGCTAGATTTGAACCGACACATTGCTTCTGACTCCATAGGCCTCATTCTGTGCTTACACCTTTGTGTTGAGAGGAGGGAATTAGGTTTCACCATTAGCCATTAGTTGACGTTAAGTATTCAAAGATTTTGAGCTTGATGGGACCTTACAGGGCACTGAGTTCAACCCTCTCATTTACAAGGGACAGAGAGGTTGTCTCGAGTCACTTGGCTGGAAGGTGTTTGGACCAGGATTTGAACCCACGTCTTCCTTGCTCCTGGTATAAGACTCCATCCATTGTATTACACTGCCTTTCTCTGGGCTTATGATGGGTCACTACACTGATGAGAGTTTTGATGACTTTCGAGTATTGCCTTCCTTCCTGTCGTTGTTGAAAGTTGATCTCTTGTTTCTACTTTTTTGACTCTGTTACCACTTCAGAGAAGTCTTCCACATTTTCTGTTGATTCTTCGTATTTATTTTTTCTCATGGTGTAGTAATATTCCATTATATCCATATGTTGCAACTGGTCCAAATGCTCCATCACTGTGTTTGTAGTTTGTTTGTTTCCTACCACAAAAAGTGTTGCTAAAATGGTTTTGTTCATCTCCCTGTCTTTGGTTTTCTTGAGATATATGCCCCACAGTGGTCTCATTGGGTCAAAGGCTATGTATAGCTTAGGGAATTGTCTAGTAGCCTTCCAAATGATATCCCACAATGGTGGAAGGAAGGAAAGAAATAACCAGTTATTAAGTGCCTAATAGGTGCTAAGCTTTAGCTAGGTGGCACAGTGGATAAAGCATGGGGCCTGGAGTCAGGAAGACCAGAGTTCAAACCCAGTCTCAAACAATTACTAACTGTGTGACCCTGGGCAAGTCACTTAACCCTGTTTGCCTCAGTTTCCTCATCTGTAAAATGAGCTGAAGAAGGAAATGGCAAACCAGTCCAGTGTCTTTGCCAAGAAACTCCCAATGGGGCCATGAAGAGTTTGACATGACTGACCTACAATAACAACATGAGCTAAGCACTTTATAGTGGGTGCAACTGATTGAGGCCTGGAGTCAGGAAGACCTGAGTTCAAATCTGGTCTCAGACTCTTGCTAGCTACGCGGATCACCAGGGGAGGTCACTTAACCTCTGTCTGCCTCAATTTTCTCATCTGTATAATGAAGATAATAATAGCACCTGCCTTCCAGGGTTGATGTGAGGATCAAACAAGATAATATTGATAAAGTGTTCAGCATATAGTAAGCATTACATATATGTTAGTTATCATTATTCTTATACAACTCTGTGAGGTAGGTGTTATTATTATTACCATTTTACAGTTGGGGAAACTGAGGCAAACAAGTGAAGTCACACAGCTGGTAAGTGTCTGAGGCCAGATTTGAACTTGGGTCTTCCTTACTTCAGGCTCAGCACTTTATGCACCCCCTGGCAGCCTCTGGACCAATTATAAGTAATTTACTTGTTACCAATTCCTAACTCTACCTACAATACATAGTGTGCCTGCCTTTCCACAATTCTGCCACCATTTTCCAGTTTTGTTCTTGGTAGCTACTTGTTAGTGACCATTCCGCACCCTCCAACTGCTCTCCTGCCCTGACCCCAACCCCCCTTCTAATAAATTAAGGAAGAACTCTGGAAGCATCCTTCCTCACTAGAAACATATTGCTCCATGTGGAAATTACCCACCTGCTGGATCCTTGAAGATTCTATATTGCTTGAGATGATCTTGGATGCTTGTTTTTATTGACTTGTTCTAGAGAGCCACACCAGCAGAGTGGCAAAGCTCTTCTCTGGGCTTGGTATGTTGAGATGAAGGAATGGTTGTCCCATCTGTTAAGTAGTTAACACAGAAACTTCTGGCTGGTATTACCAAAAAGAGTTGGTTGGTTTTGGCATCAGGAGAAACAAAGGCATAGGAAGGGAACATAATCAAGAATCATTAAGTAATGGCCTACCCTTTAACTTGGATATTTTCATTTCTGGAAATAGTGCTGTCTTTCTCTCTCTCCCTCCCTCCCTTACTCTCTCTCTCTCTCTCTCTCTCTCTCTCTCTCTCTCTCTCTCTCTCTCTCTCCATCTCTCTTTCTCTGTCTGTCTCTTTGTCTCTCTCTCTCTCTCTCTCTCTCTCACACACACACACACACACACACACACACACGTCTTTCTCATTATTTCTGGCAAAATAAATAGCCCATGAGTTAAATTCCACAGTAATTAAAGGCTCTCTTTGTTGGTCTGGAGAAGTTTTACTAAAATTCTTGCCTTTTGGAATGTCAGCCTCGTGACGGATTGTATATCTGTCATCTAAGGACCAGCCTCTCTCAGTTTAGAGAGACCAAGCATTAGGTTGGCCAAAGGGTGATGAATTTTTTGGCCATAATAATTCAAGAAAGACCATCTAGTACAGCACTGAGGAATTTTAGTCTGCATCATGGATCCTTAAAGGATCAAATTTTATTGTATCAACTGTGAGCTAAAAGCATATCATAAGGGACAGGTTAAAGCAGAGTTGGCATCATGTAAAGGAAAGAATTTGAGCTAATAAGTGCCTAAGTCTGGATTCTCTAGGACTTAACTTTCTGGGTAATCAAAGTAGTTAATTCTCTGTGCTAGCATACTCCAAACCTGTGAGAAGCATCATATTTATAATCTTATAATAATGATAATAATAAATAAAATAGCTCATTTATAGAAAGCCTCATAGTTCATAAGGCACTCCCTCACAACAACGTTCTATATTCTGACCCAACACCAACTTTTCTACTTTTTACATGCATGTTACTGGATGAATCTCTTCAGCTTTTAAATGCTCATTGACTTCTCTGGGTTTCACTTTCCTTATCTGTGAAACACGGGAGTTGGGCTAGATGAAGGAATGAATGAATGACCATTTATTAAGTCTTTACCATGTAGCAACCACTGGGAATATATATAGAAAAGTAAGCCATTCTCTGTTCTCAAGGAGATGTCGTTCTAATGGGGAAGACAATACTTAGAGAAGGTTTTGGTAGAAAATCAGATACAAAACCCTCATGATCCTTAGTGTGTAAATGCATCTTTTAAAATGCCATTTCTATTGATGAAATCATATCCACTTCTGATGCTGAACCATTTTGACAATGCCAAGGACTTTGGCAGCTGGATTTTTCTTTTTCTGGGCTCCTCAGCAGCTGTGGCTGCTAAGAAAGCAGGAGCTATAGCACCCATAGAAACGGTTGCCAGGTTGCATCTCCACAGGGGTTCCTTGAGGATGGCTGCAAGGGGAAGGGCTGGGAGCAGGACAGGAGGTCTGGGGATGCTGCAACTCCCAGAGTTCTTGGTTTTGCGTGCTTATCTGTGGGGTAGTAAAGAAGATGAACCTGCTTTCAGAGAGCTTCCATTCTACTGGGAACTATATACTTATATACACAAGTAAGCAAGAACAAAGCAAGCACTTAAATAAATATTTTTTCATTCATTTATTTCAAGAGGGTAAGAATGCTAATAAAGGTGAGGAAAGGTATCAGAATGGCTCCTGCCTGATCTGTGCTTCTCCTATTCAGAGGTGACAGGGGAGTGTGTTCCAGACATGAGATATCTTCAGAAAAGTTACAGAAGCAGGAAATAGAATAAAACTCCAGGGGAACTCCAGGAAGACTAAAATGAAGTCTGGGAAGGGGAGAAAATT
The DNA here is from genome assembly GCF_003287225.1 of Phascolarctos cinereus. Classification (NCBI taxonomy): domain Eukaryota; kingdom Metazoa; phylum Chordata; class Mammalia; order Diprotodontia; family Phascolarctidae; genus Phascolarctos; species Phascolarctos cinereus. The sequence goes on along the minus strand of NW_027555625.1, from coordinate 47,769,769 downwards.
GATAAATGGGAAAGAAGGAATTATCTCATAGGACCTTGTTCATAGTAGATGCTTAATAAATATTTGTTTAATGATTACATGAGGATAAGTTGAGGATAAGTGTTCTGCAATCACCTAAGTTGACTTGCATACAAGTGAATGACCTAGATTATTCTGAAGATATCAAAGTAGAGATTAATAGTAATGTGGGAAATAGGAAGAAGCAGGAGAGGAGACGCATGATATTGAAAAGATATGAGCAGCAACTTTGGGGAGGTGCCACCAATAGACAAAACATAGCCTCCTTTGATTTAAGAATAAAGGGATTCTTGTTGGTTATAATGAATAAAAATATTATTGAAATTTTGGCATAATGCCATTCCCAGAATTCTTAACATCCCTTCCTCAGTGGACCTACAGTCTTAAAATTGAGATTTTGTTTGTCTTCGGAAGTGTTAGCATCATAGGTTGATGTATGTTCACCATGTATCGTACTGACTGACAATCAATTAATAGATCAATTATATTGATCTGTCAAACATTTACGTGCCTAATATGTGCCAGGCATTATGCTAGACAGTGTGAGTATAAAAACAAAAATGAAAACATTTCTGCCCTCAAGGAACTTAAATTTCATTGAAGGAAATAACATGTATCTACATAAAGTATTCACTGAATAAATACATGAAGGTAAAGAGGAGCTAGCATCTGGTAGCAGGTACTAGGAAAGGAGTCCTGGAGAAGGTGATGCTTCAGCTGAGCTTTGACAGAAACTAGGGATGATCCATTATGAGAAGGGAAAACTTTTATTTTCCCTGGAACCTCTAACCTCTGACAGAATTTCATATAGAATTGACTGTCTTTTACCTTTGTTGCCTCCTTCAGCCTACCTCTCTACTTCTATCACTGGTTAGAATCCTATTTTGTGTTGCTGTCCCAGGATGGACATTTAAAGCACTTGGGGAACAAAATTTACATGTCAAAATGCACACGCATATACCCAAACCAGATATTATGTAAATTGAACAGAAGGAAACTAGTAATGGCCTGGTTTGAGGTGCTATTTTTCCATAATGAGTATTGGGAGGAGGGGGAAGGGGGGAAAAGGTGGAGGTTAAAAATTGGAAACTGTGTATATGTATGTAATAAGCCCACCCGAAAAGCAGATGTGCAGCGTGGAAGTCATGTATAGAGTCAATAATCTGTGACGGAAAGATTTACATAATATTCTTTCAGGGCAAGTTCCCCATTTTAAAAAGATGGCGAAATGTGGACTGGCATGTCTGACTGTAATGAATCTAAATCAGGTAAATAATTTGCACTTTCAGATTATTGCCCCCAAATCCACACTTACTTAATGGATCTATTACAGCGTAGGGTGTAGAGAGGACTGAAGTTACGCTGACATGCATGCATGATATAAATGAAAATGCTAAATTTCAAAGGATACAATTCCACTGAGGTGTAGACAGCAGCTTTCACAATTTGGATCTCTCAAAGAGCTAATTAAAAATTGGTACCTTTAAGTAGAGTAGAAAAAAAAAGCTCCCCCAAACCTTTATTATTATTATGAACAAATAATAGTAATAATAAACATAGTAATCAAATGAGCTCAGGATTCCAGGTCAAAGATGCTGCTTTTATCCTGCCTATGATTTCTAGCTGTTTTTGATGGTTGGTGTCACAATGTGGAAATTGTGTAAAACATATCTCTGCCCACCACCCTCACTACTCCCTCCCCAGTTTTTTTTTTCCCTTTTCCTTTTTGCCAAACATTTCTATTAGGTTCAGGGATGCCTCCTGGTGAAGAGAGAGAAAAATAGCACTGACTCACTCAGCTGCTGAACTTCCGTATCTTTTGGGAGAGAGAAAAGAGGGAGGGCAGCGTTTCTGGCAAACATCTTGACTGTCTCAGTAATGCCACACAGAATTTCGTGTCAATAAATCCAAAATGTTGTCACTGCCCATCTAAATCCAGCTTCATCCCTTCCATTTAAGGTTGATTTCAACGTGTAAATTTCAGGTTCCTCTTGTCTCTATTTAGAGAAGTTCCTGGCTTGTCAGGAATCCTCTCTGCCTTATTCATGCAATTCCGTGTGGCTCCATGGTGGCTTTTTGCATGGTCTGTAAATTAGGATTGGAGGTCTTTGCAGCACCTTGTGTATAATATACTTGACTCTCTCTAGATTCCAGACTTATTGTTCCCAACTTTTTTATAGTACGGTAGCCATAAGCTGTCGCAAAGGCTTGATCTGGAGACTAAATGCCCTGGTTCTATTACATAAGTTTCAATTAACCTGCAAACCCTCTTGGACAGTGTGATGCTTAACTAGAACTATGGTAATTAGTGTGCTATAATTATCATATAAAGCAATTTAAAGTGTGATTACATGTGTATTGGAATAAAAGAAGTCCTTAGAAATAGGTTTATGCTTGCAGGAATTGTGAATCATGAATTGTGTTCTCCATGTTATCTGAAGAAAATTCTTTGATTTTTTTTTATCCAAACAGTGTTTTTTTTAAAAGGCAACTAGTCAATGTTAGATACCCTTAAGAGTATTAAAAATACGCAGTTTTACTGCAAGTATTCACTGCTTTCACTTTCTTTTTAGATCACCAATGTTGGTACAAAATGAGATGGGGAAAGGGAGAGAATTCTAATTAGGTTTAAAAAGGAAAAAAATGCATTTTATTTGGAACGTGTGTCTGATTTGCTAAGGCACATCCCTGCTTCAGATGCAGGCGACTGTGAATTATTATTACACATTTATCATCATAAAAATGCTTATTTGGACTTTTTTTTTAGAGAAAGGGAAAAAAATATAAAAAGGGCAAAGCAAAGAGCTGTCTCTGAAGGGCAGCTATTGCTTGCCCTTGCTTGGAGAAAAAGGCTTTCTCAATGGGATTACGTCCCCTCTCATAACCTATCAGTCGTCTGATCAGAAATTCATAATGCAGACCATCTATTTCTCAGCTCTGCTAGGGCTGCATGATTGAATTTAAATAGGCAAATGCCAGACTTGAGCTTTGACATTCTCTCTGTCTCTCTCAATCTTTTTCTTTCTCCTGCCCTCCCAATCATATTGTCTCTCTCTCCCTTTTTCTTTCTTTTCTTTTCCATTCTTTTTTTTACTCCTCCGCACACCACCATTTCATATTAAGTATGAAGTAACATGATGAGAAGTTATCAGGAAATGGAGGATGGATGGTGAGTGGAGAGAGAGGCACACAGTGAGAGCAGAGGGAGGGAGGATAAGAGAATGAGATGGAAGAAAATTGTAAATTGTTGCTGTCATACTCTCCCTGGGTCAGTAAAATCTGTTTTTAAAGGCTGCCTCTCTCTCTCTTTCTCTCTCTTTTTGGTTGCATTTCAAAGGAGATATTTCAGGATAAATTACTTAGCCTTGTATCCTTACCCAACCAGCAAGATGTCTGCGTGTAGAAAGATTCTCTGTCCCATCTTCTCCCTTTTGTGTAGCTGATAATGAAGAAAATGCACCCAAATTTGTAAGTTGTCAATCTTGGTTGTGTGAAAAGGCTGCCCATGATGGCAATTCTATATCGTTGTTACCGGATGGCATTTAACTTTTCCCTGATAAAGTTGTATTTCAGGATCTTCCTTTCCATCCTTCCTCCCAACAAATATAAATTAGATATATCTTAATAAGAATTGAAAATAGAAGCAAAAGGCAGAGGGGGTAGAGAACTTTTGTAATTGATAGCACATTGAGCACATCTTGTGGAACTTAAATGTTAAAAGTTGAAGCCTTTTGTGTTTTAGACAGATTGGGTAAATGCTAATCAAACTGATTGGGTTCTGCAGTAAAAGACTAAGGAATGAAAACTGCAGCAAAGAGATGTTCTATTGTCCTCTTGTTCTTCCTGGAAAGGGTGGCAAACTTGTTCAGCCTTGTGACAGATGGTTAGCATTGAAGAGTTGCACTCATCTTGGGCACATTTTTTTTCATTGGCTAAGAAAATGAATTGTAAAACAGAGATTTTTTTGATATCTGGGGGTTTTCTCTCCTCATAAGAGGTGTCCCTCAATTTTTAATATTCCTATTAATATACCGTGTTGGAAAGAAAACATTTTAGGAGGTTTTGAAAATAAACCAGAAGTGATTGTTACATGTATTTGAATTTAACCCAGAGGGCAGGATCCAAATTAATTTAGTTTATATAAGAATATATAAGGCCATGGAGTATGCTCCAGAATATGTAATAAATATACCAACCACTGGGCATAGTGGTACATGCCTCTAGTCCTAGTTACTGAGGAGGCAGCCCATTTGTGTCTCTTGAATTGGGGATTTCTGAGCAGTAGTGAGCCAAACCAATCAGGTGACAGCACTTTTTGGCATCAATATGGTGAGCCTCTAGGAGCGGACAATCACCAAGCTGCCTAAGGAGAGACGAACTGGCCCAGGTCAGAACAGACCAGGTCAAAGCTGCCATTGCTGATCAGAAATGGAATCATGTCATAAGTAGTTCCTATACTTCCAGGCTGGGGAAATGGGGGGACTCAAGTCTTTTAAAAAAAATGCCAACTACAATCCACTGAGAGGCAATATAAAGGCAATAAATAGAGGCTTAGCTTTGGAGACAGGAAGACCAGGGTTCAAATCCTAGCTCTCCGGTATATACTAGATTTGTGACCATCGGCAGGTCATTCAACCTCCCAATGTCCCCCAGCTAGTCTCTAGGACAGTAATTTATAGTTAAGTTGCAGCTCTGTATTGGTAGAGGAAATTTCTACAAGGGGGGTTCCCTGCATTGATAACATCATAGATCAAGATGGACAAATTTTCCTCAAACCAAGCAACCAACTAAAATAACCCGAAATTGTATATGATGGGGTTCAATGGACAGTGTTCTATAACTTTGGTGATGAACATTCATAGAGTGATTTATATTTGTACTAAAGACATATTCTATCTCAGGACATTACAGAAAATAAAGGAAAACTGATGAGTGGCTTGGTAACTAGCAGAGAAAAGAAAAAATAAAAGCTGATTGATGTTCATGGCCTAGGTACCATGGACACACTATAAATGTGTGTTTTTTTTTTGGTCATCATATGATCTCTCAGGCACCTTCAACACCTTACAGGTTTGTGGTTTGTCCTTGAAGAGGAGTGAGGGAGATGATGATATGACTTGCAATTGACTTTGATTTGAAGGAGGGAGGACTGGGCAAGGTCACTAGCTTCACTTTCTCCTCCAGAGCCATCTGGGTCCAGTGGCCAGATTTCGATTGGGGACAGCTGGAGATGGCCCAGGATGTATTGGGAGACCTTGGCCTTTTTAAGCTAAGGTCTTACCAAGTTCTCACTCTGAGTGAGGCAATGTCTATTCAGCAAATAGGCTTTTTAAGAAGTGACTCAAGGGATGGCCCCTTTAATAAAAAAAAAATCCAACTAGGAGGTGAAGACCCTCTGAGTTGCTGGCCAAAAGAGAAACAGTTACTATTTACATTCACTCTGAGCCTGGAGGGCCCCCCCAAAATAATCCTTAAATGGTTCTTGGGCAAGGCAGGGACCTATTGTTGTCCAATCATTGAGATCCAGAGGTTTAAGGCTTGACCCAGAAAAGTATCTCATAAACATAGTGTTGGTTCCAACAGATCTAGGAAAATGAATTTGAATCAACGTTATCGCAGAGATAGGGGAAGGCTCTGTGATTATATCATGGTAGAGAACTCCTCGGACCAACCAACCTATCTCTGCCTGAGTTGATAAGTCCTAGGAAACTGTCTGACCCACCTAGAAGGTAAACAGCCAGAAAGTGTCCCTCCCAGAGTCTTTCTGTATATAAGGTCCACCTTGTCTCCATTAAGATGCTTAGATTTTTATAATCTAGCCACTGCCCAGATTCCTAAAACTAGCCACTGCTTAGATTCTTATAATCTAGCCAATAGTTTACTAATGTTCAGACTCCTTAAGAGTCTTCCCAATATGATGGATGTTCTAATAAACCTTGTCTTTGGCCAAAAGAAGGCTTGGGTCGAATTCTTTTGGGCAGGACCTGCATGTTGTGGTATTGGGGTCCCAGCACCCCTGAACCCTTAAACTGCATCACAGGTAGGATACAATTAATGAAATGTTATTTCCAAAAGCCACAGAAAAAAGTGGAGTTGAGACTATTTGATCAGTGGCCTAAATAATCTGACTGACACCATCATTGATATGGTGACTATATATGTGTTTTCTTTAAGATTTTTTCAGACGCTTGAGTCCAACTGAGAACCCTATTTTTGTTATTATAATTAGACCTCTCTAGGCCTCAGTTTCCACATCTTTATGTTGGACTAGAGGATGCTGAACTAAATGATCTACATGGTTTTTGCCAGATCTGAATCTATTATTCTATAATCCTAACTATTTGAAGGCCACAGTGATGTTCTCCCTGAATCTTCTCTTCTCAGGCTTCACGGTTCCAATTCTTTCCATTGGTTGTCATACGGCTTAGATTTGAGGCCCTTTACCATTCTGGCTGGCCTCCCTTGGATGCTTTGCAACTCATCAGTATCTTTCTTAAACCATACTGCCCAGAACTGAACACAAGTATTCTAGGATGCTTTTTTTCCCTCCCATGATGATTCCTTAGAGAGAAACTGTTTCTGCTTGCATGAAAAAGCAAATGATAGACACTAGAAAAGAACAGAGAATGAATGCAAGCTGAAATTTTCCTTCTTTGGGTTTCCATGTCTGTCCTCACCTCCTCTATCTAATTTGGGCATGATTAAATGTCTTGGCTCATTGGTTTCCTGTGGTATTTTCCCTTTACTCTAATAAATTCTATTATTCTAGAGAACTTGAGAATCCAGTTTTCAGAAAATGGCCAAATTTCCCATTTTTAAGGTTACTGGTCTCAATTAGAGAGCAGGGACTGTCTTTCTTTTTGCTTGTATTTTTATCCCCTTAGCCCTTAGCACAGTACCAGGCACTCAGCAAGGGCTTGCTAAATGCTTGTTGACTAAGGGATTCATTTCCTTATTTCCCTTTAATGAGTGAAGGTTCTCTAATTTAGATTTGGCTCTACTGTGTCCTCCAGCCTTACAGAAATGTGAATAGGCCAAAAGGAAGTCATGCTGCTAAAGGCAACTTTGTTGTGACCTTGGTGTGGGAGGACTGGTGAAAGTTTAGAAGACCTGGTAGATTAAACGAAAGTTCTTGCATAAAGCCTTCAAGGCTGTCCTCTAACTCACTATCCCCACCCCCACCAAAGTAAATGAACCAGTGATTTGCCTCTTGGTTAAACATTTACTTGCTAAAATGCCTGACATCTGTACTACTTTATTCAATAAGCAATAATTAATTTTGATTCTTCATCTACTTTGTCAATCAGTCATTAAGTGCTTATGATATGCCTGAGGAAGCAAAGGCAAAAACAGTCCTTGCATTGGAGAAGCTTACATTCTAATAGGGAACATAACGTGTAAATAACATGGTATGTGGTTGGTTTTCTTTTGTTCTCTAAGAGGACCAAAATGTCAATTTTCACTGGGTCCTACTGTGGCTGAGCAGACCAATACAAGCTTGGAATGTTCTACCACAGGTCGGGCACAAATAATCCATGTGAACATTTGGGGTGCATTCTCTAAATTTGCACATCTTGGGTTTTGTTTGTTTGTTTGTTTTAAGCTATTTCAATTCTGCTTTGCTCATAAAGCAATAGCATCTTGCCAGCAATGACGAAGAGAGAGGAGCCCCCCCCCTTGATTGTCAGAGGAACATGATATGTACAAGATATATGCAGCACAAGTAAGTTCTGGACTCACTGGTCCAATCCCACCTCTTGCTCTGGTTGGGTGGGTGCCCATTGCATGTCTACCACATGCGGTTCGAAAGATAATCCTGAGGGGATGGGGAGAATTATGTTTTCTAATGTTTTAGCTTGAGATCTCCCACCTGTGTACATCTTCTCATGATTATCAGTTGATATCAATTAGTCAGCCAGCCATAATTAACTTTTAGAAATGGGTGTTCACTATGGTGGTATAGGTGGTATGCCTTACCTTCGGGTGCTCTGCCCAAGGAATGTAAATTTTGTTCCTTAAAACTTCTGAAAGGTATCTTGGAGTTTAAGGGCTAGATTTCTTTCTTAAGACTATGCCTTAAACCCAAATCACTCTGACTCTCATTGATTGGCCAATAATAGGGCCCAGGCCAAGCCCTATTTGGCCATTGTTTGGGCCCTGATTGGCTCAGAGTGAATGCAAATAACAATTGTTTCTGTTTTGGCCAGAAACCCTGAGGGTCTTCCCATCCCAGATTAGCTTTTTTTCAACTAGGTGAAAAAGAAGTCATTCTCTGGCTCATTTGTTACCTAGTCTTAATCACTGAAGATGTTGCCACAGTCAAACTGAGACTTGTTAGAGACTTTAGCTGAAAAAGGCCAGGGTCTCCTACTGTATCCAGGGCCATCCCAGTCATCCTGATCTGTATCTGGCCATTGGACCTAGATGGCTGTGGAGGAGAAAGTGAGGCTGGTGACTTTGCACAGCCCTAAAATCCAATTCATTTGCAAGTCATGGCATCACCTCCCTGATGCCATGGTCCTCTTTGAGAATGAAGGACAAACAACAACCACAATAGTTAATACGAATGTGTTCCTAAAATGGGATCACAGTCTCCCCACAAGTATGCACATAGTATGGGAAAAGTGGGATCAATCTTAGAAAACATAAGTATGGCAAAGGTGTAACTTAAAACTCCTGCAAATCATTTCCCTTCCTGGGATGCTCAAGTAGTTTCCTTTAGACATCTTGTAGCTTTTCTTCTGGGCTCTTTGTGGAGCCTTAACTTGCCTTTCCTCTTGCATCCATTCTGTTCTTAGCACCCAGTGCAGACACTGTTGCTAACCACTGCTGTCTTGGAAATGCTGCTAGGATGATGAAAAAATTTAAATCTTCTGACCCTCAACAATTCACAAGGTCTTTTTATAGGCAAGGGGTGTGTGGGAGGAGACCATGAAGAAGACCATGGTCTTCTCCCCACAAAGTGACTGCTCCAGGGCTTATCATGAACTGCTCTCTCCTCATTCTGGTCCCCCTCCCCCACCTCCATACGGTATGACTAAGTCCCTCAACCAACCAGAACAGACTTCCTATCAACATCACTGAGATTCATCCATGGCATTTAAGAACTTTTCCATACTTGGTCCAATGTCTTTGATAGGTTGATTGGAAAATATCTTCACCTTCTTCAGTACATAGCATCTTACTATATATTTTACATGGGATTGAATAATGGCTCTGGTGTTTCAATGGTCTCCTACTCTTACATATAAACAGAACAAATGGAAGATAACCTGGAAGAGGAAACCAGGAGTAGCTGGTAGTGGGAGAGAGGAAGCTATCAAAAGCTTCCTGCAGAAGGTGGGATTTGAACTGACTCTGTTTCCATGGCCTCCAGTATATCAATTGGATAGGATAAGGGGGAGTATCTCATTGATGCCTTAGGTTTTAAATACATTCAGGTCTGGCAGGGGCGCAATATTTCCAAGGTACCCGTTTCTGGCTAGAAATTGTCCAGTAAGTATATACCAGCCTGGCAGCAATTCTCTGTTTTCCGCCAGGATCTGCCTCATTTGGTCAATTCTTTGATTCTACACTCTTTTTTTTTTTCCTATTAGGTATTGGGAGTTTGATTTTTATTTTAAGAGTCCCAGACCAGATGGATTTACAAGTGAATTCTACCAAACATTTAAAGGGCAATTAATTTCAATACTATATAAAGTATTTGGAAAAATAGATGAAGGAGTCCTACCAAATTCCTTTTATGACATAAATATGCTGCTGATACCTAAACCAGGAAAAGCCAAAACAGAGAAAGTTATAGACCAAATTCCCTAATGAATATAGATGTAAACATTTTAAATAAAATATTAGCAAAGAGATTACAGCAATTTATCGTGAGGATAATATAATATGACCAGGTGGGATTTATACCAGGAATTCAGGGCTAGTTCAATATAAGGAAAACTATCAACATAATTGACCCTATCAATAACAGAACTAACAGAAGTCATATGATTATTTCAATAGATGCAGAAAAAGCTTTTTACAGCACCCATTTCTATTAAAAACACTGGAGAGAATAGGAATAAATGGAATTTTCCTTAAAATGACAAGTAATATTTATCTAAAGCCTTTTTCAAGCATTATATGTAATGGGGATAAGCTAGAAGCTTTCTCAATAAGATCAGGGTGAAACAAGAATGCCCATTATCACCACTATTATTCAAATAGACAATGGGGAAACAAAACTATCACTCTTTGCAGATGATATGATGGTATACTTAGAGAACCCTAGAGAATTAACTAAAAAAAAACTACTTGAAATAATTAACAGCTTCAGCAAAGTTGTAGGATATAAAATAAACCCACATGAGTCATCAGCATTTCTATATATTACCAACAAATCCCAGCAGCAAGAGATAGACAGAGAAATTCCATTTAAAATAGCTGCAGACAATATAAAATATTTGGGAATTTACCCGCCAAGACAAACCCAGGAACTACATGAACACAATTACAAAATGCTTTTTACACAAATAAAGTCAGATCTAAACAACTGGAAGAATATCAACTGCTCATGGGTAGGTTGAGTATAATAAAAATGACAATTTTACTTAAATCAATTAATTAAGTTAATTAATTTGCTTATTCAGTGCCATGCCAATCAAACTACCTAAAATTATTTTATAGAGATAGAAGAAATAATCACAAAATTCATCTGGAAGAACAAAAGGTCAGTTGGATCGGCCAAGATGGCAGAGTGAAAGCAGTGACTTGCTTGAGCTCTCCTCCAAACCCCTCCAAATACTCATAAAAAATGGCTCTAAACAAATTCTGAAGCAGCAGAACCCACAAAAAGACAGAGTGAAACAAATTTCCAGCCCAAGACAACCTGGATGATTGATCAGAAAGGTGTATCATGCCAGGCTGGGAGCACAGCACAGTGCAGTTGTGGAGGTTTCAAGACTCCTCAATCCATGAATGCCAAAGACAACTTAGAAGATCAGTGGGAAAAGTCTGTTTCTGTCGGTGCTGAGACAGGAAGGTGGGGTTTCAGCTCCATTCCCCAAGAGTGTGGCCCTGGGGGGGCAGCTGCTTCCCAAGCTTCCAGCCCACAGACTGAGGGGGAATCCAGTGGCTGATCAGAGAGGGACTGCAGGGATCTCTTTGCCAGTGCTGAGGCAGGAATCTCTTGCTTTGCCCATGTTTGGATATGGGTCACAGTTCTGGGCAGCGGTGCTGGGGTGAGGAGGAACGCTGGTGTGGTGGAGCTTGGAGTGGCTGTGGAGAGGAGCCCTTCCTCACAGTTACAGGACATAAAGGAATATTTGTGGTCACAGGCCAAGAAAGGAGTAAACACCTCACCCCTTATCATACCACCTTGGAAGAACTGAAAATTTACAGGTCCCTACATGTATCTCTGAAAACAGCTTACAAACCCCCTAACCTTGGGACAGTACATTCTCCACATTGGAAGCAGACTCTTACCTTAACAAAGAGTTTAAAACTCAAGTAATTAGCTGGGATCATGAGCAAGCAGCGCAAAAAAAGTCAGACCATAGAATCTTACTTTGGTGAAAAAGAAGATCAAAATATACAACCAGAAGAAGACAACAAAGTCAAAGCTTCTACATCCAAAGCCTCCAAGAAAAATATGAATCAGTCCCAGGCTTTGGAAGAGCTCAAAAGGGATTTTGAGAAGCAAGTAAGAGAAGTAGAGGGAAAACTGGGAAGAGAAATGAGAGTGATGCAAGAAAATCATGAAAAGAACAAAAGGTCAAGAATATCAAGGGAATTAATGAAAAAAATATGCAAAGGAAGGTGGCCTTGCTGTAGATCTAAAACTATATTATAAAGTGGCAAGCAACGAAACTGTTTGGTATTGGCTAAGAAATAAAGTGGTAGATCAGTGGAAGAGGATAGGTACACAAGACACAATAGTAAATGACTATAGTAATCTACTATTTGATAAACACAAAGACTCCAGATTCTGGGATAAGAACTCACTATTTGGCAAAAATTGCTGGGAAAACTGGAAAATAATGTGGCAAAAACTAGGCATAGACCAATATCTCACACCATATGCCAAGATAAGGTCAAAATGGGCACATGATTTAGATATAAAGGGTGATACCATAAACAAATTAGGACAGCAAGGAATAGTTTACCTGTCAGATCTGTGGAGAAGGGAAGAATTTATGACCAAACAAGAGGTAGAGAACCCTATGAAATGCAAGATGGATAATTTTGATTATATTAAATTAAAAAGGTTTTGCACAAACAAAACCAATGCAACCAGAAGTAGAAGTAAAGTAGAAAACTGGGAAATAATTTTTACATTCAGTATTTCTGATAAAGGTCTCATTTCTCAAATGTAGAGAACTGAGTCAAACTGGTGAATGGTCAAAGGATATGAACAAGCAGTGTTCAGATGAAGATATTAAAGCTATCATAATTGATTAGAGGAATGCAAATTAAAACAACTGCTAGATACTACCACACACCTGTCAGATTGGCTAATATGACAGACAAGAAAAATGATAAATGTTGGAGAAGATGTGGGAAAATTGAAACACTTTGCTTTATTGGTGGAGTTGTGAATGAATCTAATTATTTTGGAGAGCAATTTGAAACTATAACCAAAGGAGAGTCAAACTGTGCATACCTTTTGATTCAGTGATACCACTACTAGGTCTGTATCCCAAAGAGATTTAAAAAAAGGGAAAAGGACTTGCCCACATGTACAAAAGTATTCATAGCAGCTCTTTTTGTGATGGCAAAGAATTAGAAATTGAGGGCATGCCCATCAGTCGGGGAATGGCTGAATAAATTGTGGTATATGAATGTAATGGAATACTATTGTGCTATAAGAAATGTTGAGAAAAACTCATTTCTTAAAAAACTTTAAAATTTCAGAAAAACTTATAAAGACTTCTATGAACTGAGGCTGAGTGAAGTGAACAGAACCAGGAGAACATTGTACAGCATTACAGATGATAGACTTAGCTCTTCTCAGCAATGCAATGATCTAAGACAATTCCAAAAGATTCATGATGGAAAATGCTCTCCACATCCAGAGAAAGAACTGTGGCATCTGAATAAAGATTGAAGCACACTATTTTTCATCTTTTTTTTTTTGTAGTTTCCCCCTTTTGTTTTGATTCTTCTTTCACAATATGACTAATGTGGAAATATATACATTACATACATACATATATACATACATACATATATGTATGTATGTATGTATGTATAACATGATTGTACATGTATAACCCATATCAGATTTCTTCCTTTCTTAGGGAGGGGGGAGAGGAAGGAGGGAGGAGAAAAATTTAGAACTCAAAATCTTGCAAGAAGGAATGTTGAAAATTATCTTTACGTGCTATTGGAAAAAAATAAATACTGTTAAGTGGGGGGGAAAGAGTCCCAGAATTTGTTGGAAAACCAATTTCACACACAAACATTGAGTCTTTATCTCCATATTAATATAAGCAATAAGTGATGAGGCTGCGTGGGGCAGGAAGTACCATCAATTCATTTCTCATTTTCAAATGTAAACTTGGGTTTGATCCTTCTAAGAGGGCCGATTAAATGGGATTTAAATTGGAGTTTTGAAGATTCAGATCCTCTTGGTCACATGTTCCTGGTAGCAAGCAGAGCACAGAAAATCACAAACATTTCTCTTCTTTGTTTTCACTTTGTAACATGGGAGTAGAGCTTTAAGTATTAGCTGAAAAGGCATCTGGGGCAAATTCAGTTATTGTGGAGAGGGTGGAGGATAAAAAGAAGAGGGGGATTGGTGGTGACACTTTCATGGGAGGGGCATTTCTCCCATGGGAGGCAGTAGGTAAAAAGTCCTGTAGGCTTGCAGCTAGAGGATGAACACCTCTTAAGAGGACAAACTCTATGATCCAATTCCATCAGCTTCCTTATTATTTCTCAAATATGACACTTCATCTCCCATCTCTCTGCCTTTGCGTTGGCTGTGTCCCATACTTAGAATGTGCTGCCTCTCCACTTTTGCCTCTTAGTTTTCCTGTCTTCCTGCAGGACTCAACTCAAATCCTATCTTCTACAGAAGGCATCATATGCCTCTCCTCCAGCTGTGAGTACCTGTCCCTCTCATATCATATCTATCTATCTATCTATCTATCTATCTATCTATCTATCTATCTATATCTATCTATCATCTCTTAGGACTTGTAAACAATTGAATAAGGGCTACTAGATGAAGGGAAAAGGTGGGGAAGAGATATTTGAAAGTTTGTATAATTGACTACATAAGTAAACATCAACAGCAATTTTGAGGGGGGAGCTATTAATTTATAGATCATTCAAGAAAACATTATTAGTGACTATATGTGCCAAACTCTGTGCCAGGGTACACATGTAATGAAAGAGATAATCCCTATTCACAAGGAACTTATTCTTTTTTTAAATTTTATTTTCAATTTCTCTCCCTTTCCCTCCCCATTACCCACCCATTGAGAAGGCAAGAAATATGATACTCATTATAAATATTAAGTCATGCAAAACATTTTTTCACATCAGCCATGTTATGAGAAAAAAAAAAGCAAGAGAAAGTTATTTTAAAAAATGCTTCAATCTGTACTCAGAGTTCATCTCTTTGCATCGGGGCAATATTTTTCATCATGAATACTTTGGAATTGTGGATCATGGTAAGGATCAGAATAGCTAAGTCTTTCACAGTTGATCGTTGTTTTAATATTGTTGTTGCTATGTACATTGTTCTCCTCACTGCACTTTGTATTAGTTCAAAAAAATCTTTCTTTCCAGGTTTTTTGGAAAGCATCCTGCCTGCCATTTCTTATAGCATAATAGTATTTCATCACAATCATATACCACAACTTGTACAGCCATTCCACAATTGATGGGCATTTCCTCAATTTCCAAGTCTTTGCCACCATAAAAAGAGCTGCTATATTTTTGTACATATAGGTCCTTTTCCCTTTTTAATGATCTTTTTGGGATACAGACCTGGTAGTGGTAGTGCTGGGTCAAAGGATTTTCTAGCCCTTTGGGCATATTTCCAAATTGTTCCCCAGAGTGGTTGGATGAGTTCAAAACTCCACCAACAATGCATTAGTGTCCCTATTTTCACACATCCCCATCAGCATTTATTTACTTTTTCTGTCATGTTTGCCAATTAGATAGGTAAGAAGTGATACTTCAAACACTTGCATTTCTCTAATTATTAGTAATGTAGAGCATTTTTTCATGTGACTATAAGTAGCTTTGATTTCTTCTTCTGAAAACTGCCTGTTCATATTTTTGACCAATTATTAATTGGAGAATGGCCCTTACTTTTACAAACTTTTCTCCATTCCCTATATTTGAGAAATGACATCTTTATCAGAGAAACCTGCTGTAACGTTTTCTACCCATTTCCTGCTTTCCTTCTAATTTTGGCTACATTGGTTTTGTTTGTACAAGACCTTTTTTAACTTAACGCAGTCAAAACTATCTATTTTACCTCCGGTGATCTACCCTATCTCTTATTTGGTCATGAACTCCATCCTTATCCGTAGATCTAACAGGTATTTTTTCCCACACTTCCTTAATTTGTTTATGATATCACCCTTTATGTCTAAATCATCTACCCATTTTGAACTTGTCTTGGTATACGGTATGAAATCTATGTCTGATTTTTGCCAAATTGCTTTTCAGCTTTCCCAGAAGTTTCTGTTGAATTATGAGGTCTTGCCCCAATAGCTTGGGTCTTTGTGTTTCTCAAACACCAGGTTAGAATTTACATTCTAATAAGGAAGACAACAGGTATATGTACACACACACACACACACACACACACACGCACACGTACACACTAAGAAATAGAATCAGACAAAGTGAATGTCATCAATTTATCAGAAGCTGGATATGAAGCTCTAGAAATGATATAGAAATGAATCTTATAAATCACACACAAAAAAATCCAAATCCATTTCAGGTACCACTTCAGAACTGAATTTTCTGGAAGAATGTTATTTCTGGGTGCCTAAAAGATGACTGGAATCTGACAGGAAGGTGGTGATATAGCAGGATGTAGTGAAATGTGTCCAAAATTTGACATCAGAAAACTTTGGTTTGAATCCCGACTTTATCACAGACTAGCTTTGATGACTGTGGAGGTCATTCTGACTTTCGGTGTCTTATCTGTAAGATGGGGGTAACAGTTGCACTCACTGTGTATCTTGTACACACTTAGTTATTCTCATTTCAATTTAAGACCCTTGAGGGCAAGGACCATGTTTTTGGTTTTCTTTGTAACCCTAAAACTTAGCACAGTGCCAAGCTCAAAGTAAAACCTTAATAAATGGTTTTGATGAATTAATTTTGATTATAATTTGAAGAAAGTTGCTTTTGTAAACTATAAGCAATTATATATAAATCATTTGCATAAATTGCATAAATGATGTGTTTGAATAATTCACTAATCTTTACAAAACATCTCTAGCCCCTAAGGACTCTGGGAATCTATTTGAAAGTAAAATCATGATACTTTGCTAGATAAGAGGGCTCATTCTTATGGCATTTTATTGCCTGGATTAAGTAAAAAAGAAGATCTTTTGCAGCACTTTTTACCTCTGATGAAAACTGACTGATAGATTCAGTCTTGCCCTTTGTGCTTTGCTTCTAATCAACCTGAATCCAAAGTTTGCTTGAATTTGTGTTTTTTTTTAAAGTTTGAATCAAAATCAAATGTGGCAAATCAGAATCAAATGTTGACTGGGTGTTTGAATGCTAGGATTTTTATGTGCAAATCAGCCTGGTTTGGCTGGTCAGAAGGCTGCTTTTTTTGATCCTGGACTCCCTCTTAGGGGAAGCTTCAGTCTTGCTATGCTGTGAATGCTGGTCTGAGCTTCCTCTCATCTTGCATGAAATCATTAAGAGCTTTCTGATGAGCAGCGTAGTTGGACAGCATATACCACTCACCCTCCCTCATCCCACTGAGTCAGTCAACGTGGTAGAAGTGTTAAATTTAAAGGCTTAACCCCTCAAGCAATTTTAAAAGTCCCAACCATTTAACAAGCAGCTTGGTGGAGCAGTGAATAGAGCATTGGACTTGCAGTCAAGAAGACCTGAATTTGCATCCTGCTTCAGACACTTATGAGCCATGTGATCCCGGGCAAGTCTGAGTCTCAGTTTCTTCTTCTGTAAAATGGGGATATTACATATGGTACTTGCCTCTTGGGGTTGTTACAAGGATCAAATGAGACAATATTTGTAAGGTGTTTGACAAACTTTAAAGGATTCTATAAAGGTTTATGATTACTATTATTATGCTTACTATTAAACTTTAGCCCATGACAAAGTCTTTTTTGATGGGAATGCACTATTCCCAGTATTTACATCTGGTTTTCAACACATTTTAAAATGTAGGGGACATATATGTGTATGTGTGTGGACTTTTGCTCTTGGTGGCAAGTGTTTGGCTGGCAGACCTGAGGAATGTAGATCTACTTATAGACCCTGAAGACAGAATATGACAGCAGTAGCAAACCAACCTGACTCAAGGAACTTGCCTCTGCTGCCTTCCATTCCTGCTTGATCCAAAGAGAACAATTTCAGAGTGAGATGGGGGTCAATTGTGAGGGCATTTTCACTACTGTGACTGACAATGAGGGGGTTGACTCCCAAATGGAATATTAATGCTTTAGGCATCTGCCCACTGGAAAACTGGATGAGATAACCAAATGAAATTCATATAAGATCAGGACTAATCATCCCCTTTTAGAAAAAAAGGAAATACTGATTACTGGAATAAAAAAGAAAAGATCAGAGGTTAGGGAAGGTCAAGTTTTAGGGTCAGGAGAGACCTTAGTAAGAAGTAAAGCCTAGGGAACCCAGCTGCCCCCATTGTTCAAGGAGATAATGATATTTCTCCCAGGATCTGTTTTGTTATTTCTATGATTATGACGACTATTCCTGACCCTGCTCCCCTTGGGCTTTGGCTTGGGAAGGTTCAGTGGCAACTCTGGTGTCTGTAATAGGATAGGTGTGACTAATGCCTTTCTCTTGGGTCTACTTAGGAGGTACAGGGTTTCTCTCACCTCTATCCTTTCCCCCCCATCTCTTGAAGTCTTTGAACTGAGGAGAGATAGAGGGAATAATTGTTCAGAGATTAGTTATTCTGGATGGCCTCTGAGGTCTTTCCAATCCTGAAAATCTATAATTTTAAGAGAAGGAATTTTGTACTGAAAGCTTGCTGATTTCCAAATAATGTCAACATGAAACATAGCTGCACTGTGACACTCAGTGGACATGTCATCTGGTTGATGAAAACATTCCCTCTGCCAATGCAGATGACAATGGCATCCTATTCATGTCTTCACACAAATCCTCTACAGAGAATATCTCCAGCCTTCTAGAGGTTTGCCTCTGGTCCTTTGAACATTCTATGGATCCTAGTGAAGCATTTGGATAACCTCTGATCTTTTCTTTTTTATTCAATAAGCAGTTAGTAAGTACCTCCTATATGTCAGGCACTCTGCCAAGCTCTGGGAATACAAATACAAACAGAAAGAAGGATGGTCTCTGCCCTTAAGGAGCTTACATTCTAAAAGGGAAGACAAAACACAAAAGGGGCTATCCATATGTTATCTAGGAATGGTCAGCCTCCCTTTGTGGATGTATCAATCTTTGATGCTTTTTTCTTAGACTTCTTCGGTATAAAATCTCATTGGTAACATGTTGCAGCCTGTGTCTTATGATCAAACCTGTGGCAACTCGTGTCTGTCATGGGCCACTACCATTGGAAGCCATAGCAGCCCCTGGAAGCTGAACCCTAGAAAATAAAGGTGAACTTTTGTTAGCCACAGTTATTAAAGGAGAATTTTCATGCACATGGATGCACAGGTAATTTTTTTAGCCTGATGTTGACTATGCATCCTAAAGGTCACATAGAGAATATGTGTAGAAGAAAGATTTTAATCTTGGTCTTCTATTGCTCTCTCCATTATCTCAGACCATCTGTATAGAAGGTTTTCCAATGTAAATACATTGGGTAATGGTTCCTCTGCCCTCTGGGAGATCCCTTGGGAAGGCATTTATTGCTTCTTGCAACATTCCCAATTTGTGCTCTTACAACCCTTAATCATTTCTATTCCCTGGTTGTTACTAAGTCACATCCCCATGTGTTCCTGACCCCCACCCATTTGACTCCTACTGTCAATGACACAAAGATGTTCTGTTACCTATCACCCACTAGAAATTCCCTCAGAGATAAAGCCTGTGAGCTTGAGAAGACCCAAATCCCCATAGCAGCTTCCAGTGGCTTCTCTGGTTCTCTAATTGGCTCAACATCTAGCAAGCTGAGCCTCATTACAGATGGACCTATATTTTTGGCTCAGCCTTACCAATCTTTTAGCCTTTTGCTCCCTCAGTTCAGTTGAACAGGAAACCTATAACACCATATGTCTTTCTAAACCTATCACTAATTGAGTCTCCTTCACCTGTGCCTTCAGTGTAACCATGTCTTGATCTACTCTGCTCATGGTTTCTTCTGTAACTGTGCTGAAGTACCCACCATATGTGCCATTTTTGATCCTCTGCAACTTTGATTCACTTGAATGGCAGTCTAAGTTTCAGCCTTACAGCGTCACTGAGCATCTGCCGGGATCAGATTTTATAACAACATGGCATCACTGAAATTGTTGCACGTTTACCTATATTGACCTACCTTCTCATTTTTAGGAAGTCTTTATGAGAATGATTTATACATGTATTGAGAGTATCCTTGCTGAAAGTATGAGAAGGGAACAATCAGGCTTTTGCAAGCAATTTTATTTTATTTTATAGCAGATCACATCTTTACCATTATTGGATGAAAGGTGCATAGAATACAAGATGCTGTTCTGTCTGTTGTAGATGAAAACAAAATGACTCGGCATAGCAAAATGCAACTTTAAAGGCTTTCCTTTGACAAGGAAATTCTTGTTCATATATTAAGACTGTATCAGATCCTGAAATAAATTTCAAAATCTGTGAATAAATACAATAACATCTCATCTTATTTTTTTCTTTTTCATCATAAAACCATTATTATTTTTCTTCTAAATCAAATAATTTTCACAACAGTGAAAATTAGTAACCAGTAAATGTATCTCAAGGTACATAGTGTCACTGATAATCTAACCATGGCCAGGACCTGGTCCTAATTAGTACAAAGGGATAAAAAGGAGAAAAAGAGCAAAGAGTTCCCAAAGGAAGAAATGCATTAACTTAGAAAAGGAAAAAGTGTAAGGTTACTGAATTGCTGGATGGAGGTGAAGAAACCTCCAGCCCAGGACTGGGCCAGCTTTCCCAAATTTCATAACAAATACAACAGAGACAACTTCATTCAATGATCTTCTGATTAGTAAATTCAAGCTAGGTATACAGTAGGGAGATAAATTCTCAAGAAAGTGCATTTTTCTCTTTAAGATTTAACAAATGACCTTGTATTCTATACTGTATATGTAGAATATGTATACTATATATATAGAATACCAGTGTTTCCCTTGGCTACCACATCTCTACTTTTGATGAGGAGATCAAGTATTTGCTAGCTTAGCTTGTTTCTCAGTTCGATTAGCTACTTCATTCTGGTGTCTGTTTTCTATCATTTAAACATCAGTAAGAAATGATGATAGTTAGAATCAATGTCTTTATTTTCCCCATTTCCAATTTTTTAGAGTCACTAGCTTGTTTAAACAGTTTAGATCGGAGCTTCTGTAATCCTATTCAGTATCTTCTCATTTTTACCCATTCTTCTTATGTGGCACTAATTTTAATGTTCACCCAGATAGCTAATTCTAAAATGACTTGTATGAGTTAATCAGTCATTTCCTGTTTGTTAAGACATGCTCATTTTCTTGTTGTGTGTGGGTGTGCGATGTTAGTGAGTGCTTGTCATTTTCAGAACTTTTTAACTCCTTTCTGGAAGGATCGTTCTCCCAGTTCTACTTCTTTCTGTATCAATTCATACAAGTCCCACCTTCTGCAAGAAGGCTTGCCCAGTCCCACTTAATGCTAGTGCTTTTCACTTGTTGATCAACTCTAATTTAGTCCTCTTTGTATGGAGTTGTTTACATTCTCTCTCTCCCATTAGAGTGTAAGCCTATTGAGAACAGACTGTTTTTTGTCTTTCTTTGTATCTTTAGCACTTAGCACAATGCCTGACACATACTATACTTTTAATAAATGCTAGTTGACTAATTGACAAGTGTTCGCAAGTTTATTGATTCTAATAAGATGAAATTATTTTATTACATGCATATAATAAAATTTGTTCAGCCATTCCCCAGCTGATGGATATTCATTTTGATTTTACTTCTTTACTATTATAAAACTTCTACTATAAAATATTTTTGTATATAAGGGATTCCCCCACCCCTTTTTTGGCCTATTAATATTATTTCTGGGCCAGAGGTTATGTACATACATGCATAGTTATGTATGTATGTATGTATGTATGTATGTATGTATGTATGTATGTATTTGTGTGTGACTTTTAAAAAAAGTAATCCCAAATTATTTTCCAGGCTATTTTAGATCAAATCATAGCTCTGTAATTCCCAGCAATGCATTAATGTGCCTATGTACTAATATTCCATCTAATATTTGCTATTTTTGTCTTTGGTCATCTTTACTAATCTGATTGGTTTGAAAATAAAATCTTAGTTGTTTTAATTTGTATTTCTCTTATTAAAATATTTGGACATCCTTTCATGTAGTTGTTGATAGTTTACATTTCTTCTTTTTATGACTCTTTTTTTCAAATTCTTTGAGGAATGGCTTTTGTTCCTATATGCTTATGGAAATTCTTCCTATATGATGGACATTAGATCTTTATTAAAGCCATTTGCTGCAAAGATTATTTTTTTTTACCAATCAAAAGTTTTTTTCTTATTCTCTCTTCATTGATTTTGTCTATGGAAACATCTTTTAATATTATGTAATAAAAATTGTCTGTTTTTACTTTTATCATTCATTAGGTAAAGAATTCTTACACCAAATACAATTTTAAAAAGTGGTTCTCTAAAAGGTTATCCTCTAATTTTTTGACATGTAAGTTTTCATATATGGTTATTTATCTGTTTTTAAATTCTTGCATATGTTATGTAAGGCATTGGTATAAAACTATTTCTACCAGAATGCTTTCTTTTTCATCCTGAAGTCCCCCTGAAATATGTAGTTCTAATTTCAATGGTTTTTGTTCTTGAATTCATCAAATACAAGGTAACTACGTTTAATTGCTTTTGGGTCTTGCTTACCTATCAATTTTTCTGTGTTTTTTTTAACCAGTATAAAATAATTTTGATGAGTACTTCTTTATAATATAGCTATTATAAAGCTAATATAGATCTTATAATGTTATTCTCCTTTGATTCCCACTTTCCCCCCATTATTTTCTGTGAAATTCTTGGCCTTTGCTCCTCTAAATGAATTTTGTTATTAATGTATTTAGTTCTATGAAGTAATCCCTTAGTAATTTGATTGGTATAACACTTAAATTGTAAATGAGGGAGTGTCACAATTTGTATTATATTGACATGGTCCAACCATGGATATTGACTTCCATTCCAATTATTTAAGCCTCCCTTTAGTTCTACAAAACATGCTTTCTAGCAGTATTCCTATAAATCTTGAGTGTGTCTTGATAGGTTAATTTCCAGATTTTTAAATTATTTTGAATGGAACTTCCCCCCCCCCATATTTTCTTTCTGAATATTGTCAGTAATAAAAAAAAAAGCTGATGACTTTGTAGTTTTATTTCATAACCTGTTACATTGCTGAAGTTATTGTTTTGTTTTTAAAATTAGGATTCTCTGGGAATTTGGGGGCTTTAAAAAGTAAATCATCATATCACCTTCAAATATAGATTATTTTGGCTCCCTTTTACCTATACTTATTACTTCTATTTTTCTTGTATTATTGGTTTAGCTAGCTTTTCTAAAACTAAAGCATCCTACTGGAAAAGTTTTTGGTGTTTTTCTCTCTCAAAAATAATGCTAGCTCTTGTCTTTAGATGGATACTGCACATCATACTAGAGAAAGATTAATTTTTTTTTGTCTTTTGTACATGAATGTTTCATTCTATTGAAAACAATTCAACATCAACTGATATAGCATACAATTAAAAATTTTTAATTAATGTGACCTGTTATGTTTATAATTTTCCTAAATTTCAACCTAACTCAATTCCTGATGTAAATCTAATACAGACATGGTGATTAATTTTTTGGATATATTTCTATAAGTTTCTTTGTTAATATTTTATTCAATATTTTTGCCTTGTAGTTCATTAGTGATATTGTTTATGATAGCTTTCTTTCTTTGCCTTATCTCTCCCTGGTTTGGGTACCTTCAATTTATATTTTTGTAAATATGTAATTATATATATGTAATACATTAATATAAATAATATAATTTAATACATATAAGTAACATAGTAATATAATTATTTATATGTAACATAGAGGCTAACTTTTTTTAACAGTTGTTACAATTTGCTTATCTATTCATCTGAAATAGCCTGGGGCTATTTCTTTTCCTCTGAGAGTTCTTTGATGGTTTGTTCAAATTATGTTTCTGGGACTGGTTTATTTAGGTACCCTAATATCTTGTCCTGTGAATCAAGACATTATATATGTGTGCGTGTATACATATACATATACATATATATATATATATATATATATATATATATATACATATACATATATATATATACATTTTAAGAATTCATTCATCTATTTTAAGTTTTTAGTTTTGTTGCACACAAATACAACGTTTATAAACATTTCTTTTATTCCTTGTCATTTGTTTTGAATTCCCACTTTTCAATTAAAAATGGGCATTTTTGTTCTCTCCTAATCAAATTAGGAATTGGGCTTTGTCTTCTTAAAGAATAGCTCTTAGTTTTCTTTATCATCTAGAGTTGGAAGAGACCTCCATTACCATCCTGCCCAGTCCCATAACCACAAGGCATTCCACTTGAAAAGTGGTTTTCTAGCATGAAGACCTTGAATGAGGAAGTACCTACTGTTTCTTTAGGCAACTCATATGCTTTTGGACAGCTCTAATTGTTCGAATGGTTTTCTAATATTGAGCCTAAACTTGTCTATTTTCATGCCTCACTCATTGATATTAGTTTTGCTGTCAAGGGTCAAACAGAGCAAGTCTAACTTTTTTTCAAAGTGGTAGCCCTTCTGTTACACAAAGACAGATATGTCTTTCTTCCTCCTCTTCTGAGTCTTTTCTTCTCTAGGCTAAGCCCCAATTTTTTCAAGTGATTCTCATATGATATGAACTCAAAGACCTTCACCATATTTGGTTGCCATCACTCGACACTTCAGCTTATCAAAGTCCTTCTTAGACTGTTAATCTCAGGACTGAACTCAATGTACCACATGTGATCTGACTAGGAACTGTAGCTTTTATTGTTTTGGAAACAATGCCTTTCAATGCAGCCCAAGGTCACATTGACCATTAGGAGGCCACTAAGATACCTTCCAGCTTTAAAACTATGAATGCAAGCTATATGTAGCTTGCAGTCTACAAACACTGTCTGATCTTTTTCTTTTCTTAACAACTGCTGTCTAATCACCTCTTCCCTATTTTATTTTTCTGATATTGATTTTTGTATTCAAATATGACTCTTCCTTTATCCTTATTGAATTTCTTCTTAATATATTTAGCTCCAGCCTTTAGACTGTCAAGATATTTTTAGATCCTGGCTCTGTCACTCAGTTTGATGACATCTACACATCTTTAAATAATACTTAGGTTTGGCTCATGTCTAGGATCTCCTCAAAAGGAATTAGCAAGATCTCTACTGGAAAGACTATCAAATGTACAAAGTAGAAGGCATCAGGTATAGGAAAAAGAAGGAAGGGAATAAGTATTTATGCCAGGCATTGTGCATTTGATCCTCATGACAACCATGAATAGAGTGATGTTGTTAAACTCATTTAACAGTTTAGGAAACAAAGGCAAAAATAGGTTAAATGACTTGCCCAGAGTCACACAGCTGGTAGATGTCTGAGGCTGATTTGAATGCAAATTTGCCTAACTTCAGGCACAGTGCTCTATCCATTGTGCCACCATCTTCCTCGACCACAAAAGAAATGCTTAAAGCACAAGATTCACAAGTATGTATTAACACATATTCAGAACATAATTAATTGGTATTCAACCTTTTCATATAAATGGTCATGATAGATCTTTTTTACTTCTTCACAACATGATGTTTCTCTCTCTCTCTTTCTCTGTCTGTCTCTATCTCTTTCTATCCCTCTCTCCTTCACTTCCTCTCTCTCTCTCTCTGTCTCTCCCTCTCTCTTTTTCTCTCTCCCTTTTCTTCTCCTTCTCTCTCTCCTCCATTCACCTTTTTCTAGGTTTCTCTTGTTTCCTCCATTTGCATTTCAGAGATTCTGTTCAACTCTGATTCTATAATCAGGAATGTTGGAAATTATTGATTCAATTAAAGATCCAATTTCCATTCTTCTCTTCCCCCCAGACTCCCTCATGCTTAAGCTCAGTTTTTGTAAGTTAATTTATTCTTTCGTCTAGGCATTTTTCTTTTGGCATGTTGTGTTCCACATTTTACTTCCTTTTCTCATATTTGCTACATATTTCTATTTTTTTTTAAACTGGAGTTCTTTGGTATCTGATTTGTGTCTTTCTGACTGCTTGCTGTATTTTTCTTATTTTCTTTTTAATATTTCTTGTTGCTCTTATGAAATTATTGTTTGCTGTTTGGCCCATTCTAAATTTTAGAGAGTTTGATTCTTGGTTAAGGTTCACCATCAACAGATGGTGCTGAGGTATTAATTCTTCTGGTCATTTTTATTTTCCTCCCCAAACATTCCATTTTGCATCTCTTGGTGGCTGGGATGGTTTTCCTCTCTGATGCTCATTTATCCTTTGCTCTATGCTGCACTGTTTATCACATTAGACCCTAAGCTCCTTGAGATCAGGGAATTTTTTTTGCCGTTCTTTGTATCTCTAGCACTTAGCACAGTGCTTGGCACTTGTAGACACTTAATAAATGATTGTTGATTGACTGACTGTGGGAAATCATGGAACCTTAACTCTATTCAGATTGTGACCTTCTTCCTCCTTGTACTCTTGGCTTCATTCCAGATTGTACTCTTCTTAAATCCTAGGTTCTGATTTAGATCATTGTTCTTTTGTTGCACTCAATCTAATTCCAACTCCCTTTGTTCTCTCTCTCTCCTCTCTTGGGTATAATCACATTTTCTTCCCTGCTTTGATTATCTTGGTCACTTAAAAGATCAAGGAAAGCTTCTCATAAGAAATGGCACTTCAGCATTAGAGTTCTATATATTATTTAATTTGATACTTGCCACTATTCTGTAAGTGCTATTATGATAATGATTTTACAAATGAGGAAATTGAGGCTTAAAGAACCCATG
Source organism: Phascolarctos cinereus (assembly GCF_003287225.1). Classification (NCBI taxonomy): domain Eukaryota; kingdom Metazoa; phylum Chordata; class Mammalia; order Diprotodontia; family Phascolarctidae; genus Phascolarctos; species Phascolarctos cinereus. Next base: position 47,743,325 of record NW_027555625.1, on the reverse strand, counting down.
TGACTTGCCCAGGGTCATACACAGCTAGTCAATATCTGAGGCAGGATTTGAATTCAGGTCTTCCTAAGTCTAGTACTCCATACCCTACATCTAGCTGCTTAAAAGAAGCATACCAACTTTGGTATAGTTCAATTTCGCTGGAATGCAGAGTGGTAAGTAATGCAGATCACAGTTTCATTTGGTCAGGGTCTAAATGCAGCTCAAGACAACATGAGGAGAGGACATGGTTGGTGAGATACTTTGCAATCATGTACATCTCAACATGAAGCAAAGAGTATTGATGTTTTATCAAAAACATATTAGAAGTCACTGAACTGCATTGCTTGTAATAGGCAGGAAAGGGAGGCAATGGCTTTGTTATTTTGAAGGTGTTTACCAACAGGTTCCAGGTTGAAAGGAGGAGGGAGGCTTGATTCCCAGCACCCCACTAATCTTTTTCTAAGTTGTTCAATTCCATGCCACATTTCAAAGTAGACTTTTCTGTTGAAGTCAACAAAAATGAAAACCAAAGAAGTGTCTGTTTGAAGATATGCCTTAGAATTAAGCAAGTTAAGTCAATGGCAATCGATAGACTTTTAGGATGGCCAAGCAAGCCAGGTGTCAGGTGAGCAGTGAAGTAGTGAATTAAATTTTCTCTCCATTATCAGTGCATTTCCATGGCAGACCTGGGGCTTCATGGGTTCATTCAGGTGAGTAATCTACACAAGCTTTCTTGGTTTGAACAATATTAGGCTGATGTCCTTATGTTCTTGTCTCTTGCCACAGGGTCTTCAAAGACTTTAAAATATGACTGAGCAGAGCCTGCTTCATTGAGCCCACTTCCAATAAGGTCTGGGTCACAATGTGTTGGAAGCTTTCTTATTTTCAAGGGTGGCTTGTATGTGGATTAGGGTGAGCAAAAGCAAAGAATTTTTGCATTAGATTTTGTTAGCCCAAATGCTAGTGGCATGCAAGACTTGTTTGTGTCCAAAATTTTAAAAATTCATTTAACTATTAAGCTAACAAAGTTTGAGCAAGAACTCAAGCCACCTCCCTGAAAGATAGAGATTGCTTTCCCCCTCCCTTCAAGCCAACTACTCTATTTCTAAAGAGAAAGGTGGTAAGAAGAACTGAACTCAAGGCACAGTGTGAAAAATTAAATTAGATAAAGAAACAATTTCTTCATAGATTTAAAATATTGTAATGGAATTCTGAGAAAAATTATGTGAAGTTCTCTTTTTCTAGAGAACTTGAAACAGATGATAGTTTTCCATGACTTGAATAGCTTAGGAATGGCTAGCCCTGTGTGAATATGAGAATCTAGATTGGTGTTTCTCAGTCTAAATTGTGAAGGCAGCGTGATCTAGGGAAGTGAACGTGGTTGTGCCCTTCTATCAGAAAAAAAATTGAGTATACCCCTCTCATATATATATATATATATATATACATATATTATATTTATTTATTTATTTTGTCATATACATGTACTACTGTTCTAATAAAGTATTTCCATTATAAAGTAGAAATTTAAACTGATGACACAGATGCGTGAAGAATTTTACATTTAAAAATTCTATTAACTGAGTCAAAGCCTTTTTTTTTGCTTTCACTGAAATTTTATTATTAATTTTAAAAATTATTTTAGAATAGCTAGGTAGATCAGTAGAGAGAGTACTAGACCTGGCATCTGCAAGACCCAAGTTTTAATTTCACCTGATGCCTACTAATTGTATGACCCTGGACAAGTCACTTTATTTCTCATACCTCAGTTTTCTTATCTATGAAATGAATATAATAATAGATTGTAATTCCAGTGTTCAGCACAGTGCCTGGTGCATAGTAGATGATTAATACATGTTTATTGATTGATTAATATCACCTATCTCCCAGGTTTCTGTGAGGACAAAATGTGACAATATTTTCAAGGCACTTTGCAAACCTTAAAGGGCTATTGAAATATTAACTGCATTATTATTATTGATTACAATAATAATAATGAGTGAGGACAACATGACTATGTGTCATTATTTTTCCCAAAATATCTATGTATAATCAGGAGGTGGAACAGACTTATAAATAATAACTATTAGTATTAATTATTCAATTAATTTGATCAATGGAGCTAGCCAACCACGTAGATTTCTCTCTCTTCCTCCCTCCCTCCCTCTTTCTCTCTCTCTTTCTTTTTGTATACTTTTTTATTGAAAGCTACACAATACAACAATCAAATAATGGATTGTACCAGTCATTGAACAAAGCAGCAGGAATCATGGTTCTCTGTGTGTAGATATTCATCATACACAATGAAAAAAGAACAAGTAGAAGTGAATTGTCTCTGATTTCAACTTGGCAGAAAGTTTTTGGTCTAAATCCATTCCTCTTTCTCTTTGTGGCTCTGCTTAATGTCTGGTCTCCTACCTTGATTTCCTATTCAGGTTTGGATATATTTATTATGTTTTGGGGTGAATGTGAGAAACAACAAGGCAGTCAATTTGGCTGGACTGTAGAATGCAAGAAGGGCTTTACATGACAAAGGAATTCATATCTGATCCTATAGTCATCAGAAAGCCACAGGAACTTAGTGAGAGTAGGAAGGTGACATGGTCACACCTGTGCTTTAGGAAAATCATTTTTGACTTTAATGATTGAATGGAGAATGGATTGGAGCCAGGAAAGACTTGAGTCATGGAGACCAATTAGGGGGCCATTTTAATGATCCAGATGATTGGTGATAAGGGCATAAAATCAGCAGTGGCCATGTACAGTAAACTTATAGAAGGGAAAGAGAAGTGGTGGAGGTAGAATCACCAAGATTTGACAGTGGCTGGGATATGTATCCTCACCTTTAGAGACCACTGGTCTGGTAGAAAGAACACTGGATTTGGACTCAGAAGATTTGGGTTCAAATCTCAGTTGTCACTTACTAGTTGTGTGTCCTTGGGCAAATCGCTTTACTTTTCTAAGCCTCAGTTTTTGTATCTGTAAAATGAGGGGATTGGTCTAGATACCCACCAAGGTCCCTTCCAGTCCTAAAATCTGTGATTACTTACAAACAGTATCTAGTTTTCCTCAATCTTAAAACAAAACAAATTAAATTTTAAAAAAGTCACTTTATTTGGCCTTACTATTCTTCAAGCATTTATTTGATAACATTCCCCCATTTTATTGCCAGGCTTCCAGAAAGAGTTGTCTACTCTAGCTTCCTTGGCTTCTTAACCACCAAGGCACTTCTCAAACCCTTACAATCTGGCTTCCCACCCTATTTCTCTACTGAAATTTCTTTCTTCAAAGTCAAACACTTTCTTAATTGCTAAATCCAATGACCTTTATTCAGTTCTCATCTACATTGATCTCTTTTGCCTCAAACACTTCCTAGTTCTGTGACTCTGGGCAGGTCACTTCCCCTTTCTCTGCCTCAGTTTCTTTAATTGTAAAATGAAGAAAATAATACCTTTCAGAGTTGTCATGAAGATAAAATGAAATAATATTTGTAAAGCTCTTTGCAAACCTTAAAGTACTCTATAAAAGATATTATTGTTATTTATTATATAGGAAAATTATTATTATTATTATTATTATTATTATTACTTTGGCTATCCCTTTGTCTTATTTATTGTCTCTTCCCTATTTTCTTTCTATCAGTGTCAGCGCTCATAGGATCAGAAATTTTAAGACCTGAAAGCTACTTCAGCAGCCATTCAGTCCAACATATATGCAAAAAGATTTCCCATCATACCATACCTAATAAGTGGTTCTTGAGCCTTTGCTTGAAGACCTCCAAGGAGAAAGAAGCCACAATCTCTACAGGCAACACCTCCCAACACTCCACTTTTGGGCAGCTCTAATTGGTAAAAAGTTTTTCCTCATATCCACCTAAATTCACCTCCTTGCAACTTCTACCAATTGCTCATAGTTCAGCCCTTTGCATCCTAACAGACCAAATGGAGTTTCCCCTCCACAAATATTTGAAGGCAGATATCATGCCCTCATTCTGTCACCTATCTTAGACTTTCCAAGTTGAATTTTTGGACCCAGCTGTGGACTTTACATTTATCCCAATGAAGTTTCATCTCGTTAGATTCAACTCAACATTCCAGCCTGCCAAGAAGACGTTTGAATTGTGACATTATCATCCATTGTGTTAGCTATCCCTCTCAGCTTATGTCATCTGTAAATCTGAGAAGCATAATATGTATTCCTTTAATGAAAGCAGCAATAAAAAATGCTAAAAAGGGCCAAATACACGGCCTTGGTATGTTCTACTGGAGACCTTCTACCTCGTAGCTTAGCCATCCATCTAGTTCTGAATCCAGTCTATAGTGATCTAATCCATACCTTTCCATCTTCACCACAAAAATAAGATGAGAAAAGCTTTGCAAAATTTGGAATAAACTATAGTATACCTCTCATCTACTAATTTGGTAATCCTGTCAAGAAAGAAAATGAAGTAAATCTGGCATGACCTCTTCTCACTGAAGAGCAAACTGGCTCTTTGAAATCTCTACCTCCCTTTCTAGATTTTTCCCCAATTATCTCTGCAATGATCCACTGTAGAATTTTCCCATTGAAGGCTCTACTCTCTTTCTCTTTTTTTAAAAATTGGGACAATATTTGCCCTTCTCAAGTTTTTTATGCCTCTCCCATTTTCCATGATCATTCAAATATCACTGATAGTCGAACTGATCAGGTGACCTTAATTCCTGGGTAGCTAGGGACTCCTTTGTAATCTCCTTACATATCTTGGCTGTTAACTCCTTGTTAGTCATTTGTATTCTATCATTTGCAGCATAAAGGGCATTCTCCTTTGCAAACAGAAACAGAATTCAGTTTTATTTCCTAAGACTTTGTAATCATTAACAGTAGTTTTAAAGTTCTTTTTGGAAGTGTCATTTGTGCCCATGTAAATCACTAGAAGAGGGTAGTTCTCATTCATTTTAATAAGTCATGAAAGGTTCTATTAAGTCTTAGATGTCTCAGGAAGACAACAGATTATTGTTACTGGGTTGACAAATAGTTGCCTCAGTCCCCTTGAGCAGGAAACCACCAGCTACTACTACTCTTCTCTTCTTCCTCTGACCCTTACTGGATGACCTTTCACCTAATAGTTCCCTTAGTTTTACCATATCATTCTTGAAGCTTCATCTTCTTCAGAGCCTCTAGTTGTCTGCTCTTTAGGAAGAGCCTCAGACTAGTTTTTAAGCTCTAATTGTATAGGTGCCCCCTTTGCTTCCCTTCCTTCTCCATGTAACACTCTTCCTTCCTCTCTCACTCTAACAAGGGCCATGTTTCTCCTTTACTCTCTCAATGCCTTTTCCCCTTCTATTGAAGCTGTACTCCTCTCTTCTTTTGGAACCCTTCATACTGCATAATATCTGGAGTGTAGAGAAGCATTCTTCTAGATCCTTTACCTTTTCCTCCAGGAGGAATATTAGCCTAAACTTCTAACACAGATAATAGTCACTTAATTGTGGCAGAAACACAAACACAGAGCACTTGATGTAAGTCACTTCATAACTTCCCTTACTAAGTAGTTGAAATCTTTAGCCTTGTTTCTTGAACATTAGTTTCTTGCATTAGACTGTAAGCTCCTTGAAGATAGGGACTATTTTTGCCTTTCTTGTGTCTCTAGAGCTCGGCACTATGCCTTGCACATAGTAAGCACTTAATAAATAATTGTTGGTTTGATTTGCCTTGAAACTACTTGTTGGTGTTTACACTTAACCCTGTTAATCTGATTAAAACTTTTTACATCCAATCGTTTATTTTAGAGTTAAAACTTTTTACAACCAATTTGCCCCCCACCCCACCCTGATCAACCCACTCTATCAATTTAGTTAACCACCCTTTTGTTCCACTTACCTTTTCCTACTTATCTTGCCTCCTCTTCTCAACTAACTTCTCTTTATCCTTCTTGAGCCTTTCTCATCAGGTTCTACTCCCTAATCCTTCTTAATCTTTTAATATTCTTCTTGATCTTCTTGTACAACCTGCAAGTAAAATAGAGACAATTTTCTGGGCCTAGAGATTATTTTTTCTCAAATACTCTTCAATTTCTTCTAACTTTGGCCAAATTTCTCCTCCTTAAATTTAATCTCTGGCCTATTTCGCTAATCCAAACTCCTCCAAGCGAACTAGATGATTTCCTTCACTTTCTTATTGACTCAAATCTTTTTTCCTACTCATTCTCTAACAATCTTTTCTTATGTGAACTGAGAGTAGAATGAAAACAAAAGTAGATTGTTACTCCCTTTTATCTTCTATCTCCTGAAATATTGGTTCTGCTTCTGATTTTTTAAACTTTGAATTTTTTTTCCTGTTTAATAAGCATTTTTTTCCCTCTTCTTCCTGCTCTCCTTTCCCCCAATTTGGAAAAAAAAAAGAAGAAAAAAAATCAAAATCCTTGTAAAAATGTGTCTACTCAAGCAAAACAAATTCACGTAGTGACCATGTTAAAAGAAATGTGCGTTTCATTCTGCATATTTAGTCCACTATGAAGGCATGGATAGTAGTGGGCTTCATCATCAGTCTTCCAGAATCGTGGTTGATTGTTGAGTTGATCAGATATCTTAAGTCTTTCAAAGATGTTTGTCCCCTCAAAAATTGTTTTTACAATGTTGATGTTATATCATAAATCATTTTCCCACTGCTGCTTCCTTCATTCTTCATCAATTCATAAAAGTCTTCCCAGGTTTCTCTGAAGCCATGTCCTGTTGTGTCTCACAACCCAATAGTATTCCATTACTTTCACATGCCGTATTTTGTTCAGCCATTCCCTAACTGATGGACATCCCCTTAATTATCAGTGCTTTGCCACTACAAAAAGATCTACTATAAACATTTTTAGACATATAAGACCTTTTCTGCTTTCTTTGATCTCTTTGAAGTATTTGCCTAAACTGTCCTCCATGCTTGGAGTATACTTCTTCCTTATCTTTGCCTCCCTAAATCCTTATCTTCCTTCAGGGCTCAGCTCAGGTGCCACTTCAGGCGGTAAAGTTGTTGGGTTTGGGGTCAGACACAGACAGAAGGGGGAGTAGGGCAAAGAGAAGAAGAGCACTCATATTTTGTTTAAGTTTATGGGTGTGAGGAGGTAAAAGTTTTGCCCACAATAAAAGCTGGCTTCAGATTGCTTCAAGTCCTACAATTGGGAAAGTTGACTAGATGAACTCTCCAGTCTCCTTTAGTCTAAAGATGCAATAATTTCAAGTAGAATTATTAATGAGTTGAGAATGAGATAGGGTACTGTCACTTGTAGATGCTTTACTTATGCACTGATCATATGGACTGTAATATTTTGCATAATAATAATCACTAGCATTTAATAGTACTTTGAGATTTGCAAAGAGCTTTATGTATGTTTTCTCATTTGATCCTTCCAACAACTCTGTGAAGCATTTTACAGCTAAAGAAACAGACTGAAAGAGGTTATGACTTGCCCAGGGTCACATAGCTAATAAGTGCCTGAGCCTAGATTCAAATTCGGGTCTTTCTGGCTCCAAGCACAATGATCTATTGATTATACATCCAGCTGCTTTAGAGTGTTTGCCTTGTACTTTGAAGAGGTAATTAATACTTCACCAATGATTAAGGATTTACTAAAGAAATGGTATAGATATAGATAAGTTGACTGGGGTGGAAGGGTCCCACATCTGTCTTTCTATTTTGAAAGGGGGAAGGAGTAAAAGAAGTAGGAGGGTACTAGATACTGAAAGTAGAATTCTTCAATGAGGGAACAAAGAAGACAAATTTCCCAGGAACCCTAATTTTTGCCCAAGGTACATTCTGCAAATTTTTGTAAGGGTGCAGAGTTGTAATAGGAATATAGGTGCCTGGTAAAAATTCATTTGGGGAGGTGGGGAACAGAGTCCATCCTAGCTAAAGTTGCCCTGGAAAAGGGGGTCACCTATCCCCCTGTCATGGCTGCTGGTCAGTGATCATCCAAGCCCTGGAAGAAAAGCATGAGAGAGAGGAGTTTACTGGAGAGTGAATATGTATGTTGTGTAGATGTATGGGTGCACAGTTCTATGTGTAGTTATGCGTGTGAGCGTGTGTAGGATGGAGAGGAAAGAATAATGGGGGAAGGCAGGTTCTAGGAGAGAGACACCACCTCCATGGGGTCCTTGGGGGAGTAGGTATTCCAGGGCCAGGCAAGGGAGCAAGATCATAAGCCAAAATATGGACACAAGGAAATACCCCCTTGAATGTTAACACCCTGAGACAAAGCCCCGGTTACCCTGTCTACTTAGAGCTCTGAAGAGGCCAAAGTACATGGAAATCACGCGCAAGTATTTTTGTCACATGTAGCTACAATCGTAGGGAGCTCTGCTTCCTATGATTTATGAAGTTTCCTTGGTTTGTCTTTTTAACATGGCAGACTTCATTATAAAGAAGCCTTGTTCCCCAAGGCTTGGTTAATTAAGGTATTACAACAGTACATTGTTTAGACCACCATGAGAAATTTCAAGGACTGAGCCCGACCTGAACAGTTATTGGGCATCTTTTCTGAACATAATGCTTTTTCTTTCTTATTGCTAATTTATGAAATTTAATTATGACCCTGCAGTGGAGCCACCTAGGATTTTCTAACCATGTTTCTCATATGCACTCTATGCTTCTGTTGTCACTGGCACTAAACTTTTACTCCATGGCATAATTTGACAAATAAAGCCTAGGCCTTGAAAATGGATTTAGTTCATTGTTTTAACACAAAATTTGTTCCAATACCATTATATAGCCGTAGTACAAATCAAATTTAGATGCCTTTGGAGTCTTATTTCTGGGAAATCATTTGGCTTTCTCCCCAGTTGAGCATTCCTAAGCTATGTTTGCGGGTAGCCTACTCTTTTCTTCATATCCTGCCCCCTTTAACTATCTTCTTTTTGAATGTTAAAGCAAAATTATGAGATTCTGTTTCCAATTGAAACCCAGTCCATTCCAGAGTTGTAGATTTTGATTAATCTATGTCATTGTATCCAGGATATGAATTTGAAATTATTTATATAGGATCATAGATTTGGAGTTAGAAGGGACTTCAAAGGAGAGACAAACTCCTCCCTGCCCCACTACAGACGAAGAAACTAAAGTTTATAAGGGCTAAGTGACTTCCAGGCACTGTGCTAAGTGCTTTACAGATATTTGATCTTCACAAAAACCTTGGGAGGTAGGTGCTATTATTATCCTCATTTTATAGTTGAGGAAACTGAGGCAGGAAGAGGTTAAGTGACCTATTTTTAGTCACACAGCTAGTAAGTGTCTGAGTCTAGGTTTGAACCCAGATGTTCCTGATTCAAGGCCCAGCTCTATCTACTGTGCCATCTAGCTATTTCACAAGGTACTAAATAGCTCCCAGTACTTGAAACCATGTCCTCTGACTCAATGTCTAAATGCTGTTTCCATTGCTTCAATTCAGTGATCCCAAGGATTCCCTTCAGTGGGGCAGTTCCTTTCCGTCCATGAACCATCCATTGTTCATGTCCTAACTACTGGGGGGTCCTGGGGAACCTCGTTTCTTCTGCTGAACCTTTGCAGAAACCAGTTGGGTTCTTTGCAAAACAACAAATACTCAAGTCAGGTGACTTCAGTGATACTTCATTACATTTAAACATGACCAAGTGAAGAAATGTAGATTCTTTAACACAGTTCAATTTAATTTGGAGGTAGCAATGGAATAAGGGAAAGGATTCTGGCTGTGGAACCAGGGGATCTGGGTTTAAGTTCTGCCTCTGATGTTTAATATCCTGTGGGACTATGGAAATGTCACTCACCTGCCCTGGGCTTCAGTTTCTTCATTTATACAACAAAGAGTTCTTCCTGTCTTCAGTTTATGCAACCTATAATTCATCTTAATCATAGGTATAGGATTAGTCTTTGTAATGCAAAAGTCTCATCCCATCCCTCTGCTGCTACTCAAATATATTCCATAGCTTTCCATTTCCTACTAAATAAAAGGAGACCAGGTGGGAGTATATTGTAGCAGTCTCTATGATAGGTCCTTAGCTAGGGTAGATATGGTGGGAATGGAAAGGAAGGGGCAGACACAAAAGGTCTTGAGGAGGTTCAAATGGTTAGATTTGAATATTGTCTCTATAGCTGGGTGAAGGAGAAAGAAGAATTAGCAGTGACCTCAAGGTCACAATAGTGGACAACTGAAAATATTATGGTGCCATAAATAGCAACAAGGAAGTCAGAAGGACAAGAAGTTTTTTTGGGGGGAAGGTGATGGGTTATTTTAGAGATGTTGAGTCACAAGTGCTGATGGGATGGATAATCTTTTGGAAATTATCCAGCAGGTCATTATAAGTAAGGTTTTAGAGCTGAGCTGAGAGGTTGTGAATAAAGATTTGGGAGTCATTTGCATAGGGGTATTTAGGTTGAAGATCTACACAAAAGTGATATTGGAAGCCACGGGAGAAGATGAGATTGCCAAAGGAGAGCACATAGTAAGTGAAGGGGGAGGAAACAAAGATAGAGCCTTGAGGACTGTCTAATATTGAGAAGGAATTCAGAAAGAAGAGTTATCAGAGAAAACAGTGCAAGATTGGTAAGGCAGGCAGAAATAAAATAGGTATAGGGTGTCCCAAAAGTCTCAGTGCGTTTTAAAGCTATTGTGGTTTTAAACTGCACTAAGATTTTAGGAACATCCTATAGAAAGGAGAGGGGGTAGGTGGCATAGAGAGGTAAAAGAAGATGAGCACTGAGAAAATGCAATTCAATTTGGCAATTAGGAGGTCACCACTGACCTTTGAGAAAGCAGGTTCTGCAAAGTGGTTGCAGTGGAAGCCAGATTACTGGGCACTGAAGAATGAATAAATGTTTAAAGAAAGCAGAAGCAATGAATGAAGGCTGTGCTTTCTGGAGGTCTGGAAATGGAAAGGTTAGGATAGGGCTGTAGCTAAAGGAGATGGTAGAATTAAGAGGATTTTTTTTTTTACCGGTGTGAGAGAAATTATACATGAAAGAAAGGTGTGTGTGTGTGTGTGCGTGTGTGTGTGTGTGTGTGTTTGTATGTGGGGGAGGTGACTGATGGATCAAGATCCTGAAGGATGGAAGAAGACATGGACTCCAGGTCCATGCTAGCCTTAGCCAGGGGGAGGGACATTTCTTTCCTTGATATGGAAGGGAGAGAGATTTGATTTGATGAAGACGTTAGGAAGTTTTGAGATGTAGAGAAAGTAAGTTGAGGGAACTCTCACCTTTTCACCAATGCTCCCTCAGGAAAGTAAAAGCCACTGTTATCTATTGAAAATGGGAGAGAGGACACTAAAAATAGCATCAAATTTTGATATCCAAATAATATATTTTATGATGTAAATTATTAATCCAACATTCAGATATTATAGCAAAAGATACAGTGGTTGAGTTCATAGCATTGACTTTATATTGCCTGCAAACTAGAGGCTGGTGAGTTTGACTTTGTTTCATGGAAATTTTTTAGCACATATGATTAGAGGGATGATTTGTGAGCATTTAAGAGAGGCCTCGGTTGATCACCAGGAGCCAGCATGGCTTCGTTGAAGATTCTCAATATGGAAGTCTAGGGAAAAAAACAAGAACAAAAACATGTCTATTTCTTGGATAGAGAAACACTAAGAACCTAGCCCAAAAGTCACAGAAGCTAAAATTTGGGAGAGAGCTCAGAGGGGTATATTCTAGTCAGTTCAGTCTTTTTTCATCATGTCCAACTCTTTGTAACCCCATTTGGAATTTTCTTGGCAAAGATACTGTAGTGGTTTGATATTTCCTTTACTACCTCATTTTATAGATGAGGAATTAAATCAAGGTCATACAACTAGTAAGTGTCTGAGGTTGGATTTGAACTCATGAAGATGAGTCTTCCTGAATCCAAGACCAGTGCTCTATCCACTGCACCACCTAGGTGCTCCAGAAATAAGCATATGGGCTGGTAATTTTGTCATTCAGTTGTTTCAGTCATGTTTGACTCTTTGTGCCCCCATTTTTGGGGATTTCTTGGCAAAAAATACTGGATAGAATTGCCTATTCTTCCTCTAGCTCATTTTACAGATGAGGAAACTGAGACAAACAGGGTTAAGTGACTTGCCCAGGGTCACACAGCTAGTCAGTATCTAAGGCCCAATTTGAATTTAGGTCCTCTTGACTCCAGGGCAGGCACTCTATGCTCTACATTATCTCCCCAAGTTTTGCCTTCTATTCGTTCCTCAATCCCTAGCAATCCTGCCTGGTATCCTTACCCTTTTCTGGAATCTTCTAGGCTTAAAACCTTCCATATAGAAACTTTGGTGACCCATGCAACCTCATTAATTAGTGGTTTCCAACCTGTGATATCAAAAGTAGGAAACCAATCAGATGTGTCTTGGTGAGGTCCTGTTTTTTCCCTAGAATACCCATAGTCCTGTATAGTTTCCCTGATATGGCTTTGCCATAGTTTATTTGCAAAGACATGGCAGATTACTGGCTGTCCTTATCTTGAAGATGTTGGCTCTCAACTCTGGTGTGGGGAGTTGGTCAGTATATTGCCTTCATGCAGGAGATAAGATTCCAGTTTTCTCCCACAATGGGATTAGAAAAGGAACTGGAGTGCTTAAGATGGATACACCAAGACCAAGGGAAGGTTCTCTCTGGGATTATAATTGAACCTCCTTCCTTCTTCTGCCATGACCCAAAGACAATCGTGCCTACTATGGTTAGTTATATCTGTTACTGTTGCCCCTGCCTCCCCTTCTGTTCCTCTTTTCTCTCGTGTCTCCTTAAGTTTCAAGCCTTCATTTATGTGAGTTAAAATATACCAGTAATAAAAGTCCATTGTTTTATCGTTCCTGGCTTACTGGCTGGTCTGCTGCTTCTATAAAAGGGCCCCTAAGTCTCCTTAAATTGGCTGAAATGGACTGGAAAACAGATTAATCTCATTTCTTTCTTTCTTTTTTTTGATCATGTTATTTAGCTGGTAGAATGGAGAATGTTGTACATCAGTAGTTTCAAAGTGTGATACTGGGGTTCCTGAAGGTATTTGAGACCTTTTCAAGGAGTAGATAAGGTCAAAACTATTTTCATAATACTGAGATGTTTAAATTTCAAATATGGTAAATATCAATAAATATAACCCACAAAAACAAAAGCCCTTTGCAAGAAAGGGTCCTTAATAGTTTTTAAGAGTATAAAGGGGTCTCGAGAACAAACTTCTATTGTAGATATAGTCATCTGACATCTCTTCCAATTCAAGTATTCTGTGATGTGGTACTTGGTTCACAGTTTTTCTCTACCTCCCTCCCTATTATAATCCTGGGAACTTCATGAAATGTGTTTCTGATTCTCTTTACTCTTTACTCCCTGTCCTGGCAGTTAACCTAAATGCTCAGATCTTACAATATGATCTCTATCTCCTCCCTGATTCCACTTCCCACCATAGAAGTCACCCTTTAGCTCTCGGCATCACTTGAAATTTCTACCTCTCAGATTGTGATGCTAAATTCCACTCTCTGACCCGAATATCTCCTCCTACTGCCCCCTCACTTCCTATTCTTTCCCTATATGTTCTTTACCCTCTCTGAAACCTTTACACCCAGAATATATAATGTCAAAATTTTAGCAAAGTATTCACCAAAGTCTTTCATGCTATCCTTGTAGAAACAAGGAAGGGAAACTTTCAAGCATTTATTAAGCACCTACTATGTGCCAGATACTGCCTTATGTGCTTTATCTCATGTATTATCTCATTTGATCCTCACAAGAGCCCTAGGAGGTAGGAACCTTCCATCTGTTATGGCTCTTCTAGTTATTAAGATTTCTACCTTACTACTGAGGAAACTGAGGCAGATAGAGGTTAAGTGACTTACCCAGGATCACATAGCTAGTAGGTGTCTGAGGCCAGATTTGAACTCAGGTCTCCTTGACTCAAGACCCAGTGTTTTCTCCACTGCACCATTTAGCTGCCTCTCACAAAGGATAGTTGCGAGCTAACTTAACATGTTAAAGGCATTCCTTTGACATTTTGGGGATACTAATGGAGCACACAAGCTGACCATCACTCTTTTTTATTTGCTTTAAAAATTATATTTTATTTGCTTCAATGAGCAAAAATTTGTCTCAACACCTTCCCCACTCTATACCTTCTAACTGAGAATAAAGGAAGAAAACACATTACAGACATGTATGGTCAATCAAAACAAATTTCCACATTGACCTTGACTAAAAAGTGTATGTCTCATTATGCACTGTGGATAGAGACTCCTCTCTATCAGAGGTGGGCAACACATTTCATCATGAGTCCTCTGGAATTGTTTTTGGTCATTACATTGATCAGAGTTCCTAATTCTATCAAAGTTGTTTGCCCTTACTATGTTGTTGGCATTGTATAAATTGTTCTTCTGGTCCTGTTCATTTCACTCTGTACCAGTTATACAAATCTTCCCATGTTTCTCTGAAACTCTCTGCTTCCCTCATGTATTATGGCACAATAGTATTCCACCATATTTATGTACCATAACTTGTTAATTCATTCCTCACTTTATGGGCACCCCATCAGATTCCTATTCTTTGCCCCCTCAAAAACAGCTATAACTATTTTTGTACATCTTTAGAATTTGTTTTGCTTAGGATTAATCCTTGTCTTAATCTACCTTCGCTCTAGTTCCGCCTCCTCCTTCTCCCCTTTCTCTCCTATTTCCCTGTTGAGTGAAATGTGATTTTATACTCAACTCTCTGTGTGTATGTGTGTTATTTCATTCTGTGACCAGTTCAGAAGAGCGGGGTTGACATGCCAGCTGCTCCTCCTAATCTCTCCCCCTAATTTGTATAGATATCTACTTTTGCACCCTGATTATGTGAGATAATTTTTCCTAACTTTCCCTCCCCCACCCCATCTTCTCATAAGATGAGGATATAACGGAACCATTCCTAAACTCTGTCTAATAAAACTCTCTCTATGACCCCTGTCAGAGGGAACACATGTATTATCTCCTCATATCAGACTATAAGCAAGTTATCCTTGTTTAGTTTGTTATAATTATTCATTCATCTTTATCTTTTTATGTTTCTCTTCACTCATATGTTTGAACTTTAAAGTTTCTATGTAGATCTGGACCTTTCATCAGGAATGCTTGAAAGTCCTCTATTTTCTTAAAGATCCATTTTCCCCTGGTAGCATTATGCTCAGTTTTGCTGGGTAAATTATTCTTGGCTGCAATCCCATGTCCTTTGCCTTCTGGAATATTTTATTCCAAGTTTTTTGTTCCTTTATAATTGTGGCTGCTAAATTGTGTGTGACCTTGACTATAGCTCCTCAGTACCTGCATTCTTTTTTCCTGGCTGCCCGCAGCATTTTTTTTTTTAACCTAGAAACTTTAGATTTTGGCTATAATGTTCCTGGGAGTTTTCATTTTGGGATTTCTTCTGGGAAGTAACTGGTGGATTCCTTCTACTTCCACTTTGTTATCTGGTTCTAAGAGATATTTTTAGATTTTTTCAAATATGATGTCTAGGCTTTTTTTTTTTTTCGGTCCTAGCATGCAAAAAGTCCAATGATTCCTAATTTTGGGGTCCTTAATTTGTTTTCTAGGTCTGTTGTTTTTGTTATGAGGTATTTTACATTTTCTTCTATTTTTTCAGCCTTTTGACTTTATTTTAATACTTTTGTTGCCTTATGGAGTTATTTGGTCCATTTGAAATAGCTTTAGGAGGAATAGGCATAGGGAAAGAGAGAGAATATCTAGGAGGAGAGGCAGGTCAACAATTTCAAATTCTACAGAGAGGCTAAGAAAAGGAAGATTGAGAAAAGCTCGTCAGATTTGGCATTTAAGAGAACATTGATAACTTTGGAGAGAAGAGTTTCATTTGAGAAATGAGGTCAGAAGTAAGATTTCTTTTTTTCCCTTTTCTTAAATTTATTTATTTTTCCCATTAACAAAGCATTTATCTTCTTTCTTTCCCACTCACCCCCCAATTTAAAAGAAAAAAAATCCTAATAACAAATATGCATAGTCAAACAAAACAAATTACCACATTGGCCATGTACAAAAATGTATGTTTCATTCTATACATAGAGTCCATTACTTTTTTGTCAGGAGATGGGTTGTAGAGCTCATTGGTCCTCTAGGATCATTGCTGATCATTACATTGGTCAGAATTAAATCTTTGAAAGTTGTTTTTCTTTACAATGTTATTATTGTATAAGTTGTTCTTCTGGTTCTGATAACCTCACTCTACATTGTGTCTTGCAAGGTTTTTTGGAATTCATTTTTTCACTATTTCTTATGACATAATAGTTTTCCATTATATTCATATACTATAATCTATTTGCTCAGCCATTCTTCAAATGATGGGTGTATTCTTCATTTCCAGTTCTTTGCCATCACAAAAAGAGCTGCTGTAAGTTTTTCTGTATATTATATATGATTCCTTTTCCATTTTCAGAAGTAATTTTTGAAAGGGTTGACAAATGAGGGAGAAGAGAGGAAGCTGGAAGCAATGAGTATGGATTTTTTTTATTGTTGTTCTTGTATCTTTATTTTTTAAGAGTATTTTATTTTTTCTCTATTACATGTCAAGACAATTTTTAGCATTCATTTTTATAAGATTTTAACTTCCAAACTTTTCTCCCTCCCTCTTCTCCCCTCTTTCTAAAGTGGTAGGCAATTTGATATAGGTTATACATGTGCTATCATGTAAAAATATTCCCGTATTAGTCACAGTTGTGAAAGAACAGATCAAAAGGAAAAAAAAAACATGAAAAAGAATAAAGTGAAAAAAGTATGCATTGACTTGCATTCAGAGTCCACCAGTTTTTTATCTGGATGTGGATAGCATTTTCCTTTGTGAGTCCTTTGTACTTGTCTTGGATCATTGCTGAGAAGAGCTGAGTCATTTATAGTTGATCATCACACAATGTTGCTTATACTGTGTACAGTGTTTTCCTGGTTCTACTCATTTCACTTTGTGTCAGTTCATACAAGGTTTTCCAGGTTTTTCTGAAATCTGCCTGTTCATCATTTCTTATTGCACACTAGTATTTTATTACATTCATATACCACAGCTTGTTTAGCCATTCCCCAATTGATGGGCATCTCCTCATTTTCCAATATTTTGCCAACAAGAAAAGAGCTGCTATAAATATTTTTGCACATATGGGTCCTTTTCACTTTTTTATGACATCTTTGGGATATGGACCTATTAGTGGTACTGCTGAATCAAAACGTATGCACAGTTTGGTTGTCCCTTGGGCATAGTTCCAAATTGCTCTCCAAAATGGTTGGATGAGTTCACAACTGTACCAACAATACATTAGTGTTCCAATTTTCCCACATTCTCTCCAATGTTTATCATTTTCCTTTTGTGTGTGTGTGTGTTAGCCAATCTAATAGGTGTGAGTGGTACCTCAGAGTTGTTTTAATTTGCATTCCTCTAATTAAAAGTGATTTGGAGCATTTCTTCATATGCCTATAGATAGCTGTGATTTCTTCATCTGAAAACTGCCTGTTCATATCCTTTGACCATTTTTCAATTGGGGATGGTTGTATTCTTATAAATTTGATTCAGTTCTCTATATATTTGAGAAATGAGTCCTTACACCTGCTGTAAAGATTGCTTCCCAGTTTTCTGCTTTCCTTCTAATCTTGGCTGAGTTGGTTTGGTTTGTGTGAAAACAATTTAACTTAATTAAATTATTTATTTTATATTTCATAATAGTCCCTATCTCTTGTTTGGTCATTAATTCTTCACTTCTTCATAGATCTGACTGGTGGACTACTCTTCTAGTTTGTTTATGGTGTCAACCTTTATGTCCAAATCATGCAACCATTTTGACTTTATCTTCATATATAGGGTGAAATGTTGATCTATACCTAGTTTGTGCCCTATTGTTTTCTAGTTTTCCTAGTAGTTTTTTGTCAAATAGTGTGTTCTTATCCTGAAGGCTGGGATCTTTGGGTTTATCAAACACTACGTTATTATGGTCATTTACTACTGTGTCGTGTGTACCTAATCTATTCCACCATTCCACCACTATATTTCTTAGCCAGTACCAGATAGTTTTGATGATTATTGCTTTATAATATAGTTTGAGATCTGGTAATGCTAGTACACCTTCTTTTGTATTTTTTTCATTATTTCACTTGATATTCTTGACCTTTTGTCCTTCCAGATGAATTTCGTTATTATTTTTTCTAGCTCCATAAAATGTTTTTTGGCATTTTGATTGGTACGGTACTGAATAAGTAAATTAATTTAGGTAGAATTGTCATTTTTACTATATTGGCTTGGCCTACCCATGAGCAATTGATATTTTTCCAGTTGTTTTAGATCTGTCTTTATTTGTGTGAAAAGTGTTTTGTAATTGTGTCCATGTAGTTTCTGGGTTTATCTTGGCAGGTAGACTCCCAAATATTTTGTGTTATTTACAGTTATTTTAAATGGAATTTCTCTTTCTAACTCTTGCTGCTGGGCTTTGTTGGTCATATAAAGAAATGCTGGTGATTTATGTGGGTTTATCTTATATTCTGCAACTATGCTAAAGTTGTTAATTATTTCAAGTAGTCTTTTACTTGGTTCTCTAGGGTTCTCTAAGTATACCATCATATCATCTGCAAAGAGTGATAGTTTTGTTTCCTCAATGCCTATTCTAATTCCTTTGATTTCTTTTTCTTCTCTTATTGCTATAGCTGACATTTCTAGTTCTATATTGAATAATAGAGTGATAATGGGCATCCTTGCTTTACCCCTGATCTTATTGGGAAGATTTCTAGCTTATCCCCATTACAGGTAATGTTTGCTGATGATTTTAGATGGATACTGCTTGCCATTTTAAGGAATGCTCTTTTTATTCCTATGCTGTCTAGTGTTTTTAATAGAAATGGACTGTACTTTGTCAAAAGCTTTTTCTGCATCTTTTGAGATAGTCATATGATTTCTGTTGGTTTTGTTACTGATATGATCAATTATGCTGATAGTTTTCCTAATATTGAACCAACCTTGCATTCCTGATATAAATTCTACCTGGTCATAGTGTATAATCCTTGTGATATATTGCTGTAATCACCTTGTTAATATTTTGTTCAAAATTTTTGCATTGATATTCATTAGGGAAATTGGTCTGTAATTTTATTTCTCTGTTTTAGCTCTTCCTGGTTTAGGTATCAGCACCATATTTGTGTCATAAAAGGAGTTTGGTAGGACTCCTTTGCTTTTTTCCCTAAAATGATTTGTATAGTATTGGAATTAATTCTTCTTTAAATGTTCGGTAGAATTCACTTGTGAATCCATCTGGCCCTGGGGATTTTTTTCTTAGGGAGTTCATTAATGGCTTCTTCAATTTTTTTTTTCTAAGATGTGGTTATTTTGGCATTTTATTTCCTGACCTTTTAATCTATATAATTTATATTTTGATGAATATTCCTTTATTTTGTTCAGAGGGGGCGTATGATTGGGCAAAAGTTTCCTGATTGCTTTAATTTCTTCTCTCTTGGTGTCAATTTCACCCTTTTCATCTTTGATATTATTTAGTTTTCTTCTTTCTTTGTTTTAAAAATCAAATTAACCAATGGCTTATCTATCTTACAAGTTTTTTTTTTATAAAACCAGCTCCTAGTTTTATTTATTAGCTCAATAGTTTTTTTTTAACTTTCAGTTTTATTAATCTTACCTTTGATTTTTAAGATTTATAATTTGGTGCTCAATGGGGGATTTTTAATTTGTTATTTTTTTTCTCTTTTTTTAGTTACATGCTCAATTCATTTATCTGCTCTTTCTTTATTTTGTTGTAAGAATTTAAAGAAACATTTTTTATGTTAAGTACTGCTTTTGGCTGTATCCCATAAATTTTGGAGTGCTGTCTCATTGTTGTTTTTTTTTTTAAGTGAAATTATTGATTGTTTCTATTATTTGTTCTTTGACTTACTTATTCTTTAGAATTAGATTTGGTTCTACTTAATTTTTAATCTGTTTTTCCATTGTCCTTTGTTGAATGTGATTTTTATTGCATTATGATCTGAAAAGAATACTTTTAATACTTCTGACTTTCTACATTTGATTTTGAAGTTTTATGCCCCAACACATGGTCAATTTTTGTGTAAGTGCCTTTACTGCTGAGAAAAAGTATCCATTCAGTTTTCTCTAAAGGTCTGTCATTTGTAACTTTTTTAATATTTGATTTACCTCCTTAGTTTCTTTCTTGTTTATTTTTTGGTTGGACTTATCAAGTTCTGAGAGGGGACAGTTGAGGTCCCCCACTAGTATAGTTTTGCTGTCTATTTCTTCTTGCCTCACTTAACTTCTTTAAGAATTTGGATGCTATATCAATCACTTTTAGCATATACATTTAGTATTGATATTACTTTATTGTCTATGGTACCTCTTAGCAAGATATAGTTTTCTTCCTTATCTCTTTTAATTAGCTCTATTTTTGCTTGGGCTTTGTCTGAGATCAGGATTTTGACCCCTGATTTTTTTTTAACTTCAGCTGAAGCATAATAGATTCTGCTCCATCACCTTATTCTCTCTATGTGTGTCTGCTTTGAGTGTGTTTCTTGTACACAACATGTTGTAGGATTCTGGTTTTTGATCCACTCTGCTCTCTGCTTCCATTTTATGGGAGAGTTCATCCCATTTACATTCACGATTATGATTACCAACTCTGTATTTCCCTCCATCCCATTTTGCCTCCTGTTTGTTCTCTCCCTCCTTTCACCCTTTGCCTCCTCAACAGTGTTTTGCTTCTTTATCCTTCCTCCCCAAGTCTGCCCTCTCATCTGTCATTCGTCCCCCTCCCCTTTACTTAATCTCTTCCTCCCCCACTTTCCTGTTGGGTAAGATAGATTACTGTATTCAACTCATTGTGTATATTATTCCCTCTTTGAGCTAATACTGATGAGAGTGAGGTTCACACAATGCCCATTGACCACCCCTCCCATCTTTCCCTCCACTGTAATAGGTTTTTTATGCCTCTTCATGTGAAATAATTTACCCCATTCTGTCTCTCCCTTCCTTGTGCACTCAGTGAACTTTTCTTTCTTATCCCTTAATTATTTTTATGTATTTTCCTCAAATTCACCTTATATCCAAACTCTGTCTGTATATTCCATTTAGCTGTACTATTCGTGGTACCATTTTTAACTATTATAAGTATCATCTTCCATGTAGGGATGTAAACATTTTAGCTCCATTGAATACTTTATGTTGTCTTTTACCTTTTTGTCCTTTCCTGCTCATCTTTCAAGTTTCTTGGGCTAAAAGGTTGTTTCACCATTTGATGGTTATTTAGAGGTGAATATGGGAGGGTTATGGAGATTTACTGCTTACTCCACCACCTTGGCTCCCAGAAGTCCTATTCTTGTACTTTTAAAAGTGTAGGGAGATAGCTTCGGGTAAAAAAAAAAATAGAAAGATCACTGAATTTGGAAAAAGAAGACTCAAATATGACTTGCCATCCCACTGCTTATAAAGGCCTCAGGTCATAGTGGAGAGGATGTAAGACATTTTCTCTCTAGAAGCTGGATAGCTTTTTCTAGGAGTATGACTGAAATGGATAAGATCTATAAGGCAATAGCTTGAGAAGATATTGGGGTTTCATGATTTTTTTTATGAGTGGAGAAGGATGTATTCATAGGAAAGGAACTAGTACAATAAAGACTGCAGTGGGGCGATTATGAGGGTAATCTGCTTGAGGAGAGGAAATGGAATTAATGGCACATTGAGGTATTGGCCTTGACAAAGAAAAGGCTACCTCTTTAGCAGCAACTGGAGTGAAGAAAGAGAGAAAAGGGAATGATATCAATGAGTGGAGAGGTGAGGTTGTTATGGGAGTCTTGAGGAGAAAAAAATGGTTTGGAATAGCCTCTGTGGAGAGTGGGATCATTTAGAGAAGATGAAAAGAATAAACTTGTTGCAGTGAGGGCCTGATTGAGATCAGATAACAGAATTTGTAGTGGCCTCCATCAACTCACTTGTGTTATTTCTTCCATTTCCATTCAGTAGCATGAGTAGGAGTAGATGCAGCAGATGGTGGGAATAATCCAGGATTGGGGACCTGCAAGGCAGGATCTAAGACAGCATAAAGTGGAAAGGATCATAAGAGTAGAGGAAATGGTACAGTTAAATTGGTTAATTATAGAATTGAGATTGGGAAAGGAGAAAAATATAGTTAGAGTAGGGACAATGACCTGAGAAAATATGGAGGGGCTGGAGGTCCTGGTGAGGATGAAAAATAGGTTTATAAAGAGTGAGGGATAAGGAGGGATAAGAGAGTTTGACTAGATAAGGGAATTTTAAAGTTTTTGAACAGGGAAGTGAAATTTAGTAAGTGACAGTGATATCAAGAGTATGACCATCTATATGTGCAGCTAATGTGTAGTGGAGGAGTAGATGATGAGAGTTGAAGAGATTAAAAACCTGTCTGAGAGGTTAAGAATATTTGGGGGAGGGGACTTAGACATGTATATTGAGGTCTTCTACTATAAGGGAAGCAGTTGTGATGATGATGAGGACCATAAGGTGGGTACTGAACTTGAGAAAGGAGAATGACTTGGGCAGGAGGGGTGGGGAGGGTCAATGAATAACAGCCACTGGGACCTTGATTAGATAATGAATTTGGATAACAAGTACTTGAAAGGAAAAGAGATTACTGATGAGGGTGGCAAATAGAATATATGGAAGTTGAAGAACTGGAAACAAAAGCGCCAAAAAAAACTGTGTTACATGAATATGATAGAGTATTACTACATCATGAGAAATGAATAGTTCAGAGTAGCATGGGAAGACTTCTAGGAGCTGATGGAGAGTAATCAGAACTAGGAAAGCAATACATATGACTCCAACAATGTAGATGGAAAGAAGCATAAAAAATGAAACTGAATTCTATAATTATAATGACCATGCTTGGCCCTAGAGAAAATTTACTTATATAACTTTTTTTTCAAAAGTGAGGGTCTATTATGAACCTATGTGCACATAGCATTGGATTCAGGTACTATATTGATGGGTTTCAAATGGATTTTTACAAGGTATCCCTTGCTGGGGAGAGGTGATGGAGAGATATATTCAGAAATTCAAAGATATGAAACAGATATTACTAAACATTTTAAAAGTAAAAAAGGGGGGTCTTAGAAACAGAAAAATAATTTGTTTTATTAACTAGTTTAATAGTTTAAAGAAATGTGGAAAGTTGAAATGAATGTAACATCAAGGTCAAGGAGAAGAAAATCTTAAAATAAATAGCAAATATTGCTACTTAGGACAAAAAAATGTGAATGGCCTAATTCTCCCTTCAAAATAAAGAGTTCCAAATGGCTCAAGAAAAAAAAATGATAATTTAATGCTAATATTTAATGCCAAAATATATACTTTGATTAAAGATTTTAAAATTGATCTAAAATATGTAATTTAATTTGAATTCAAGCTCAACAAAAGTAGGAATATCAGTAATACTATTTGATACAGTGAAATTCATACTAGATATCTTTACCAGAACATCTCCCCTATACTAACCACTCTCTCCTCTTTTTTTAGGCAATTGAGGTTAAGTGACTTGCCCACAGTCACACAGCTAGTGTCAAGTGTTTGGTCTGAGGCTGGATTTGAACTCAGGTCCTCCTGACTTTAGGGTTGGTGCTCTGTCCACTGCACCACTTAGCTGCCCCTTCTTTTCCCCTTCTTGATGCCTTGGTGAACCAGTTCAATTCTGCACCATTCTCTTGAGTTCCTGGCCCCCTTATGGTGTATCCAATTGCAGTTTTCCAAGCCTCAGCCTTGGAATATTACCACCACCTGCCACCCTCACTATTACCCTCTTATTATAGAATGAAGGTGAAGAACATCAAGTGACCATTCTGATGGGGTTCATTACAAATTTATTTTATACAACCTCAACTGAATCCTCACTGCTTTGAGGCAATCATTTTAAATCTCCCTTATCCATTCAGTATCCTACTTTCTACAATGCTTCTTCTAAACCTTTTTTATGTCTTCTCAAAGCTCCCATTGCTCCCCCTTATCCTTTCCCACTCAGTTAAAACCTAGTTTCTTCTTTATCTCATATCATTCAATGCCTCTTACCACTCTCTGCCTCATCCTTGTTATCACATGATGAAGTGGCCTTCCTCCATACCAAGACTAACCCCTCTACCTGTACAAGTGATTCTCATTTCATTCTGTCTTCCAACAGATTTCCCTCCCCTAATCATCCCCACTCTTTTTTATTTTCAATCTCTCTCTGCCAATGGCTCATTTCTTACTGCCAACAAACATGACTATGTCTGCCCCATCCTCAAAAACCCCTAACTCGATCCCTCCATCCCTGATATTGTCCTATATCTCTTCTACTCTTTGTGGCTAAACTACTTGAAAAGGCCATCTACAATAGGGGCTTTACTTTCTCTCCTTTTATCTTCTTCTTAACTCTCTATATGGTTTCTGACCTTATCATTTCGCCAAAACTGCTCTCTCCAAAGTTACTAATGATCATGTAGTTGCCAAATCCAATGACTGTTTCTCAATCCTCGTTCTCCTTTCTGCAGCCTTTGCCACTGTCGATCACTTTATCCTCCTTGAGACACTCTTTTCTCTAGGGTTTTTGGGACACTGCTGACTCCTGGTTCACTTCCTACCTATCTGGCCACTCCTTCTCAGTCTCCTTTGCTGGATGCTCCTCCAGATCATGCTTTCTGATTGTAGGGGTCCCACAGGGTTCTGTCCTGAATCCTTTTCTCTTCTCCATACTACTTCACTTCACAGCTGATCTCATTAGCGACATTGGATAAAATTACCATCTCTGTTTTGATGATTCTCAGATCTACCCAGGCTGTGACAATCTCTCTGCTGAACCCCAATCTCGGATCTCCAACTGCCTTTCAAACATCTCAAACTGGATGTCTTGTGGGGGCATTAAACTCAACATGTCCATAATGGAACTCCTTATCTTTCCTCCTAAACCTTCCCTTTTTTTGATGTCCCTATTACCGTCAAGGGCAACCCTATCCTTCTAGTGTCTCAGAATCACAATCTAGGTGTTATCTTTAACTTCTCTCTATCTCTCTTTCCTCACATCCAATCTGTAACTAGGGTCTGTCAGTTATAACTCTGCAACATCTCTCCAACATGCCCCCTTGTCTTCTCTGATAATTCTACCACCCTGGTGCAGGTCCTTATCATTTCATGCTAAGACTATTGCAGTAGCCTGCTGGTGAATCTGTCTGCCACAAATTTCTTCTTTTTGCAAATCATCCTCCATTCAGTGCCCAAAAGGATTTTCCTAAAAGCCTAACTATGTCACTTACTCAACAGACTCCAGTGATTCCCTGTTTACCCAGGATCAAAACCAAAATTCTGTATTTGTTGTCCAAAGCTCTTCACAGCCTATCCTTCCCATCCCTCACCTTTCCAGTCTTCTTATGCCTTCCTCCTTGTCACCTAGCTTTAAATCCAGTGACGCTCCATTTCCTGGCTCTGAGCATTTTTCTCTGGCTGTCCAGCATGCCTGAAATTCTCTCTCCTCCTAGCTACCTATTTTTTTTTTGCCTGACTTCCTTCAAGTCCCAAATAAAGTCACTTCTACATGAAGCCTTTCTCAAGCCCTCTTAATTCTAATGCCTTCTCTCTTTTAATTATTTCCTATTTATCCTGCACACAGCTTGTTTGTATGTATTTGTTTGCTTCTTGTTACCTCCATTAGAATGTGAGCTTCTTGAGGGTAGAGGACTTTTGTCCACAGTGCCTGTGCTTAATAAATGTTTACTGACCTATTGACTTACACAGATGAAAGGGAGAGACAAGGGTACTATGTAAAAGTAGCTGTGAAAGTAGTGAAAGTGAAAGTAGAAAAACGACATGTACAAATTTTCAATTTATATACCTCAAAAGTTTCAGCACTTAAATTCATAAAAGACAGGTTAACAGCAGTACAAGTAGACAAAAATGTGCTACTAGAGTACTTCAACATTCCATTATCAGAATAAAATAAGTCAAATGAAAAGACTGAGAGGGAAGAAATCAAAGATCTAACCTTCTCACTGAATACGTTAGGGCTAACAGCTAAATAGTAAGGAATTAAAGGGGATAACTAGGGAATACATATTCCTTTCAAGTACTCATGGAATACTTACAAAAACTGATCATGCACTAGGTCATGGAAAAGCCCTACATAACTTTTAAAAGGCAGGCATTATAGATACTGTATTTTATACCACAACATAATACAATTAGAATTAAATAGCAATAACAGGCACAAAAGTAATAAAACCACACAAATTGGAACACTATTAAACAATAATTTGGTTAAATAATAAATCAGAAAAAGTGATAATGGAATTTTTAAAAGGCAATGATAACAATAACATCACATTTCAGAGTCTATGGGATGCAGCCAAAGAGTTTGTAGAGACAATTTATATTACTCAGTGCTTACATTAGTAAGAGTGAAAAGAGGAAGATAAGTGAATTAATTTGCACCTAAAAACACTAAAAAAAAAAAGGATAAAAGAATAGTCCAAAGGATAGCTTTTTTAAAGATTGCAAAATCAAGAGAACTAGATTAGAAAATGGGCAACTGAATTAATACATAAAAGCAGGAACTATTTTTAAAAAGACCTATTTGGCAAACCATTAGCAAAAAACCAAAGAGGGAATTCAAGTAATCAAAATTACAAATGAAAAAGACAACAATGGCAAACACAAAATAAATTAAGAATATTATAACTATATCCTAAGAAATTAAAGTGCTTAAGGAAAATCAATGTTTCCCTACAAACATATGTTACCAAAACCAATGTAATGGGATATTAACAATTTAAAGAGACCAGTCTTGGAGGAAGAAATAAAGCAAGTCAAGTCATCAAAGAATTAACTGGCCAAAAATCCCCTCAAAACCAGAATAGCACTTGGCCTAGACTGATTCACAAATAAATTGCTTCAAACCCTCCAAGAACATACAATCTTTCTTATATAGAATTTCTGATTTAGTCAGTGTAGGGAATGCCTTCCACCAAACATATAACCTATCCATGACTTAGTAAATTTGTCCTAGAGGGTTGCTTAAGCTGTATAGAGGTCAAATATATTCCCAGAGGCACTCAGCTAGTACTAAAAATCCCAGAGACAAGATTTGAATTCAGATATTTGTGATTTCAACCTCAGTAATTTATCTACTATTCTTCATTGCCTTTTCATCTGTATATTGATAATAATGATTCATAAACACAAAGAAATGTAAAATACCACTCAGTACCTTTTATGAAGCAAATAATGTGTTGATTAAAAAAAAAAAACCCCAGCGAAGATAACACTATAAAAGAAAATACTGATATATTTCCTTTATGAATAAAGGTGCCAAATATTAACTAAATTTTAGCTAACAAAAAGCAGCAAAAATGCATTTTAAGAAAGACATTCGTCATTACCCAGAAAGGTTTTTATTAGGCAGGTAAGGCTGATTCAACATCAGAAAAACTGTTAACATAATAAAGCACTGAGTTAGAAACTGGGCTTTTCTACTTCCTTGTGACTTTGGACAAATCACTTAATCTTTTTGGACTTCAGTTTCCCCACCTGTAAAATGAGAAGATCCAATTAGATGATGCTTATGATACCTTCCAGATCTATGATCCTTTCTAAACACACAAATGCATTCACACTCATCCAAAATATTATTCATTTATAGATGCAGAAAAATCTTCAATAAAACAATATACATTTGTGTTAAAAAACGCTAAAAGAATTGAAAGATAGAGATTTTTCCTTAGCAAAGAAAAAAAAATTAAGTACCTACATTAAATTAGGAACCAACAGAATACTCAATAGAAAACCATTAGAAGAATTTCCACTAAAACCAGGGAGAAAATATTTTCACCACTTTTATTTTTGAGAGCATTGGAATTTCCAGCGTACATCAATGAATCACCTCTAAAAATTAAAATGGCATAAAAATATTAGAGGGATTAATATTGAAAATAGTCAGGTCAAAGTAACAGTTTGCAGATGATATGATAGTTTGTCTAGAAAATCCAGTTGTCTTTACCAAAAAATTCTGACAATAAATAAGCTCTTCTGAGAAGGACCAAGATCATGAAGGAACTCAATATTATGAAATAAACTATTCAACTTAAGAGAATGTACATTTTTAATTTGGAAAAGAGAAACAATTAAGGGATATTATTTGCTGTTGTTCAGATGTGTCTCTTTGTGACCTCATTTAGGGTTTTCTTTTTTCTTTCTTTCTTTGTTTTAGTTTTGGTGAAGCAATTGGGGTTAAGTTACTTGCCCAGAGTCACACAACTAGAGAGTGTTATGTGTCTGAGTTCAGATTTGAACTCAGGTCCTCCTAACTCCAAGGCTGGTGCTCTATCCACTGTGTTACCTAGCTACCCAGGGTTATCTTCAGTAATTTTGAAGGAATGTTGTATGGAAGAGGGATTGGGCATGTTTTACTTGGCTTGGCAGATTGGAACGAGAAATAAAGGAGAAGAAGAAGTTGTTGAGAGGCAAATTTAGGCTTCACCAACAGGAAAACTTCCTAAAAATTAAAATCAAGTGAAAAGGGCTGCCTCAGGAGGTAATGGTTACTTGAGGTCTTTAAATGAAGGATAGATGAACCCTGGTCAAACATATTCTAGAAGTCATTCCTGTTCAAATATGAGTTGGCTGAGATGACCTTTGAGGTCTCTTGGAATGCTAAGATTTTGTGACTATAAATAAATCTACCTTGCCTGTTTGCTAGAGAGCTGCCTTTCAATGTTTCTTCCACCTGCTTCCATTGCTGGACTGCTAGATTTTGTATGTAAGCAAACATTATTTATTTGTTTACATCCACAGTAAGATCTCTCACATGAAATAGGGAAATAGTTTGATTAATCTTTAATTTAAATCAAGCCTAACTTCATTCTTTGTGCTGAGATTCAAAATAGCCACTGTTCGTGACTTTGTAATAACTGATTGAATCTACTTACTCATATTCCTACACTGTCTATTTCCTTTTGTCCTTTATGTGACAAATGAATTTTTCTAGTTTCTTATCATATAGTTGTGCCAAGGAAGGAAGGCTGCCCTGGGTGGAATTGTGTCCGAATTCTTGAAAATATGTGACTCCTGTCTTTGGACTGTCCCCATTAGGCAATGCACACTAACTGGGGAATGACAACTTTGCTATACACTCACAGCTAGTTGAACTTGATTGAAGGACAGTGCTTGGGGCCATTCCCAGGGAATGTGGTTACCCCTTAAATCCAAGGCATCTCGTTTCCACCAAATCCCTCTGAATCTCTGTAATGCTATACCCGTCACAGGAATTAATGCAAACTAAGACACCATTTTAACACTAAAACACGCTCTTTTCAAATGTCCACTGGATTTAGCTTCAGTAGGAATCATTTGGGTAGTTGTTTTTAGTCATTATAATACAGTATATCTCATTTTCCTTTATAGTAGTGAAGGAATATGTGTATATACATACATACATACATACATACATACATACATACATACGTGTGTTTATAGCTATATATCTATACCTCTTTCCTTTAATCTTGCCCTCCCCTCTCCTTCACTACCTCCTTGGAAATTACAAAGAATAGATAATTAACTTGGCTGTTGTAAACACTTGGATTTTTAGTACTAAGACGAGTAAAAACATAACATTTAAATAAAAATAATGCATAACTATTTATCCTCACCAAATCTTCTCTCCCATAGAGGATGCAAGCTATCTCTTTAATAATGCAAAGGAGTAGTAAATTTCAAGCTGAGGATGGGCAATAACAAGGAGAGTTATTTCCACAATGCCCTAATGTCAGTGGAGTGGCTTAGGAGCACACCTTATTAGTTCTAACAGGCTGGTTAGCATTGGGTCACCTCTGTGCCTCCATCTCCCCTCAGCAGGGTCACTCATCTCTTGGCTGTATTTGGGGAGGAAAGAAGTGAGGGGGAGGGGAGGAAATATATTTAGAGCTTCTTTCATCTCACCAGTATTTTTAGAGCTGTTTAATTTTATTTGTTGTGCAATCGTCATAGTCTGATTATTTATCTCTCTCTCTCTCTGTCCCTCTGCCTTCCTCTGTCCCTCCCTCTCTGTCTCTTTCTTCTTTACACACTCTCAATCTCTCTCTCTCTCTCTCTCTCTCTCTCTCTCTCTCTCTCTCTCTCTCTCTCTCTCTCTCTTTCTCTCTCTCTGTTCTTTAACATTCTCTTTCTTTCCCTCCCTCCTCACCTAATATGTCTTTGTGGTCTGCATAAATTCTCTGTGTTGCATAAACCCCTCCCATGTGCCAGTGAATTAAGGCAGAAACCATGTCACTGGGATTTCTCATCAGTAATTCTTTTTAATAGAGAAACCATCTGAATTAACTTTGGTTTATAAAATCTGTATGTGTGTGTGGGAAAGTATTTATTGAGCTAAAATGTTAAATGGAAGAGGAACCCAATATAGCCAAGATCCCAATTTAGTCAGATAGCCAAAAGCAACAGAAGAAAAGAAATCTGCATTTAAACGTACATGCCTTTCACAGTCTTCATGATAAGTTTAGAACTGTTCATTTGTTTGTTTTTAATACAAGAAAGCAATGGAACCTTGCTTAATGCCTAGAAATGTTTTTATATAACCAGAGGAAATATTTATCAATTGTCTTGAGTTGAGAAAATGTATATCTGTGCTATGCATTTTTTTTTCTGTCATAACTACAAACATCAGCCCCTTCTCTTTCCCCATCCCCCATCTCCCATCCAAAAATGAATGCAAAGAAATACTATTAGGCTGTCTGGTTATGTATTTTTTATGAGGCCATACAAGACACTGCCTGACCCCGTGCAGCTCATGTTATAACCACACTGAAGATGCTTTTCATTTGGGTTTTGCTTTTCAGCCTGGATGACCTCTATTAAATAAAAAAAAGGGGGGGGATGGCCTAATATGTGACCCATGGGACTAGTCGCTTCAAGAATTACATTTAATTCATATGATAATATTGAAATATAATGTTCCTGTGTCTAATGTTTTGGACATTTTTCTCTTCCTTTCTCTTTATGTCAGAACTCATTGATGAGTCTTGTCATAGATGTTTTTCATCATTTTGGGGTAGAGAGCTGTAACTCGTGTTCGGTGGTCAGATCTTTAAAATTAACTTCTCTTCCCCCCCCCAACTCTGGAAGACTGGACATGAATATAAAACATCTCTTTTCATACTGTCTCTCAGAGAAACAGACATATACACAGACACACACAAAAAAATCATTTTTCTAAAAATAAATCTGCCAAGAGTTCTGTTTTAAATAAAGGCACCATTTTAATTTTACTATTTGTTTAACCCATTCTTAACTCCTGACTCCCCCTCCCCCAACTTCTCTATTAGTAGCAAGGGTGACATTTTTTTAAACTCCTTCCTTCCTTTCCAGCAAACTCAGTTGTGCCTTCATCACTGTATGCATGCTAATGCTGGATATGTCACCATTTAGCTAATATCTTGCACATTTTGAGTCCATAAGCATGGTGCAGAGGCTCACTTCTGTAATCCATACTTCTAGGAAGGTAGGGGGACTTTTAATGGTGCAATAGCATATGGGGATTGTCTCCTTATTTTTCATACCTTTTAAAAGGGGGTTTATATCTTAGCATAAAATTGATTAGGACTGTGAATCTCACCTCACTCTTTTTAAAAACCAATTTGCAAAAAGATCACTGTTTTGAAATCGTGTGCATGCAATTTTTTCTGAAGTTTCTCAGCTTGAAATGTGTCTTCTGGGCTACTAGAAATATATGCCTTCAGAAATGGAATTAAATCCTCTGAGTGGTTTGGGATCAGCTTTATTTTGAAGGCATTTCAACTCCCTTAATTTAAAGCGCTGATGGTTGATTTCTTTAAAGCAGCTACTTACTGCACACAGAACAGGGCTTGTTTCCCACCAGTTTCGACTACAAGAGCTTTAAGTGGGCGGAACTAGTTTGTTTGAGTATCAGGCAGGTTGCTCTGATGGACAGTGACATCGCACAGGAGCTAATAAAACCTATCAGGTAAATATGATGTGTTGTGAGGCTAGAAAATGAGATGCATTTTAAAACAATTGCCCTGTGTGCCTGTACATACCAATCTGATCCTATATGAGGGATATAGAGAGCTGCTATTGTCAATTGCATCCAACCTGATCCCTTGTCATTGCATGGTTTCTCCTCCCCCCCCCTTTTTTTAAGGTTATTATAAGGAAAAAGCCAGAACATTTTCAGGCATGTTATACATATTTCCCCAGCACAAAAATGCTGATGAAAACTGATCAAAGGCAAGAGATTCATTGCACTCACTGGATGAAACCATATCCTGGACCCGTCCCTTAGGGTTCAGGTATTGCCATAAATATGATTCAGCAGGTAACCCCCCTAACCCTCCCCCCCCAGCTGTTTGGTCCCCTCTGCAATCCTGGGGGCAGCAAAGTGGATTAGAGATGGAGTTTTCACTCAGGCTCATAATTTTCTTGCATTTGTTTCCGTTACTGTTTTAACCTCACTGACATTTTGACTACTGGTGAAAATGTACATGTTTGTGCATATGTTCATTCCCTGGGGTATGGTGTCTCAATTAGTCATTTTATGTAAGAGAGGTTTTCAAAAATAGAGGCTTTGGGCTCTCCTTTGTAAAGCATTAAGCTGTGACCCACCCCTCCTCCTTTCCCTCCCCCCTGTAGCCCTAGACTTCATGATGCCTTGACTGCTAGCTTAACATGGAGTTGTCTTTTTTATTTTTTTTTATAAACCCAGTCACAACACAGAAAGAGGAGGAGGAGGAAGAGAGAGAGTGAGAGAGAGAGAAAGAGAGAGAGAAAACTAAAAACCCTGAAGGATGGTTCTCAAAAATTCTAAAGGAACCACAGGGAATTCCTTTTAAAAGCAACAGAAAGCAAGCTAGCTGAGGTAAGACAGATTTAGCTCACCCTTTCTTCCTCTCTCTCTCTCTCTCTCTCTCTCTCTCTCTCTCTCTCTCTCTCTCTCTCTCTCTCTCTCTCTCTCTCTCTCTCTCTCTCTCTCTCTCTCTCTCTCTCTCTCTCTCTCTCTCTCTCTCTCTCTCTCTCTCTCTCTCTCTCTCTCCTCTCTCTCTCTCCTCTTCCCTCTCCCCTTTCTCTCTCCTCTCCTCTTCTCTCTCTGTTGCTCTATTGCTGTTTCTTTATGGAACGGGGAGGGTTGGTGGGTGGGGAAGACACCTAACTTCTTCCCTGCTTAAGCAATCTGAGAATGGAACTCATGTGAATATGCAAATAGGACTGGCTGGGCTGCGTTGCTGACACGTGTACGTGTTGTACCCTTCTCCCCACCTCCCTGTCTTAGCGTCTGATCTTCAACAGATTGGTGTTGTTTCTTGTGATCACCAGCACTGCGTGCTAGAAAGAGAAATGGGGGGGGGGAATTGGAGGGAGTGTTGTGGGGCTGGAAGGCATGAAATCATGACATGATTGCTGTGACTTTTTTATATTAATGTGTGGCTTTTTTCCTAGCTCATTTGCATGTCAAAGTGGCGGAGGTGTGAGGGCAGAGATTAGTATGGAGATGACATAATGATGCAATGAATTAAATGTGATCACTTCTGTGAACGGGGGTGGGGTGGGGGGGAAGCTGTGAGGGGGTGGGGGCAGAGAAGAAGGGAGGGAGAGGAGGGAGCGAGAGGGTGAAAGAAAGAGGCTTCTGATTTTCACCACACGGTTGATTGATGTCACGGGCTAACAGAATGCATCTTTTTATTGTGGTGGTGATGATGATGATGATGGTGATGATGGTGATTGCAATGATTACACTTATCATTAGTGTGAAATTTGAATTTTAAGTGGTCAGTGCTGGAAACTCAGCGTGCACGGATGTGCTTGGTATATAAATGTAAACCCTCGAGTGTGAAATTAAACTGCCATGTGTTTGTTTTTGTTTTATCATTATTATTATTTGAAAAACCTGGTAGCACGCTATAGGATCGAGAAAATTATTAACTGATGATCCACAGTGGACTGAGTTACAAAGGGTCCCAATGCAGTTTCAGTTGCATTCTGACCATGAGGAGATGGGGTGGGGGGAGGTCGGGGGAAGACTAGATGGAAAGAGGACACATTTCTTATTGCCAAAATTTTTCTTGGGATAGGAGTATTCGAGGAGTAAAGGTTTCAGAAATTTACAAGAAGTAAAATTTCATTTCTTTTTTCCTCGGAGTTTTACCCATATTTAATAAACAAAACCAAACCATGCTGTTTGCTGAACAAAGCCATTTCAGAAACGGTTAGGTACAGGTCTAAGGAGGAGGGAAAACCTAGAATTTTTCTCTAAGATAACCTGGCTATTTTATCTCCAGCACCTGCAGATATACACAGGGTAATTGGAGGAGGGGAAGCCTTTCCAAATAATTAAAAGAAAGGGGAAAATATGCAAACAAAAAGCATAACAATTTTAGATTTCATGGACTTTTTTTTCCTTCCTATTATGGAATTAAAATTCATTTTGTTTCCCCAGGAAGTTTTCCCCTGGTTAGTCTTGTCTGCTAATTCTTTATAAGGATTGACTTTCTACAGTATGGTGCAATCAGTATAGAAATTTAGGACAGAGTGTAATACGGGCAATAACCCTGATGATACAAATGACCACTCAAGAATCTACAGAACATCACTAACGTTAATTTATTGAAAAAGAAAATCCAAACCAACTCCATTAGATTTTCCCTGTTATTGTTAAGGACTTTAAATGGATTTCCTAATTGAATAATTTTATTCACAAGAATGATACACAGAATGGAAAAACAAGACCTAACCCTTTGGTAGAGAGGAGGAAAGGAGAAGTAGAAAGAGGGGGCTCAGAGGAAGAGTGTATGTGATGCCCAGTTAACTACCTGCTTATGAATTGCATGTTTTATCCTGCTGTGGTCCACACACCCATCCATATAGATAAATATACAAACACAATAGAAAGCATAAAACCCTTTTGCAGGAGCAAGCTAGTTGGGAAAGGGTTTTTAAAGCCTGTTTAAAAACAATGTAATGGATAAATCAACCTTGACTTACAGTTTTGTGATTTTGAAACCAAAGTCTATATTCTTAGGTCCCTCTTTGATCTCTGAGAGTTAAAATTGTGCCCTCCTATTAAGTCTTTCTGAGGAGCAACTTTTTGAAAAAATCACTTTATTTATACTTTTTCTTTTACTCTCATCGCCCATGAATTCTGAATTTCACATCATTCAGGTTCAGCACGTTGGATCAACATTGTGTTGGGCCTCATTTCTTTTTTTCATTCTCAAGTAAAATGTAGGTACAGGTACGGGGGAGGGTGCTGGTGGTGGTGGTGGTGAGAAGGTGCTCTTCTGACTATGCAACAAACATTTGTTTCAGCTCAGTACATGGGAATTTCTGCCCATTCTGGTGGCTATCTGGAACCCATCATACAGTCCAAGGGTTCTTAAGTGGGGGTCCCAGACTCCTAGATTTCAAGGGGTTAGTGTATTTGGATAGGGAAACAAAACAAAACATATCTTTATTTAAACATAATTGGCTTTCTTGGTAATCCTGCATATTTTATTTTATGGATTTAAAAACATGACTCTGAGAAGAGCACCGTAGCTCATCAAACTGCCCAAGGGGTCCACACAAAAATGGCTCCTTGCTTTAGCTATACTAAGAGCACAGACTGCTTTCTACACACCTCTCTTCCCTAACAGAATGAACTCAGGTCTTCTTTGAGACCACCTTCCATGTCAGAGAAAACTTGGGCACTTAAGTCCCGGGTCTGGAGCAGCCTCTTGGCTTCTAGGCAGAAACACCTGTATCCTGGTTACCTGCCTGGGTGCCCAAGGTTCTCTCTGTGTGTATAACCTCTTTCCCCCTCTGCCTCAGTCTTCTGTGCCAGTAAAGAAGAAAGGCAGGGATGAGGACTGCTCCTATTGATCTGCCCAAGGGGATCATTAGGCATCAGTATCAATCTACAAATCAGTGGGCCTGTGTTACTTGCTTGGGCAGTCATTGCCAATTTGTTCCTATTAGATTGCCCAGCCCGAGGTGTTTGATGAGGAGATTGGGTCTTTATCTCAGCAATAGAGTGCATGCAGACTTGCAGATAGACAGCCGAGGTTTAAGGGATTTTGGGGGGTGGGGGGGAGAAGGAATGGGGAGGGGTCAGTGTGCTTGTCTGGCTGAAATCCGACGGCACATTAACTGACCTTCCAAGGTGGTTTTCTCTGACTGGAATCTGCCTTTAGTTAAATTTAGCTCAGAACATTACTGTATTAAGCATGGAGAAGAAGGGAGACAGACATTGCAAGGTACCTACTGGATTCTGTACTACCACCCCACTTGCCTGTAAAGCTTCATAGGAAAACACACACACACACACACACACACACACATACATACATACATACATACATACACACACGAACAACAAAACCCATTCTCGAGGCTTCTTTTGTTATCTTTTTTCAGGTCAGGAATCAGAACAATTGAAACGTAAACAATTTTTCTTTCACTCTCCCAGCTCTCTTGTATCAGAAATAAATGTATTTACTTAGTGTTCAGTAAGTGACATTTTCAGCTGGCGTTTTCTCTGTAGTTCAATTAGATCAAGTTAAAAGTTAAAACTTCAGATAATTTTGTTTGGGAATGAAGCCTCCCATTTTGTCCTCCTCCCTCACCCCCCTCCCATTGAAGTTTAAATGAAAAAGTGCTCTTCCCCTACCTTCTAGCTTTAGAAATAATAATATGGTAATTATAACCGTCATGGCTCATGATTTTTATCTGTATCTTTTGCTTTTAGGAAAAACAACTAACTGTTGGCCAAAGAACCCCCCTCCCCCGAATGTTGACTTAGAATAACAACAATTACAGTTCATTCAAAGTAGGAAGGGGTTGAGACTGTAATGAATGAATAGGTACAGCTCATGTCAGTATTACTGTGATCATGCTATCTCCTCTTCATTATATTGTGAAAACCTCCATTTTGAACCAGGTTTTACTCATTCCTGACAAGAGTATCATTCAGTATAAATATCTGTCCATTATCAGACCCCAGTGATGCTCCGTTATGGCATTTCTAATTTATAGCTCGAGTTGGGGGAGTTGGGGGGTGGAGGGAGGGCGGAGGAGGGAGCTGAAAAGGCTTTGTCCACTTCCTTGTTTTTTCCTATAGTAGTGCACACCACCTGGAAATATGGGGCCCTCTCTCCAGGTTGAGGAAAATAAAATGCCTCAGCCAAACTTATGGATTTGGTTCATAGGCCTTCTGGTGAAATTTGTGTATCCTTCCAGAGCGATGTGGGTGGGGGGCACATTTTTAATAGCACTTATATTTTGAGTGTTAGGAGTGATGAGGTGAATGCCAGAAACCAATTCGAAAGGATTCATGGTCTGTTTTTTTTTCTTGTTATCCAACACACTTCAGGGGACTCTGAAAAATCTAGACCTCCATTTTAATTCTGAAAGTTTTCAGAATTGGTAATTAGTGCTTTTCTATGGATAGGCATCCCAAATTTGGTCACCTTTTTCTCTTTTTCATTTCAGCCTCATTCCAATCATCCACTACAAAGAAACATTCCCTTCATTCTGTCTGATAAGTGCCTATCTTGTTTCAAAGTATATCTAGCTGTATATCTGTGTGTGGGGTAGCTGACCGTTGGATGCTAAAGCATTTTTAATTTATCAGGAACTATGGCCAGCTAGCCAGCTTTCATCTTTTGCATTGCATATATGGAAAAAAAAATCAATTTGGATTCCACTCAGAGGAATTTTGTAAGAGACAGTTTTACAAATATTTGTAGGCCTTTATTTTTATAGTAGAGATTTTTTTTTTGAAGATCTTTATACCATTAAGGGCAGATTTCATACTGAAGAAAATCTTGCCAAAATCCATTGTTTGTTTAATTGTGAGGGTTTGGAGTTGAAATTTGTTCAGACCCTCATATACTTCAAAAGAAGTATGTGATAAATAAATTCCCAAATGCCCTAGGAATAAATTTAGGGCTTTTGACTCTTCTCCAGGTCACCCCCCCCTCCCCCGCCCCTAACCAGAGTGTCACATTGTATGAAAACAAGAGTCTGGGTACTTCCCTAAGATTTCATCTTAGTGACAGTGGACCCATCTATATTTCACTTTGGTGCATTGCCTTCCTAAAGAAAAGATACCGTTTTCTCATCACCAAAGTGCTTCTAAGGATGCTGACAGCATATTGCAACTTTATAGAAACTTTTAATCAGCTCACACTCTGCATCCTTCAGCTCTGAACATTTATAGGTACCAATTCGCCTAGCCCATATACCAAGGATATTACAATGATTTCTTTCATAGTAATGAAAAAAAATTCCCCTTCTTTATACAGTTTGTTTATCTATCCATATATCTCTCTGGTTTTTCTTGCTTTATTTAATGGAGCTTTCCATGCACCATCTCTCCATGAAACAGTGGCTACATTCTCAGCACGCTGTTGTGAGTAGGAAAAAAAAAAAACCCTAGATTAATGGTCAGTGTCTCACACACCCAAATTTGTGTTGTGATACTACAGAGAAGCTGCGAATTACTGACAAGATCTAGAATAATTCCTAATGCTGTCGAAGGCTTCATTTTCTCCTCCGCATGATGGATGAGGCGTAAGAAGTGCTTTCTGAGATCATTAATGTGTATCATTCTGTTAAGTGTTATTAAAGTCCGTCTGTCTTAGGCAGCAGAAACAATATCTTATCCCTTATTTTGCCTGTTGTTTGGTTGTTTTTTTTTTTTTAACTGCAACTGCAGATCCCCTTTCCTACTAATGTGAGATTTTCCATGACCACTGGATTACAGATTTGAGCCATAAAATTTGGTTCATTTTTCAGGGTTGTATTTTTCTTTCTATTTAAAAAAACTGATTATATTCAGTCAGAAACTGATTCTGGGTTTTGCGATTATTTTTCTCTTTATCCTCACCTTACAATATATTTCTAAAAGGTACATATTGAGGGAAACAGAAAGAACCAGTATTTGAGCTGTGGATTTTGTTATTTTTTTTAATCTTTTCAGGGATAACTTAGTGCTGTCTCTCTGACTTGGATTGAATGGACTGACTGCTCATAACCTCAAAGGGAGAAAGTTCCCAGAGTTCCTATCTTTCTCAGCTATAATTATTAGCAATATTACTTACTGTTTTGGTTACATTGATTTAATTATTTCAATATCAGTTTGGGCTTTTTAATGGAAGGAATGCTGGCAGGGAGTCCATCCTTAACACATTTACAAATAACAGAAACGGGGGTAAAACTTTTTCTCTTCTCTATTCCTTGGACAGAGACATTTTTTTTCTTATATGGTATGTGCATTTTGGTGGAATGAGATAGGTATATTTCAGTAGGTTATTTAAAGCACTTGTCCTTTATGGTTGATGGTGGGGAAGGGGGTGGCGGAAGAGGGAGAGGGTTAGTAGAGGATGCTTTAGGGAGTAGACCAGGTAGATTACAGATGGCTCATATTAAATCCCAAGCAATTTTAACAAAACAGGAGAATTCACTTTAAAGGTTTGTAACCTCTCTTAAGAGGCAGATTTCCCTAAGCTCTATGATAATAAAATGCAGTCTAGTTTATAGGACATTTCCCTTGCTGGGCAATTCCCCCCCCCCCATTTTTTGGCAGTCCTTGGAAACATCTTTAAACCATGAGGATGATAATCAATAGAAAACAAAAAACAAAGAGTTGATCATCGCACGATTTAGAAATATTACCTCTCTTTCCCAGAGATTCAGATCTGCCCAGAAAGCCTCATTTTTATACTTTTAATAGAATTATAGAAGTTTGAAGCACAGCTGGTAAAAGCTCAGCCATCCACAGCACAGCTAGTCCTTGAACATATAATTTTATATTTGAATAATTCTCCAGATCAGGCTATAATCATGAATGTCATATAAAAAAAGATTTTTTTATAAATTACATTATTTCACAGATGTGCAAATACTTCTGAGAAAAAAATTACATTGATCAGTTTTTAATACCCCCCTGTCTCACCCTTCAGTCAAAGGGAAAAATAGCTTTTTTCCCATCTTTGTCTTCAGAAAGGTGCTAGATTGTAAACATGTGAAGGAAATGAAAGGGGGTTGGCCAGTCCACCTCAAACTCTTTCCAGATTTTCGTTCCTTTCAGCAACAGCCTTCAGTTCTCAGAAGAGAGGGAGGGACTAGGGAAAGAAAGAAAGAAGATGTCTCTGTTTATTATTAAAATTTTAAGTGAA
Source organism: Phascolarctos cinereus (assembly GCF_003287225.1). NCBI lineage: Eukaryota > Metazoa > Chordata > Mammalia > Diprotodontia > Phascolarctidae > Phascolarctos > Phascolarctos cinereus. Next base: position 47,703,210 of record NW_027555625.1, on the reverse strand, counting down.
AAGCACTGATATAACTGGATAATTTGGAATCTGCTAATTTCAGGGGCTTGAACAACAAAAGGAAAAATTTAGACAATGTGTGTGTACGTTGTAGTAATTTGGAAAGATGAAGCAGTTATAGCTAATTAAGTTCTAATCTTGGGGAGAAGACAATGAGCAACAGATGACTGACTGTCTTTTCCTTAACAATAGAATATAGATATTATTTTTTTTGTAATATCCAGATAAACAAAAACAATTTTCCCATGGAAGGATGATATTTTCTCCAGGGGGTGTTTCTGAAGCTTAGCCTTTTCAGTCATACTGATTTCACATTTTTATCAGTTGTGATTGAAATTCAGATTTGCAATTTTCAATTACAATTGCAAAAATAAAAACATTTTTGTTTAGGATCGAATATTATCTACTAAGAGAATGCTCACCTGTGGGCTGGTTTGCCACTATGATTATTTTCCTTACTGAACAGGTGCTTTGGAATACCCAATAAACAATCACATTCAAAATCACACATTTGTTTCTGTACCCTGCTTTTCACCCAACCAGACCATTTAATGAAGGATGGAGTTTTATGTGGGCATTGTTACTGCATACTTTTTATTATCTGGATATGGGATATGTGGGTATAACAATATTTTGAAAGTAGAAAAGATGGCATTCCTGTTCAGCTCAGTGATGACAAGTTAGATAAAGTTGTATACTTCAAGGCTTCTTCAATTCATACTGTTTAACTCTTTAAGGAGGAGAATTTTTTTAAATATCACCTTACCAAAATAAAATAAGGTGTTTTTATATATACTGTGGCCACTTGGTCTTAAGTCAAGGTGTCTCCTCCCCTTTTATTTGTCAGAAAACAGGAAAACCAGATGCCTTGTGCCAAAGTAATGGCAAAGAGAGTTTATTTTCAATATGAAAGCGGCATAAAAATATGCAAACTCTGATCACAGTGCTATGGAAACCCCTCCACAAAAATGTGTAACGAAAGCTGTTACCCTAAGTGTGGCTCATGTCCTAGAACAGCTGTGACTGCCTGATACAGTTGAACACTTGCTCAATTATAAGAAAAAGACATTCAGAAGCAAACTTGATATAGATAAGAATTTTAAATAACTGTTGAAATTCTCCTAATAACCTTTTTTTCATTTTCTAGTTTTGCACCCGCCCCATACTTTTCCCACTCTTGGTGTTTGGCATACTTTTTGATACCTTGGGAAGCCATGGCTGGCTAGCCTTTGCCCTCTGCTTCAGTCCCCCATCCAAAGTCTGAGGATGTTGTGTTTTTCCCCCTCCACAGAAGGATAGGTTCTAGCTTTTTGCATATTTTTCAGGTGTCTTTCCTTTTTTCGACCATGTAGCAAATTGTTGAAAAGAAAATCATCTAGGACTTGACCCACGATTTTCAGATTACACTGTACTTTTGTGACAGATGCATTTTAGTGCATGGAAGAAAGCCTGTGTCTGGCATTACTACCAAACCTCCAGTTCTGGGAATCAGAGAATGTCACTGGGCTCCTTTTTTGCTAAGTGGATACTTAATGTAGGTGCCTCCAATGTATGGAGTCCTTTCTTCTTTTGGGTCTGCTCTCTCCTGAAACGCATGCCCTGAATGCATAGAGAACATATGTTCACAGGCGTAAAAGTACTTTTGTTTAATTTATTCTCTGGTTTATAGGTGGTGTTGCTGATACAGTTTCTTTGCTTGTGTAGGGTTTCACTTTTTACTCTGCCTCTTCCTCATAGTTTCCAAAAGCAAGGATTTGATGACCCTTGAAAATGGTCCCCAAAATAACCCCCCCACAGCCAGCTCTGAAGCTAACAGCACCACATCTCTATATAAAACTTCTACATTCTTTCCTTTTCTTCCCCACAGACATTTTGTATCTCTTAAACCAAGATACTTAAAAAAAACAAAACCCTTTACCCAAAATAATCATCTCAGACATTTTTCCTGAAAATCCCTGTATCTATGGACATGGCCTAGTGATTGAAATCAGTGAAGGTTCTGGGCCTGGATCAAGGGCAGTGAATGGCACCCAGGACCCGCATTTTTAGAGTTGCATAGGATTTAGCTACCCTGATTTCCCATCAACTTTAATGGAGGTAGTATGACTAAGTCGTCAAATATGAAAATGACTAACCATACACCTTTTTTTTTTTGGTGGGGAGGAGCAACTTTTGGGTGTAGTGATATTTCTAGAGGCTTAAACACATGTCTATTCTTTCTAGCTTCAGAATAGGGATAGAAAGGGGAGAGGGAGAAAGGGATCTTTTTTCATTTTGTTGCCCATTGTTATGGGGGCAATTTACAATGGGATCCTGGAATTTCCAGACCCCAACTCTATCTTCTGAGTAATTTCTGTTACCTGGAACAAAACGTTGCCACAGAAATTATTGACATAATAGTCCCCATGAGAACTCTCAGCCATCAAAGTGGAGTCCCACAATAAATTGAGAGGCCACCTGGAGAACGACCATTAAAGAGCCTTTTTAGTGGAACAAAACTTTAAAAGCTTAATTCTTCCTAAATATAAAGTTCAGTGATCATATTTCTGTGCCACTTTTGGAGACTTTTCATTCTTTACTTTTAGCTTTGTTAAGTAATCCTTCAAAGCTTCTTTGACAGTAAAAAAAAAAATGCTATGTTTTGTATGGATGACATCACCAGCTGAACTCGAGCAATGCTGAAAACCCAGGGGTTACCCAGCAATAAAAAATCAGGCAGGATCTCCTAGCGTCTCAGGGCATAAAAGCCTCCAAACAGGAGGTGAGCCTCTAGTAATCTGTGGGACAAACAAACACTGTCACTCTTAATAGAGAAACGTGATGGATCAGGTTGGGGGTGGAGTGGGGAGAGAGGGGACGCCACCTTTTTTTTTTTTAAAGCTAATTAGTTTTTGCAGAATAGAGTAATGAACACCGTGTTTTACACTTAGCACTTAAGCTGGTGCTTTTCATCTTCAAAGTGCTTTGCAAACATTAACTAATTAATCATTAGCTAATTTAGCAACCCATGATAAAAGTTGGTCAGTAAAGAAGCCATATTCTTGCAAGCATTTCATGCCCCAGATATCCCAGGGAAGTCAAAGGGATCTACGGATTGCTGTCTGAAGTCTGGGGGTTGGGCTTAAGGCATTTGCATAGCAATGGGGCTGGGGGTGGGAAATTGATCAGGCAATAACTATAGAGAAGTGATTGGAGATCAGAAACCCTTTTTTAAAAGACTTGGACAATTTGAACAAGTGATGATCAGTTTCTTTCTTTTTTCCTTTATTTCAAACTGATACTAAAGCAACAAACTGGTGTCCCTGAAAAGCATTTAGAGTTTGTGGAGAAAGTGGAATTTAAAAATTTGTTTAATTCCATTAAGATTTTTTTTTTCAAAATCAGGTAAAAGATAGCTGAACAGTGAATCTAAGCGACATATTTCCTCCTCTTTGGGTTTTTGGAGACATGGCTTAATCTGTAGGATCATGGGATTTTTTTTTTTTTGCGGGGGGAGGGAGGAATGCAGCAGGGGGAGAGGTGAATATGTGTGATTTTAATTAATAAACATTTCTGTAGCCAAATGCCGCATAATCTCTAAATAATGTCCCGATCAACGAGTTTGGTTTGGAGAACTTGATGCAGGAAAAAAAGTAAGAAAGTAAGAGAATCTTCTTGCATATTGTGACAAACTGAATAATTTCCAGAACGCTTGTCTGCTTTGCAGCTCATCCATTCTGTGAATGAGATGTGAAAATAGTTCCTTGTTTCTCTGAGATATCAGCAGACCGCACAAGCTGAGTTCCTTTAAAAAATACTGGAGCCAGTTCATCTATAGACTTATTCTGAATGAGTGAGTATGTGTGGTCCTGCTCATTTAAAGAAAAGCAGCATTCCACAAAAGCCACTGGTATTACAGAACAGGGGATCCAGGACTGCATTTTTTGAAGATTATTTGACCTCCCTCCCCATTTCTTCTGAATTCAACATATTCTTCCCCTTTTCCTGCCACAGAGAAAACCGATGTACCTAGAAATTTTTTTTTTAATGTCAGATGATTGTAATGCAGTAGCCTTTTATTCTAGCCTAGGTCATGAAGGAGCCCGTGGTCACTCGTGAGTTGGAAAACAAGTTGCCTGCAAATGCAGGTGTTTTATGATATTTTCAATGTGAGTTCTGAAGCAGGAGATGGTTGGAAACTTCCCCACTGAGCTAACTTCCCTCTCATATGGAGAAAGATGGCGTGAAATTATTTGAAATAGATTTCACAATGCATAGCTAAGATATATTTAAAGAGGCTGCTAAATTAGGCTGTGTTCATTGAGAGGTGTTTAAACGGAGCCAGCCTTTACACATGCATCCTGAGAAGGTGCTTGAGAGGTACTACTACTAGCGTGCTAGGTTAAAACAAATCTTTACCATCTAGATAAGGGAATTTGCTTAGAGTTTTAAGATAAGTCCATCTGAATGGATGTCCATGTCCATCCAACTTTTCTTGGTTTTCTTACCTGTCTTTTTTTTCAAACTTGTCATACAGTTCTGATTTTCTTCAAAATAAAATATCCTGGAAGGCTTCATAGGTCCAGAAATGCTGCTAAGTTGGAAAAGATCTTCCCTTTCCCCTTGAAGTTTTTCCCTATCGTTTATATTCAACCAGTAGTTACTTTTTAATGTTACATTTGGTTTAAACTTTACTATGAAATTTTTTCCCCTTTTGCCCTCATCTCATGTCAATGAGATTTTTTGGGGGGGATTCTTCTGTGCTTTATTACAAGCTTTTGGGGATATGATGCCAAATCTGACTGACAGCTAACATCCAGGAGCCACCTGCCACTCCTAACCCCCCACCTAGATCTTGAAGGGGAGCTCTTTATAAAGGTTAAGGGCAGGGGATAGCCCTTGGGTTAAAGAGACTGTCAGATAGAGAAATCTGTTTCACTATTCACATCTCTACCTCCCACGTTCTTGGGTCCTTTCAGAGCAAGGATTCTTAACTTGGGTTCTGTGACCTTCCTCTTCCTTTTAATATTTTGATGACGATTTCAAGGGAACTGGTTCCCTTTGTAATCTTATAAACTTGATGCATTTTAGAAATAACATTCTGAGGAGTCCATAGGCTACACCAGACTGCCAAATGGGTCCAAGACACAAAAAAGAAAAACAAACAAATGAACTCCTGCTTTATGGGATTGTTTTATTCATCAGTATGCCTTATAGTCAACTACAACCTCTTGTTAGTTACTAATTTATGTACACTTGTTCCTATATTCCCTTTTTCCTTTCATGATACATATACAGATTGCAAGTAATATTTGGTCAGTACTGTCTTGAAGTCTTTCTGAATGGATGCCCATTCTCACCTTCTTGTGGTCCTCTCACGCACCTCCTTTTTAAATCGTATCATACAGTACCAATTTTAAAAAAAATGAAATAAACGAAATTAAATCTTTCAGCAGGGGATCTGAGTGTACTGGTTCCTGCCTTTAAGTAGAGACTTATTTTATACTTAATTTCTGCTTGTAAAATAAATCCTTCTTTAATTGAGGTCATAGCTCACCCTTCTTATAGGGTATACTCATCAGAGCAAATAATTTCATGGAGAGATCAGGAGACAGTGACCCTTGGACTTGTCCATCTACCACTTCTTTAAATCCTAAAGCAAGGAGTCCAGAATAAAAGAGAATTGAGTAAAGAGGAGGCTGCTTAGCATGAAAGGTATACATCATGTTTTCTCCTACAAAACGTGAATGAATGCCATCCTGCAATACTTATAATATAGGAAGATACCCTAAGTGGAATTATGCTAGGGGTACATCCCTTTGACCATCCCCAAATCAGGATCATAGTAATCATAGATAGTTTTTATTATTTTCATCTTTTGCCAAAAAGATTCTAACAAATACTGCTTGTGGAAGAAACAAAAACAAAACTCAAACTAGAGATTGCAGAAGACATCAAGGCCACTTGCTACTAGGAATTATTATTATCTGGGTGCTATTAACTTTTTCTTCAAAGGGGTTTGGAGGGAGTTAAAAAGAGAGAATTTAGCTAGAAATTAAAAAGCAAAATGTTGGAGGAGAACTCAGGAGAACGTGCTGATCTCTAAAAGGAACTGATGTTTCAGTTCAAAAAAAATTTACTTTTTTTGGGGGGGTATGGTACAGGATAGAGGATTGGATTTTTCCCTCAGTTAATTCTTTTAGCCCTTTAAACAAGTTATTCTAGGTATAGCCTAACTTCACTTTCCCAGTAGATGGCATTGCAGCCTGTTTAGTAGCTGCTTCTGAGCATCTCTAACCTGTTCCACATTGTGGTTTATTTCTCTGCCCCCCCTTTTTTCTTTTCCCTTTTTTCTTGAGCTTCTTCCTTGATAATATCCCCCACCCCCTTAAATTAAATACTAGCTTGGGGTTATAAATAAGAACCTTGTTTTTGCTAGTTACTTGTAACTCTCAAAAGGTTTGATTTTTAAAAAAATATGGTATGGTAGATAATTTAATATCCTTATATCGAATGGGGGAAAAATACAGAGTGAGTCTGGGTGTGTGGTGCGTGGGTAAAATGTGAATTCATGGAAATGTTTCAGGCTTAGGGTTTCTGAAAGTAAGAGCTGCCTCTTGCCTTATAAATACACTTTTCAACATCAATCCATTTGCATGTGGCATTTTAGTGTCTCACTGTTGAAAAGGTCTGAAAAAAGTTTGGTTCCATGTCAAGGATTTTGCATACACAATGTGTTCCCCTTGGCTGAAACCCTTAAAACTTCTTTAGATCCTCTGTAGTCATCATGTGTGTGTGTGTGTGTGGGGGGTGTGTGTTTTGCTCTCCCTTTTAAAAAAAAAAACCTCCATGGAATTGCCTATGGATTATAGGTGGGACCAACTAACTGTATATTTATATTCCACTATGTTTTCATTATTTTCTGTTTGATTATTTTGAAATACTACCCTCACCAATTAAAAAAATAATAACTGTGGCCTTTAGTTCAGAAAGCATTGTCTGATGTGAGCAAAAGGTGCCAATACGTGGATGCGTTACTGTATTTTTAAAATTTTGTTTAGTGTGAAGTGAAGGTGCCCAAAGAACATTAAACTGAATTTCAGCCAAAGGGAGATATCAGGATATGGAGAATATATATTTTGCTTCTAAAACCCAATACTGGAATTTTAGTGACATAGAATGGGTTTTAAAATGAAGAGGTTAAAGACTGAGAAAATAATATAGCCCCAAAGGTTTTTTTTTCCCGTGTTTGGGTAAATTTTGAAGTTGAGCCTCATGTATGGGTTTTTTTTTCCCCTAACAGAATATGTTTTTCCCTCAAGATTTTCTCAGATTTTCTTTCTATGAAGCTTCCATGTTTTTCTGCAGTCTCTTTCTTACTATATTTTGCTAGAATTAGAAACTTTCTTTTTCTAAAACAAAAATTGTTTCTATGGATTAGATGCAGCATTTTTCTGATAACCAGCTACTTGGTGATATCATTTGCCTTTCTCTTATCAATACTCCTTCTTTGCATTTTTAATCACATGATTATGAGCTGTGTATTTAGTTATTATTTAAGCTAAATGGTGTCTTTGACTGTTAGCTTAGAAAGATAATGTCCCAATATCAGGATTAAGTTTTCATCTGTTTCCACTGGCTTAAAAAATACCCAACTTGATTCTGTTTGAATTAACCGACTCTTATTTTATTTTATTTTATTTTTCAATATCACCTATCACCATAGTAACCACTAGCTGTCAGTTCAGTTTCTGACATTTTTCTCATTTGGTAAGATTTCAGAATTGCCATCCTCCCCGCCAACATGTCATGAACAAGAAAAAAAAAAATTGCATGAAAAATCTAATGGGTGTCTGGTCTGATTGTCCTCACTCGTGGCAGGAAAGACAAAAACTGATGAATTGTGAAATGTATTCAGAGGGATTCAAGGAAAGCAAGTGCCTGGGACCCCCCCCCTCCCCCAACACCTCCTCGTTTTCATCTTGTTACGCTTGATGCGCCATACATGCTTATCCTGACACTTGGCTTTGTAGAAATTTAAGATTAACAGTTTTTACATTCACCCTGCTGATCCCACCCTACCTTGTTTTTCAAAAAGTCATCATTAAAAATAAAGTTAGCAGGGTTCATGTTTAGCATAATTTCTCACTTGTATAAGAGATTTCAGAGAGTCTAAATTGGCTTCAGATATTTAAGATGTTTTGATTGTAAATACACAGCACTGTCTCTTTATTTGGGGGCTAGCTGTGGATTGTGCATCCATGTGGGGTTTCTCCATCTCTCTCTCTCCCTCCCTCCCTCCCTCCCTCCCCAAGCAAGGCCATTAGGCCCATATGAAATAAGGAACAAAGCTAGGGCTGGACACTTGGCAGCGGACTGTTTTCCAATAAAAAAAAAAGTTAGGAGAAAGGCTGTACTTTCGAATACTCCTTTCACTATTCCATTTGGCAAATTAATGAAGAAAACATATGTTAATGGATTACCATCCAAAATACCTGACTGGGCAGCTGAGGAAATGATGCTCCTAGCATGTGGAAGTTGGAATCCACTGGAAAGGTTAGATTTACTACAACAAAAAGAAAAAGGAGAGGGCAGGAATGTGAGAACAAACATTGGCTGAAAGAAACATGCAAATGATGGAATGTACGTTAGGGAGCTTGTGTAAAGACAAAGCTAGTACTAGAAGATTTATGCCTCACCAACAGTCAAACATATACATATAATGTGCATGTAATATGGGTGCCAATGAACATATAGACCATATTAGCATGCATGTTTATATGCATATAAACATGTCTACAGTTAATGTATATTTTTATAGTCTAGACATAGGTGTGGTAAAACTTGTGCATCTTTATAGAGGTTTTGTTTAGGGGCTAGATAAATCTTAGAGAATATATATATATATACATACATATGTATGAATACATATACATATGTATGTATGTATGTAGATATATGTGTGTATATGTGTGTGTGTATATATATACATATACATATATATATATACATATATATACATATACATATATATATATATATACATATACATATATATATATATTTTTTTTTTTTCTTTCCTCCTGACAATCTACAAATTCAGGCTCAGCAGCAGGAACTCATTTCAGAAACATAAAACTGATTTGATAAGCAGCTGCAGAGCTCAATTCCTTCTCACTAACGGGTGGACAACCCTAAGATCTTGCCTGCAGACCTCGGTACTGTTTCTATTTCACATTTCAGATGTTACAGCTTCAGCTTTTAAAAAAATAAAATAAAATGGAAACAAACCTTGAATAATATAGGGGATTCTGTAGTATTTATTTTGTGATTCTTACTCCAGGGTGGGTTTACATATTACACATATGCAAAAAAGAATTATAAAATATCTCTTTTACGTGAAAAAACATCTCTTTCAATTCCAGACTCTTCATTAAAAGAAAAATAGAAAAAATAAGAGCACCCCCCAAAAAAACCCCCACACAAATCTTCAATTTATGTTTAGGACTCATCTTCCTATGAATATTAAAAATGTTGCTACTCAGTATACATAAATTGATAAGCATGATGTTGGCACTGATGATTAATAGTGGCATCTGGAATATATGCACACATACACACATGCATATGGATGCCACATATGTGTCTGTCATATATGTATGTATACACACACACACACACACATATATATATATATGTTCATCATGTCATTATTGCTTATTTTATTTTTAAATTCCAGAACTTTGGAGCAAGCACAAGTAAATAAATAAATAAAGTCTGAATGTTATAGATACAGATATAACCCTCGAGAAATAACTACAAAATTGATATTGAATTTCAGTACATATTTCAAGCTCATGTTTAAAAGTGGAAAATAGAAAAATATTTTTTGAATACTTGTAAATAAATTTTCTCCATAAGGTTAAAAAAAAACCCAACCAAGAAAGTATAAATCTTTTAATAAGTAACAATAATATTGTTGTGTGCTGTATTTTCGAATGAATGGTGGTAAACAGAGTATACCTTAATGTTTTTATGCTTTATAAGATTTATCACAATAATCAGCAAAGCCTTGTAACTGTGTTTGCACCTTGTGAGCCTTCAAGCCATTGGATCTTACAGTTAATTGTATAAATTCCATACACTACGGGAAATCATGATGTATCATTTATATTCAGCATGTGTCAGGTGTATAAATATTAAAATATATTAGCCAAAAATGGCTGATTATCCCTCAAACATTTTGTGATAAATCTTATCTTTTTATGGTTTGGGGGGAAGGCGGGGGGGGGGAAACTAAATATTTTATGTTATTTGGAAATATTCTTTAAACAACCTAGATTTATTATTAACATTTTAAACATTTATAACAGCCTTAAAATATTCGGAGGCTTAGCTCACTTTATGGTCATATACCCAGCTAAAGTTATTTTTGTATGCCACATATACACAAGCAGTCCGCAGTGCAGGGTTTACCAGTGTTGCTGCTTGTTCAGCCTTTAACACTGCAGCGCTCATGACTATTTATAAAATACAGGTTTGTTTGGCAATGTAGTCAGAGATATATGGTATCACTGACACCGGGAGAGAGATGAGTGTAATGGTAATGTACACACTGGAATGTTTTGGAACATTCACATGTGAATTTTCATCAAAAGACATTTTTCCCCATTAGCAGGTCCTAGGTAGAGAGACAGCCCAGATGAAGATTTCTGTATACAAACAATTAAATGTTTACGGTATGCATCTTGAGAAGGGATCCAAGAATGGCTGTTTGTATGTGTTCAGATGTCTGTGTCGCAGTCAGACGTATGAAGATTCCACATGGAATGATGGCAAGTGTATAAAAGGAGAGTGATGTGTATTTGTTGATACTAATGTATATGTATAATGAGCCAACCTTGGCTTGGGCTGTGTTGCAAATGCATTTGGCAACTGCCTGGACCAGTGAATGTGTACATTTTGAAGGGAGGAAATGTCAGAACAGGGTTTTGTAAATACATGCGACTGGAAAGAATAAAATAAAACATGATGACTAGCGCTGACAGGCACACTTGGGGTGTATGATATACTTTGTTCATTTGATTCTTAGAACTCAGTCGGGGGTTAAATTGGAATCCAGACATCAAAGAATTCTTTCACCAGACCCAAATTTTGCCCATATAATTTTTTTCTTACAGTTGTCATAATTTGAACTAATTTCACAATGCAATAAATTTTTCCTGTTTGAAGTTTTTTTTTCAAAATATACATATAGAATGTATATACTATATCTCATGTGGATTATGCACACACATTATATCATGGATGCATACACACATATAAATTATGTATATACACACATGTATTATATGCATGCACACACCCATGCCCAGATGGAGAGAGGAGGAGACCTTTGCACATACGTACCTAATCTTGAGATACTACTGGAGAAAAAGGCTAACTGGTTTAAATAGCAACACTTTTGTTTTTCTTTTCTCTGTCTCTCTCTGTCTCTCTCTCTGTCTCTGTCTCTGTCTCTCTCTCTCTCTCTCTCTTCTCTCTCTCTCTCTCCTTCTCTCTCTCTCTGTCTCTCTCTGTCTCTCTCTCTGTCTCTGTCTCTCTTTGTCTCTCTCTCTGTCTCTGTCTCTCTCTGTCTCTCTCTCTGTCTCTCTCTCCTCTCTCTGTCTCTCTCTGTCTCTGTCTCTCTCTCTGTCTCTGTCTCTCTCTCTCTGTCTCTCTCTCTGTCTCTCTGTCTCTCTCTCTCTCTGTCTCTCTGTCTCTCTCTCTCTCTCTCTCTCTCTCTCTCTCTCTCTCTCTCTCTCTCTCTCTCTGTCTCTATCTTCTGACTGTTGTGTCTGAAAATGCTGGGACCATGTGGTGCCCCATAGTTGGTGGGTTTGCAGATTCTGTACGATTTGTATCTGAAGGTCAGGGCTGGGGAAGCGCATCAGGTTGTGATTTGGGATGTTTGCTGTTTGCCATTTAGCCTTGCTCCTCTTTATCAGATCCCTTTGTATCACAGGTCTAATAAAACAGAAAACAGGGTGAGGAAGAAAGAGTAGGAGGAAATTTTTTATTTTTAGGTCGTTTTCCATTTCAGGGGCTCTACTATAACCACATACATAGATACACACATATATAATTTATGTATATACATATAAATATATGTGCGTATATCTCCCTGTTCTTAGTTTTATCTTCCTTGCGGTGTTTTAGCTTATGTTGGCCATTCATTCAATGAGATTTTCCATTTGCATTTCTCAATTTTTTTAAAGGAAAAAAATGTGCATTTCCCCTATAAATGACTGACTGAATGAATAAATCTCACCCCCAACATTATCTCATTTCAGATCCATACCTGCAAGTTCTCTCTATTCTGTTTTACCTGAGTGTGCTAGCTACTTAAAGCATCTAGTAAATGATGAATTGAGGCAGAGAGTTTTCTTTCTATTTTTTTTTTCTGGAACAGACTTGAAAAGCTTGTTTTATATTGGCTGGACTTTCCTGTTTTCAGATGAGTTACAGTGGTGTAGGCCTGAGCTAATTCAATTCCTGCATTAAGGCAGGCAGAACCCAATTAAACAAGATGCGGCTAACCTACCACCAAATTAGTATTGTTTATGGAAGCCCCAGATGGAGATTTCTTTTTTCAAACTGTGAATGACCCAGATTAAAGTTATTAAAGAAACCTGCCCAATCTCTATTGCTTCTTGTAGTAGTCAGTCCCTTGACATATATAGTCAATGAAAATGAACTTTTCTGTCCAAGGCGAATAAGAAAGATCATTCTCCCAATTTACATGGTGAAGGATCAGAAGAAAGGGAGCCTGTTGGTGAAAGAATATTATTAAGGTTGAAGGCTAGTCATTTTGGGAAAGGGGTGGAAGGTACAAGGCAGAAGCATGTGATTTCTGTCTTGCTTACTAATTGTGGTTCTAATTCATACCAGTCATTCCCCATTTATTAAAAGCAACTTGATTGACCTAGATGCTTATCTGTATGTGTCTTCAGTTGATACTTCTGGAATCATTTTTAGGTAACATTCATTAGAGTGGTCTGTCCATTCCTATGAACTTGCAGTTCTCATAATGCTGATAGAATGGATCAGGTTGGGGATTCTTTGAGGAAACCCAATTTTCTCTCTCCCTTGCATATGCAGTTTAGGTAGTTCAGAAATTGTTTGTTGCTCCAAGGTGGTTATTTATGTTTCCATTTATCCAAAGCCACCCCAGCTGTGGTCTCAGCACAAAATGCTCAGTGTATTGTTGCCTTGTGGCTAGAGTTGTCAGGCAAGGACTTAATTTTTTTTTTTCTTGGATAAAGGGGGTGGGTCGGGGGGAATTTCGCTAGGAATGGAGAGACCACCATAAGCTTTTATTCAGCTGCTTTTTTTGGAGAAAGATAAACATTTGCTTTCCGTATTGATAACATCCTTTCAGTTTATTATTTGGTCACTAATTTATCTCACCATTAGCAAATTAAGGTAGATTAGTGCTTGGATGCATTAAAAGGCACCACAGAGTTGTGGGTCCTTGTGGCTATTTCGGGCAAAGTCATAAGCGTACTCTTTTTTTTTTTATTGTCCTCCCAGGGAGCAGAATTTGAACTTAATATTCCATGAAATAAGCCATTGTAATCACGTTGGGTTAATAGAAGAAGTAAAATTGCCTCTCCTCTCACAAGACATTAGAGCAGGGCTGCATTATTAAAGTTTTCTTGCGGACAGGAGGTTTAAAATATATCCTCAGTGGCTGACGCACGTCCTTTCGTGGGGATGACAGCTTTTCAGATCTTAATAGGCTGCTCATTTCTGGCCTATGAGTTTTCAGCATTTCTTCTTTTCGAGTCAGGCTATGACATGATAGCTTAAAATTGACATAAAGATGTGCCATGTACTGTGCAAACCTTTATCCACTGAGTGGCTCCACTAGATTTGTGTCAATAAGCAAACAATTAGAACTTTAAAATCTTGTTTCTTCAGAACCTTTATTCTCTTAGTCACTTGACCAATACCCCCTCTCTTCTTTTCCCTCTCCCCCTCTCTCCCTTTTCTTCTACCTTTTTCCCCTCTCTCTTTTCTGTCTCCTCCTCTCAGTCTCCTCCTCCTCTTTCTTCTTCTTCTTCTTCTTCTTCTTCTTTTCTTCTTCTTCTTCTTCTTCTTCTTCTTCCTCCTCCTCTTCCTCCTCCTCCTCCTCCTCCTCCTCCTCCTCCTCCTCCTCCTCCTCTCTCTATTCTCCTTTCCTCTGCCTGTCTTCCCCCCCCCTTCTCCTTTCTCTCCCCTACCCTTTACCATCCATTGATACATAGGAAGGCTTGTTGCCTCCTAGTAGAGGATTAGGAAAGTAACACTCTTTTTTACATCAAGCTAAGCTTAGGAAAATGGTATGAGAAGAGAACAATCATGCTTTTCTACTTCCTTCTTCTTCCCACACCTGTGTTGGCACATAAAAAAGGAAGTAGAGATATTACCTAGTGATGATTTTCAAGGCTGACCATTCAAAAAGTCAACAAGCATAAGAGGGTTGGCACCGTTTATCAGGAATCTTACCAAATTGAACATCTCTCAAGTTTTTAATAGATGTGCCTTTCCCAGCAGTTGGTAATGATAGGTCTCATAATAGACCTTCTTTTTGAGGGATGTCAAAAAAGAAAGGAGACTATTTTTAATTTTATTTTATTATTTTATCTGACTATATTGGGCATTGTCCAAGAAATATAAAGAAAGTGATATATCTTTCTATCATCTCTGTATCTGTCTCTCTCTGTCTCTTTGTCTCTATGTCTCTTACTCTCTGTCTCTCTCTGTGTCTTTCTGTCTCTTACTCCTTGTATCTGTGTCTCTCTGACTCTGTCTCTGTCTCTGTCTCTCTGTCCCTCTGTCTTTCTGTCTGTCTGTCTCTGTCTCTTTGTCTCTATGTCTCTTACTCTCTGTCTCTCTCTGTGTCTTTCTGTCTCTTACTCCCCTATCTGTGTGTCTCTCTGACTCTGTCTGTCTCTCTGTCCCTCTGTCCCTCTGTCTGTCTCTGTCTCTTTGTCTCTATGTCTCTTACTCCCTGTATCTGTGTCTCTCTGACTCTGTCTCTGTCCCTCTGTCTGTCTGTCTGTCTCTGTCTCTTTGTCTCTCTGCCTATATTCCCTTGGTTCCTCCTGTACCCTTCTAAAAACTGTGCACAGGCTTACATTTTGTCTTCATTTTCTTTCTTTCTCTCCTTGGTTTTCCATAATGCACTGTTTATCGCCCTTCCCTTTCTGTGACCAAGCAGATGAATGACCTGCTACAGTAAAGGTAAATACCTTCATGGCTCCAAGGATTGGCTGGAGGCAATGCTTTGTTACGGGGCATTGCCTTCAGCCTCCTTCTTGAGACAGAATGTCTAACGTGCTCTACTCCTCCAGTTCCTGGTGGCGTAGGTGAGGATACCCCTAGCTTACCCAGTGTTGTAGTCTGAGGATGCTGTGCAACTCACCTTAAATTACATCAGGCAAATATAGAGCATGAGTGCTTGGGATAGAATAAATGAAATATACAAACCCATATGTTCACATTTGAGGAAGAGAGAGGAGAGAGAAAAGTGAGGCTTTGACTTTCTCCATATATATTATACATATATACACATATGTATATATTTATATATAATTACTAAGTATTGATTGGGAAAGAAAGGATAATAATAATAATAGACAATAACAAGATAGCACTTTAAGACTTATGAAATGCTTTGCATAGTGACTCATTTGATCCTCACAACAACTCTGTGTGGTATTATTCTTCCTACTTTACAGATGAGGAAATTGAGGCTTAAGGGTTTTCTCGCCGTCACGTATCCAGTAAATGCCAGAGCCAGGATCCAAACGAAGGTCTTTTATGACTGAATCCTAACACCCTGTCCATGGTACACTTAGCTGCCCTTTCATGCCTCATTTTATTTAGAGTTGGGAGAGATCAGCAGAAGTCAACTAGTTTAACCTCTTTGCTTTACAAAGAAGGAAACTAAAGCCCGGAGAATGGAAGTGACTTAACTAAGGTCACCTAATTTCTAAGGAACAGAGCCAGGATTCTGACTCAGGTCTAGAGATTCCAAACACAAGGCTCTTTACGCTATACATAATATAAATGAAGTGGCTTATTTCCTAGGGTATTGATAAATAGATGTTAAGACCTTTCTGATCAGCACAGTTCCTGACACTATAGGGGATACAAAAAAGCATGAGCTATGGTCCCTACTGTCCTTTGATTCCTCAGCCTCTCCTCTCCTCTCCTCTTTTCCCCCTTCCCCAAAGGGAGTAGAATGGTTTGGGTATTTTCTGAAAAGGAATGTCTGTCATTCTAAACATCAAATATAGAGAATCCTGTCTTCACAGATTTCCATTTTACCATTGGGACAGAATGTTTCTGCAGTAAGTAAACAGCCACGTTTATAGCTAGAAAGCTGGTCAACATGGGTCTTCTGCACATTTCTTCCCAATGGTGGTCCATAAAATCACCCATGCAAATACACAGATATGTTATGTATGTATCTCCCACATACTGTAAAGTCTTTTTCACTATCTTTTGTATGGGCAAACCTTTGTAGTAGAGGGTTATTTTATCTATAGTGTATAAACAGCCAGCTCTATGCCTGGAAAACGTTTGCTTGAAGACAGTTCTCTCTAGCTGCTTAACTTTGTGTCTCCACCTAATTCATTCTCAGCTGATAAGTTTTAGCCTCTTTCCCTCCCAAGCAGCATTTGAAATTTAACTAAACATCCCCATTGTGTTTATTCTTCATTTGATTTGGGTGGTCAGATTTTTCTTTTTATCTGTTTGCTTATTCATGAGCAATATTTAAAATGCTGCTTTTTGTAATATACCCCTAGGTTAGTTTTCTCTGAACAAGTCTTTTTTTTTTTTAAACCTATCACATTCTCAGAAATTGTGTAGTGAGATCAGTGGTCGATGTTCTGACTCAAGATGTGATAAACATCACTGGTCCTTGGGAGAGAAACATAGCAAGTTCTCTGAGAACCCTAACCTGGAATAAGGCTCCCTGAGCCTCCCCCTGGTCCTGGCGATTTTCATCCACACTGAAATTTAATAGAACAGCATTGACAGTTTTTAAAGGGTAAAACTTCCATGGATGGGAAGTGGTAGAAAGATTATGAAGTCATGGGGAAGAATGAATGTGTACTTTAAAACTCAAATCAATAGTTGGCACAAAGCCCCTGGATTATAAACTGATCATGATAAGTATTGAAATCAGAATTGGGGTGGGAATGCCACAAATATCCAAAGGAGGCCCAAAACCCAGACGACCTTTAAAATAAAAAGCACATATAAAGACTTTTGAGGATACTTTAAAATAAAATGCAACACATAAAGAAATACTTTTGAGGATACTAAGTAATTTTTGTGCCCTCTCTGGTTCTCTCTGGATTTAAATGTAAAATTGGTCCTTAATTAATGTGCTCAGGGCTGTTTACTGCCTGGGGAGTTCCCATTGCCGAGTGGTACTTCTCGAATTTCCGGAGTGAACCAAGGTGAAGTGCAGAGCCTACATTAGAGAGGTGGAGAAATCTTCTGAGACCCTAACCCAGCAAAATGATCTGGTACACAGCTAACTGTATTCAATTGGTGGTCTGAGTACCGAGGCTAAACACATTATAATTTCACTCTGAAAGAATATTCTTCTTTATCTTTTGTGTTTTTTTTTTTTAAATTGACTGTGTGTGTGTGGCACAGAGTTGAGGATTGTACAGTCAATTTAAATAGATGCGGCTTCAGGCAGTGTCTGAAACTGCAGATGTTCATGGGATTCTATGGGAAGGGAATAAGCATTTATTAAGCTCCTATTAGGTGCCAGGCACTGTGTTGAGGACTTTACAAATATCATCTCATTTGATCCTGACAATCTCACAGGGTGGGGACTGTTATTGTCCCTGTTTTACAGTTGAGGAAATTGAGGCAGGCAGAGATTAAATGACTTGTTCAGGATCATACAGCTAATAAGTGTCAGGGCTAGATTTGAACTCATATCTTCCTGGATCGAGGTTCAGTGCTTTATCCACTGTGTCATCTAGCTACTTTATGCTGACATCTGTCATGGAACACAAATTAGAATCTTGTTTACACGAAAAACAATACCGTGTGACCTGGAACAATTACCTTAATGAACGTGTGAACAAAGATATTAATTAAATGCCTGCTACATGCAATGCATTATGCTGAGCTCTGGCGATGCACATAGAAAAGTAAGACAGACCCTGCTCTCAAGGAGCTCATCTTCTACAGGGGAGACAACACAAGTAGGTGGTTTCAGGTGCCAGTCAGATGGAAAGTCCCAAGGAGTTCCTAAGGTACAGCAGCAAGACAGATAGCAATGCATCTCTCACAATATAATTTCTGTTGATTAAAAACAAATAAACAAATAAAAAACCCAACACATCTCTTCCTGAGATTGAATTAGTTGAATGTCAAGAACTTTGGTGGTAAGAATTTTCTCTTTCTGGCATTCAGTAGCTGTGGCTACAGCTAAGGAAGTGGGTGACTATCCTACCTGGAGGGGTCCCATCTTAGTCTGGGGTGGTAGCAGGCTTGGTGGCTTGGAAGCCGCTGCTATTCCTGGCTTCAAAATCTCTCTCTGAGAACTAGCTATCTTCCAGATCTGGAACAAATTACTTAACATCCTGGGAGCCTCAGTTTCCTCATCTGTAGAATGGGGAGATGATATCACCTGATTCACAGATTTGTCATGAGGCTTAAATGAGAAAACATAAGTAGAATGTTTTGTAAACTTTATGGTGTTATATAAATGACAGTTACCACTCATTCTACCACCACTTATTACACGTGTTATTCATTGTTCGTTTGAAAGAGGACCAATGACATCATGGATGATGTCCTGACTTGCATGTCTACGATGTCCAAGGCTCTTTGCTAAGTGCTAGGGATTCAAACCAGGCTCTGTCCTCAAGGGGACTCACTTTTTGTGAGGGGATACACTATGCAAACCAATGAGTGAATATAAGATATATTGAAGAAGAACAGAGCATCCACAACCAGGGGCATAAGGAATGACTTGGTTGAAGGTAGCACCTTATAGCCTCAAAGGAAACTGAGCACTTTAAGAGGCGAAGGTTAGGAGGGGTGGTAGACCAGGCATAAATGAATGTGACTAAATCCCCAATTTGGGAGAATTTGTTCTCCTTGCCATTATTTTCTACCTTCCTCTTCTTCTTTCCCCCTTTTTCTCTTTATTCTTTGCTGTCACCCAAATTCCCCTCCTTTCTTCTTATTCCTTCTCCAACTTTCTCATCATTTGCTCCTCTCCTCCTTATTGTGTGAGTTATTATTGTTATCATTGTTATTATTTTCTATTTCTTTCCTAATCATCATGTCCAGGGTAGTGAGCATTCAGACTTACCAGGTGTCCTAGGAAATGCTAAGTAAGGCAGGAGTTCTTTCACCTGGGATCCATGGATTCTATGGATCCATTTCAAGGGGATCAATGAACTTGGATAGGGAATATACCATCTTTTTTTTTTTTTACTAACCTTTAACTAAAATTGAGCATTTTCTTCAATTAAGATTGTAGGCAACAAACATTACTGGAGTAGTCCATAGGCTTCCAAAATGCCAAAAGGAGTCTGTGACATAACACCAAAGTTAAGGAACTCCAATGTAAAGACCAAGACCAAGAATAAAATTCTAGAATTACTTAACATTTATTAACATTAATTAACAGCATTTATCCCCTCCAGATTTGAGTGTTCCTCATGTGAGTATATTGGGACCGAATGGAGAAGAGAGGAAAATGAAGACTGTTAAGGGAAGCTTAAGAGTTTCTAGAAGCATTTGAAGGAATGGAAATAAGATCTTCTCATAATATAGATGAATAACCTTTCTGAGCTTGGAAACAGCATGTGAGAACATTGAGTCTCATTCCTTAGGCAAAGGCATTTCTTTGTTCCTAACTATAAAGTTCATCACCAGCAGACCTGAAGAATAAGAAAATAAAAGACAAATAAATAGCTTGCCTCATATCCCTCTGTAATTTGAATTCAGTTTGGTTACTGAGCATTGAGGAGGCAATAGCTGTGTATCAGGAAAATTCAGCAAGTCTTTGCATAAGTGGGCTGTGTAGTAGTAGGAGAAGAAATGACTTACTGACCTTCAGCACTGTCCCTTACTTCAGAAGATCACAGTCTATTTTTTCTCCTCCATCTACCTCCATGTCATTGGACCCTTCATTTCCATGGCCTTCAGACATCAGCTTTTCCTTTTTTTTTTCCTTCCAGGGCCTAGCACATAGTAAGTGGTTAATAAATGCTTGACTCAATAGATCATTTTGTTTTTTTTTTTCCTGCATTTAACATAAGAGTAGGTTTGGATGCTATGATCTCTCCTCTTTCCCCAACCCTGAGAAAAGGCTACCAACCATACAAAATAATTCAATTTCTATGAAATAATGTAGTCATATATGGATAAGAAAATCATGTGGCCAGGAGAAGCCAAATCAATAGAAATGATGAAGGTGATAAAGGATTCCCTTTCCAGATGTTCAGAGTAGCTTCTCTGTATGTGTGTAGTTATTTTTTTTCTATTGTCTTTTAGCTTTCTACAGTATTCCTAAAATTGCCCTTTATATGCCAGTTTTAATCTATTTGTAGAAGGGAACATCTTCCTCTAGACACCTGAGTCTCTTGGCTTCTGTGAGACGTGGTTAGTTGGAGGAGAAGTAAGTCAGATGGCTCTCCACTTCCCCTTCTTCCTTTCTTCATGTATCCTCTAACTCATAAAACTTACAGTGCCTTCTCAATCCTCCCTCTGTGTTTCTAAGGCCTCTTCAATGGTACTCTTCCTGGGTCTATCTTTGCAAGGTGGTACCTTCTCCATTTCTATCCACCTCATTCTCCCTTCAGTAGTGTGGCCCATATCTGACCTCACTGATGTAGGATCTCCCTCCCTTGGGAAAGATCACAAGCCATGCACCCCATCCTATCTTGAGTGAATCTTGTTCATGGTCTTCCAAAAATCAGAGCATTCATCAGAACCAGAGGCTTCCCTCTTGATCTTTTAACATTTCTTAGGCACCTGGGCTTTCCATTTTATTTTATTTTTGTCTCTTCTTCTTGGACTTGACTATTTCCCTTTCTGATCACGTGCTTCCTGGAAATCATCTTTTTAGCCACTTCTTGTACACAGGTAATCAGTGGAATATGCGCCAACCTATTAGGTCTTCTACACATCCCTTAATCTCTCTGAGGGTCCCCTCAAATTTTGATTCTCTAGCATTCTATGTTGGCTTTCCTATTCCCATTAAAATTCTCCTAGCCTGAAGGCATTGTTCTGTGCTACCAGATCAAATAGACTTGTGTGAAATTGATGTGCATCCGTTTAAAATGTTATCCTTCACTGGTAATTCTTGAATTTTAATAGAGACTACCTAGAAGTCATGCCTTTAAATAAAGGAGTAAGTCATTGGGAGGCCATATGAGACCCCTTGGTAGATGGGTGGGAGATTTTGGAACAGGTGGGTTTTTTGGATGTTTTAAAATCCCAACACACAGGTATGGTCTCCTAGTCCCCACTAGAAGCTTGGAAGAATGGATTTGTAGATTTCAGGTTTTTCCTGCCCTTCCCTCCATTACCTCATAATTTTGTGATGAAAATGAGTAGCAAATGAGCAACTTTGGATCCAAGTCTGGGAATGAATGTGGACTGATTTGTGGGAGCTGATTGTTAAATTTTCATTGTACTTACATCTCAGAAATAAGCAAATGTTACAAATCAGGGCTTGATTTATTATTTGGAGACTTGTTCAGGCTTGAGAAAGTGATGGAGAAAATGTAAATGATGGAGATTACACTCAAAAGTGCCTAGTATGTGAATTTTTTTTGAAGAGCTGGTTGTTAAACATTTACCAGCAAGCCACTGAATAAAGTGATTTTACCAGAGGTGTTAGAAGAAAGAAAACAAGGAAGATAGCTTTACCTGTTTGTGAAGAACTAATTGATTCTCCTTAATTATTTTAGGCACAGTGAATAGAGCCAGGTCTAGAGTGAGGAAGACTTGAATTCGAATCTGACCTCAGGCACTGGCTGTTTGACTCTGAGCAAGTCACTCAACCTCCATCTGCCTCAGTTTCCTCAACCGTAAAATGGAGATACTAATGGCACCTCCCCCCCCCTCCCCCGGGGTGTTGTGTAGATCAAGTGAGGTAATATTTGTAAAGGATGCTTAGTGCTGGGGCCGGCACATAGCTGCTGCTATGGAAATGGTTATTCCTTTTTATGATGTCACCAATATTTCTCCCAGCATCCCTCTCTGTCTCCTTCTCAGATACCTGTCCCATAGAACACATATTTTTAAAGAAAAAAAAAAAAGAGAAGAGAAGAAACTCCCCAGGAAAACCAGCCAATGCATCAGAACTGTTCTCCGCATACAGCCCATTCACCACTACAAGGGAGTGGGGAGGGAGTGTCTTCTCATGTCTCTTCTTTGGGGCCATGTTTGTCCTTTTTAACTTTGTAATATTCACTTTTGGTTCTTTCTATTGCACTGTTCCCCTTGATTTTTTTTAAAATAATTAATACTTTTTAAGTCTCTCTCCCTCTCTCTCTCTCTCTCTCTCTCTCTCTCTCTCTCTCTCTCTCTCTCTCCCTCTCTTCTCTCCCTCCCCCTTCTCTCCCTCCCTCCCCCTTCTCTCCCTCCCTTCCTCCCTCCCTCCTTCCCTTCCTCTCTCTCCCTCCCTCTCTCTCTCTCCCTCCCTCCTCTCTCTCTCTCTCTCTCTCCTTCCCCCCCTCTCTCCCCCCTCTTTCTCTCTTCCCCCTCCTCCTTTTTCCTTCCCTCCTCTCTTTCCATTTCTGTCTCTGTCTCTACTTTTCTCTCATTCTTTCCATCTTTCTCTTTCCCTTTCTTTTCATCTGTCTCCTCAGAATACCTCACATTTATGTATCGCTTTTACACGTTGTATTCCCAAGTAGGATGCAGATTTTTTAGGGGCTGCACTTTTCATTTCTTTTTTCTTTTCTTTGACTCCGCAGCGTCTAGCAAACTACTTTATACACGTTGTTGTTCAGTTGTTTGTTTGTGTCTGACTCATCATGACCCCGTGGACCAACTGCCCATGGAGTCTTCTTGGCAAAGATACTAGAGAGGTTCACTATTTCTTTCTGCATCTCATTTGACAGATAAGGAAACTGAGGCAGACAGGGTTAAATGACTTTCCCAGGGTCACACAGTCTGAGGCCAGATTTTTTTTTTGTTAGGCAATTGGGGTTAAGTGACTTGCCCAGGGTCACACAGCTAGTAAGTGTCAAATGTCTGGTTGGAGACCGGATTTGAACTCAGGTCCTCCTGACTTCAGGGCTGGTGCTCTATCCACTTCACCACCTAGCTGCCCCCTGAGGGCAGATTTAAACTCAGAGCTTCCTGACTCCAGTCCTGGTAGTCTCTCCACTGTGCCACCTAGCTATCTACCTTGCACTTAGGTGGAGCTTAACAATCTATTAATCAACAAACATGTATTAAGCACCAACTGTGTGCCATGACACTACTAAGCATGTAACAGAAAGACAAAAATGAAAACATCTCCTGCCCTCAAGGAGTATGTATTTTTCTGGTGAAAAAAAAGAGATGCACATAGAAAAGTAAATATGACAAACAGAGACTGGATTTATGATTTTCTCGGCACAGGGAACTCCCAGATGGAGAAATGCTCTGTACCAATGTAGATTGCTAACCTTCTCTGAAATTTTAGAATCTCAAAGATTTGCCTCCTTCATTGGCAGATTTAGCGACTCAGCCAGGATTACTCATCTATTATGTGTCAGAGGTGAGTCTCGTACCCAGATCTCCCAGGCTCTGACGCTGGATCTCTAAGCACTAAGCTATCCTGCCTCTTAATAAAAAACATATACAAAATATATAATATAATAAATATATTTAAATTAAATATAAATTAATATCTACAAATGCAAAGTAATTTCTGGGATTTGTCAGGGAGAGAGCTGTGCTAAGAAGAGAGAGCTCAGTCAAGGCCTCAGGAAGATGGCAGTTCCTGGATATCTTTAGGAGACAATATGGGAGAAATATAAAACAGGTCTGAGCTTTGTGCAGGGTCTGCCTTTTTTCACAACTTTTTTTTTTTTCATTCCACCAGGAAATAAGTGAGATCTCCCTGTAAAGCCCCAAATGGCTCTGTCAGAATTCCTATATTTGACAAGAAGTCTCTTACCCTTTATGTGATGCACTCATATTAAAAACACATGTTGGAGGCTAAAGTAATTTTCTTTACAGACAGTGAATCTTAAGACTGGTTTTTAACAAATTTTCTTTACTTGAATGGTTTACCACTCCCTGCAATTGGGCAGACTAGGAAAATTAAAGGGGGGAAAAAGAAAGAAAACAAAAGCCGGGATTGAATGAAAGCTTTGGAAAAGCTGCAGAAAATTAGGAAGGACCAGGATCCTTCAAAGGCCAGAGACAGTTCCAGCTCAGGGCCTGGTGATTATATGTGACTTGGGAAGTTTTGGTTTCAGTCAAGATACCATTTAGAAAAAAATTAACTCAATCATTTTTGACAATTTTCAGTCATTTGATAATTACTTTATTTGGTAATTAGAAAGAATGAAGACTTTAAAAAAAAATCCATCAGAGTCAGAGCCAGTGATGGTGGTTTAAGCAGCGGCTTCTAGGTCAGTGTTCCTTCTAGCATCATCTCCTCTGGTGAGGACATTTCAGTTACATTACAAGGATGAAGGCAGCATCTTTAAGCAAGTGCCAAGTTATACTCGACCTCCACTGTCAGACCCAATTTGGCCTGGCCCACAGCACTTTGCATTTTATTTTTTAAATTAGCCATCCCCCTCTCTGGTTGTTTGTCTGTAGCCCCTTGTGCTGGATGAGAAGAACAGACAATGGGACGTTTTTATTTCATAGGATGATTTCTTTATCCATATTTCCACCTTGGCAAATTATAACACTGTCTCACCTTTTAAAAATGCCTTAAACAGCTGCAATTTGCTGGCATCTTGCTAGTTTTACATGAGGGCTTTATTCATACATGAGGCAGTATTCCTTTCTTCCTTCCTTCCTTCCTTCCTTCCTTTCTTTCTTTCTTCCTTCCTTCCTTCCTTCCTTCCTTCCTTCCTTCCTTCCTTCCTTCCTTCCTTTCTTTCTTTCTTTCTTTCTTTCTTTCTTTCTTTCTTTCTTTCTTTCTTTCTTTCTTTCTTTCTTTCTTTCTTTCTTTCTTTCTTTCTTTTTCTTTCCTCCCTCTCTCCTTCTCCTTCCTTCCTTCCTTCCTTCCTTCCTCCCTCCCTCCCTTCTTCCTTCCTTCCTTCCTTCCTTCCTTTTTTTTTCTTTCTTTCTTTCTTTCTTTCTTTCTTTCTTTCTTTCTTTCTTTCTTTCTTTCTTTCTTTCTTTCTTTCTTTCTTTCTTTCTTTCTTTCTTTCTCTCTCCTTCTCCCTCTCTTCCTCCTTCGCCCTTCACTTCCTTCCTTCCTTTTTCCTTCCTTCTTTCTTTCTTCCTTCTTTCCTTCTTTCTATAATGATAGAGCACTGCACTTGAAGTCACAAAGACCCGAGTTCAAATCATGCCTTAGACACTTACTAGCTTTGTGATCCCTGGAAAGTAATTTAATTTTTGTTAGCCTCTATTTTCTTATCTGTAAAATGGGGACAATGTTAGCACTCACCTCCCAGTGTTGTTGTGAGGATCAGATGGCATAATATATGTAAAGCACTCTACAAACCTCAAAGCACTATATACATGCTATTATTAATATTAATAGTCATAATCTCGAGTTTTCATTCTTAGATATTTATTTGCTCTGCAAGAGTTTCTTTAGCCTGGGTTTCTACACTGGCCTACAGTTATATCTCAGGCAGGAGAACCGTAGAGCAAAAGAAGGAGATTTAAGAATCCTGATTGTTCTTCTTTTCTTTTTTCTTTTCTTTTTTTTTTTTTTTTTGAGTGCTTGAGGTAAGTCATGGTGGAGATGCTACCATGGCCTCTCTGACTCTTGGACCACAGAGTGTGAAGAGAAGCTGGGCCCCAAGGACTGTCCAGAGAGAGGGCTGGACCTTGGAGTCAGGAAAACCTAGGCTCAGACCCTGTCTCCAATACTTCCTTGTAAGGCTCCAGTGAGGCTCAGATGCTATTTGTAAAGTGCTCAGCACAGTGCCTGGCACACAGGGGTACATAAATGCTAGCAATTATTTTTACTGTTATTTGTTACTAGCTGTCAAACCAGGGGCAAGTCACTTAAAATTGCTGGGCCTCAGTTTTCTTATTTGTAAAATGAGGATAGTAATACCTTCATACCTGCTTTATAGGGCTGTTGTGAGGCTCACTTGAGATCATGTCTCTCATGTGCTTGGCCAGCATTAAACATTAGCTGGGGTTATTTTATCATTCTTGATTCTGGGGGTACAGGGCTCCTCTTACCATTCTCCTTGGCTTCCCCTCTTTGCAAGTCATGGATTAAGAGCTGCTAGCCATGCCTGACCCAAGGACACTTTCATCCTCCTTTAAACAGACTGGCCACAGGGTGCCCAGGGGCAGTCTATCCTCAGCTGGAACCTGCAGATGGCCCCTGGGGATTCCAGGAAGCCCTCTTAAGCCCTTTAGAGCATGATATCCTCCACCATTCCCCTCCTCCCTTACCTCCTCTACTCACAGGCTGAAATTTGGAAATGGTTCCTGATATCCAGCTGTACAAATATTCCACCAGGGGACAAGACAAGGATTTACAGTCTCCTCATATCCCCCTAAGTGCTGCTTTTCTTCTATATTTCAGCAGATAAACTGGGTTTACTCAAAGAAATAAGTACAAACAGCCAGGAGCAGCAAGGAAAGGGGCAGAAGAGAATAGAAAGGAATTTTGTAATGGTCAGCCTAGGAAGCTTGAGTCAGAATGAGGCTTCTACCCTCGCCCCCACCCCTGCCCCCACTTTTTTTGTCCATGGGTTATTATGGAACTCTCAAACCCATCAGCACAATACCATCTACCTCGAAGCCTCCTATTAATCCCGGATCAGACTGTGACTGTCTCTGACTTTCTGAGACAACCTGGAAATCTTTTGTGATGCTTTTTGTATTTTTGTAAACCAACAAGTTTAATATTCAAATCCACCTTGCAAATGAATGTGCCAGATTAACCCACATGCCATTTATTTACAAGGCCCTGTCAGTCCATTGTGCGGGATTTTTTCCCCCCTCCAGGTGAGACAATGTGTAACTGAGTGTCTTATGAGTACATAATAATGCCGCGCAGGTTGCTAAAATACAGTATAATTCCTATAAACATAATCATTTCCTCTCAAAATGGCCATACGGCTTCGGCAACTAAGATGCAACCTGATTCTGGCCATTGTTGTCCATAGAAATCTCCTGTCGTCATGAGAACATTGAAAATGCTGTGTGGTGATCAGCAGCAGCTCTCACCAGAAAAGTGTATTTTTCAATATTCAGGCCTTCCGAGCCGTCATTTGACATGGTCTGATCTGCTTTCTATTTTATTTATCATTCTATCTGGTTATATTGCTGTTTACTGCATTTATCCTGAGTTTTGCTAGCAAAGGACGCCCAGATACACTGCCATGTACCCTGAGGGCTGGATGAGTACTGCCAGGGAGTCCCTTTTCTGGGAATTTTATTCCCTATGCTGTATGGAATATGAGTATTAATCGAATACCACAGGGCACTGAGGACCCTGTGCAGGGATGACTCATGTCCCACAGAAGGTTGATTTTCATGTACTATCAGTCTGGGTTAAAAATACACATATAACATAACAAAAAACCCTTACTCCACAGAAGCCTCCTACATATCATGCTTATTCATATTTGGGCAGTTCTTTGCTAGGTTCCCATATTAGCATCCTCTTCTCTGAGTTATGTTTCACAAGCCCTATAGGATTTCATTCTGGTGAGTATTAAGAAAGACATTGTTCTCCCTTTTTTTCTTGGTCAGTGGTTGGAACATGGAATCTTGAGAACAAAGGACAAACTTGTGCCAAGGTGAGACTCAAGAGGATTAGCTTATCCTTAAAAAAAAAAAGGGAAGGAGAGATGTGTCATTCCATGAAAAGGCTTGACATCCCTGTGACCAGTCACTTCTCCGACTGGTAAATATATTTAGGGAGAAGTACATTGAGATGCCATCTTTACTCATTTATTTTTCAAACTGTAATGCAGCACATTTTGGGTTTCAGTATATTGCATTTTAAAACTAATGATGCATTCATTCTCAGAGCAAATCTTATTTCTAAGCCCTAATTTAATAGAATTAAACTCTAAGCGGAATTGGTTTTATGAGATAAAACTCTGAAGTTGATAACTGCATTTAGGAAGAGTTCAGGTATTGAGTTTCTCATTTGCTTCCTGCACATGGAAATCCCTCAGATAATCAATATAGACTGTCCTTTAATTGGTAGGAGAGGCCCTTGCTGAGTTTTCCATCTTCTGTGGGAGGAATTACCTCTATTGGAAGGGCTCAGTAGTTTCACTGGGCTATGCTGTGGCCTGATTGGTCATATATCAGCAGGCGTGATCTTTCATCAGCCTAGAAGATGGCTCCTGTTCCTGACCAATTGACCTGTTTTAGATCAACCTTTTCTTACCACAGCCATATCCAGCTATGCTAGTATTTTCCCAGTGCACCGATGGGGGCCTTCTTGCCTCATAGAGTTCTCTGGTTGGTCTTAACTTTATTTGTGGAGTCTATAGTTATGCCTTACCCAATGGATGTTGCCTGCTGAGCTTTGATTAGAGGTGGAAAATTTTCAGATGGGTGGAGACAGCCTAAGCCACTCTGAAAACTGGCTCTTAATTCTGTCCCTTCCTCTGATGAATGCCCTGCTAATCTTTGAATCTAATATTTTCAAATTCTACCCACTGTGGTCCTTGAAAAGTGGATCTATCCAGGCTCTACAGAAACTCTATGTTCTCTTACTCTGGTGTGTAGGGGAGAATGGGCTTCAAATGTGAATCTGAAGGAACTTATCAAACAAAAAAATGTATTTCTTCTCTGTGGGCTTATGATCCCATTCCTCTTATCCCTGATAACAGACCCTGGAAGGAAAAGCGAGCATTTTCCAAACAGCTGGTGCATTATTTAATGGAATTGGAATTTTAACACCATAAAAATGCTATTCAATCCAACCTCATTTTCCTGATGTAAAGCAGGTTGTTTTTTTTTTTTGGTGCTGCACTGTTCATGTATATGGAAAATCTTGCTGAAAAGGATGATGCTGCTTTCACTGTGTGCTCTGTGCTTTCCTCTACCCTCCCACCCTGTCCCCTTTTGTTCTTTATTTCTGAAATTCTTGGTCATGATGATGAAATGTTTAATACATTGAGGCTATTTGTGAAGTTAAGTTTGGCTTTTAAGGCCTGTTTTCCAGTCAACATTTTCTGAATTATTTCTTCTCCCTCCACCCCTACCCCCAAATCAGTTGGCTTATTATTCTCACCTAAAAATTGACACTAATTCTAAGGTGTGCTAATGCAGAGACTGGTTTGCCATTTGGTGCTAGATATAAAGCATCAAATGCTTTCTCACCCACCCAAATTACCTTGGATTTATTTATATAGATTTTATATTGTATAGACTTATCTATGTTCACATTGTCTTGCTGGATAGAATATCACTTTTGCCATCTCATCTTCAGTCCCTAGTTCAGTGGCTTGCACACGGGAAGAACTTCATAAATTCGGGTTTCACCGAATTATGATCTAGTTGAGTTGTTGTGGAAGAATCCCTCGTGTTTTCTGGCACTGTCCAGCTCCTTCTGGTGGTAGCCTGGGTACAGCCCCACACTGGGGCTAACGCAAGCCCCTCTTTGTGGAGGGATTGTCATGAAAGACTACTCAACGTGAAGTTCAGTTTAGCAAGCCGGGAAAGTAGATGTTGGATCTGGCATATTTCAATGCAAATGGATTGTACTCTGGCAGCTTCATTGCTCTGAATTTCACCGAGAATGTGGGGCACCAAATAATTGGCATTTGACAGTATAAGAAAGGGGAAAAAAATGCAGTCTCTGATCCAAAAGGCTGTGGCAGACAGCCGCTGTGATCACCACTTCCTCCTTCTCTATGTTTTTGGGTTCTCTGATTTTGTTTTCTCAGATTTTAAAAGTGCTTCTCTCTCTTTCCCCTCCCCACCCCTTCTCCACACATTAGAATTCTTTGTAGACTTCTAAGTTCTACAGAATGGCATTTTCTAGGAACAGAGGCAGAAAAATTAATCTATCCAAGAGATCACAAATCTAGAAAAGGGGGGGGCTTCAGAGGCTACTGTATCCAATTGGTTCATTTTATAAAAGGGGTAATTAAGACTGAGAGGGATGAAGTGACTTTCCCTAGATCACAAGGGTAGTAGTAAGATCTCAGAAACAGAATTTGAACCCAGACCCAATGCTCTTTCCAATATACTATAATTGAGTACCTTGGGACATGTCAGATTTTGAGTAGAGAAGTCAATCTTCTCATCTACCCACTTCCCCTAGTCTGGGACTTCTGGGATAAACATCCATCTTCAATGGGCCTTGAGTTCTAATTCTTTCCCAGACAAACTTTGTTATCTCAGATGAATCATTTTCCTTTGTCTGGGTAAACATACATTTCCTTTGCAGTAAAATGAAAGGCCTCTAGCAAGTGATCATTAAGGTCTCTTCCAGCATTAATATTTTATGTTTCTAAGTATTGTTTAGCTTAATGGTGCACTGAATAGAGCTTAGGTCCTGGAGTCAAGAAGACTCATCTTTGTGAGTTCAAATCCAGCCTCAGACACATAATAACTGTGTGACCCTGAGCAAGTCATTTAACCCTATTTGCCTCAGTTTCCTCATCTATAAAGTGGGGGTAATAATAACACCTACCTCCCAAGATTGTTGTGAGGATCAAATGACATAATTGTAAAGCACAGTGACACCTAGTAAATGCTATATAAATGCTAGCTATTATTATTGTCTTCGTAGTAGTAGTAATAATAGTTATTATTATATTCCTTCTAGCATGCTGTCTTTTCCTGGGTCTCTCAGTGGCTTCTCTAACTTGCTCATTGTTCAGAAATACCTGGAAAAAAGCCCAGAAAGAGGAGGTGGACACCAGGTTTTGTTATTCAGCAAAATTATCTAAAGACTTTGGTTTCTTCTCTAAAACTGAAGACTGTTTTTTATCTCTTTTCTGATGAATTTCTCAGTCTGATCAGCAACAGTAAGGGTAAGAATTCCTATTCATTCTCACATGGCCAGACAAGGACACCAAATTCATGGAAGCACAAGCAAAGAGTGAGTCCAATCCCATGGGCTACTCTCTATCCTGCTATAGCTTTTTCTTACAAATTAAGAGCAACATTGGCTAACTTGCTAGTTACCCTGGATACTAAGACAGATAGAATTGAGGTAAATACTATTTACAGCAAATACAGTAAGAACTTTCTAAGTAACGAGTAAGACTTGAAACAGCAATTGTATTATTATTAACAACAATAATGATAAAAGCAAATATTCGTATTGTACTTTAAGATTAGTGAAGTACTTTACACTGATCCCTGCAACAACCTTGTGAGATAGGTACTATTAATATCTCAGTTTTACAGATAAGGTAACTGAGGCTGAGACAACCCAGCTAGATTAAGTAGTTTGCTGAGGAAGGTATAGTAGTATCTGAGGCAGGAATTAAACTCAGGTTTTGCTGACTCCAAGTTTAGCACACTGTCTTCTGTACCAATATCAACATCAACCTCATCATATTGCTATCCTTCTAATTACTCAGGTGCACATTCTTGGAGTCATTTCCATTCTTTGCTCTCCTTGACTCCCCATATCTAAGCAATTGTTATGTCTTGTGGGCTTTTTTCCTGCTACAACTCCTTCAACCATCCCTTATCCTCTTCCCTGGCCACTATTCCAGTTCAGGCACTCGTTGCCCTGCACCTGGACTCTTGTGACAGCTTCCTAATTGATGTCCCTGCTTCCAGTTTCTCCCTTTTCCAGTCTATTCTCTACAATACTGCCAAAATGATCTTCCTAAAATACCAGTCTATCTGACCTTACAGGTTCCCTGTTCAGATCTCTTCAGTGGTTCCCAATTGTCTCCAGAAAAAAAAAAAAAGATTGTCTCTTCTCTTTGGTATCTCAAGCCCTCTACCATCTGGCTCCTGCCTGACCATGCTGATGTCATGTTATTTCCCTCTATCTAGACAAACTGACCAAACAGGTAGTTCTTCCCCTATATTGACATCTCCCATCTATCTTTTTGCACAGGCTATCTATCCCCCTCCTTGGAATACTTTCCCTTTTTATCTCTGCCTCTTAGATTCCTTAGATTACCTCAAGTCTCAGCTCAGAGTTACCCCCTTAGGAAAAGGAAGTGGCCCTTTTCTGACCAATCAAAAAGCATTTACTTATTAAGCACCTACTTATATGTCAGGCATCATGCTGGGCCCTGAGATACAACAACAAATGACACAATCCTGACTCTCAAGAAACTGAGTAACTAGAAGAAATATACACATATGCATATGTGAATATACAGGATAATAAATGTGCACAGAATAAATATAAAATAAATACAAGGATACAATATGGCTAAGCCTAAAAGTTGTTAGTGAGGGAAGGTGCCCTTAGTTGGGGGAGCTGGGTGGGGAATCAGGACCAGTTGTCAATATTGTCTCCCTTTACAAAACCACCATACCTCCTGAGCTCTAGGGGCATAATTCCTATCTCTCATTCTTTGGGACCTCATACTCTGCCTCTAGGACACTGAGCTCTGATAGGTGTGCTTTTTCCTTTGTGGGGAATCAGACCTCCACCAGGTACCTCTTAACACCCTACCCCTTTTCAGTTTCCTTTTATATACAGTCTTCTCCCATTAGAACATAAGTTCCTTGAAGGCATGGAATGCCTAGTATCTGCAGCCCCAGCCCTTCATAAAGGGCCTGATACATAGTAAGTATTTATAAATTCACTATTTGTCTCTCTGTCTATCCATTTGAAAGTCTGTATTTCAATCTATCTGACTTTATCATCTATCATCTCTCGCTCTCCTACTCTCCCCATCTATCTATCTAATCTACCTAATTTGTCTATCTAATCTTTTTTTCCCCTCTCTATCACTCTCTAGTCCTTTAAAGCAAGGACTTTTTGGTTTCTCATTATCTGTCTCTCTCTCTCTCCCTCCCTCCCTCCCTCTCTCCCTCTCTCCTTCAGAACAATGTCTCACACATTTAATGCATGTTCACTGAATTATGTTGTGGTGGACTGAATGTCAGAAAATCTGAACCCAAACCATCTGTGTCCATGGTTTGTGGGTGGGGATAGAAGGGAATTATGCCCTTGCCTCTCTTTTGGGAACACAAGTCCTCAGCCTCCCCAGGCACCCCAGGGAAAGGATCCTTGCTTTTGGTTAAAAAAAAAAAAGGTGTTATTGGATATTGGCAAGGGTGCTATTTGCTGTAGCACTTTCCTTGCAGTCTTGACTAATATGGGGAATGGAGACAAATGACTTACCTGATACGTGTGTTAATAAGAGATCCTTGGAGAGTGATGGAGACCTTTTCAGTTCCCTGACTTGAACCTCAAAATATGCTTAAGACCCTCTCGGAGTCAGGGTCACATTACTGAAATGAAAATATGGATGCTGCCTTGGGGCCATCTTAGTCAACTCTAATGTTTGTTGTGGGGGGAGAGAGGTCGAGAAGAAGTAGTGATCTTTCTGGAGTCAATTCTTATCCAGGAACTCCGCTGGGAGGGGAGTGAGGCCGGGAAGAGAAAGACAACTGAAGCTTCTGTCAATGAATTAAATAGCCAAGGTGATAATGATTAATCCACTCCCCTCCCCAAAAGGGCTAGGGGGCTGGGTAACCATGCAGAAAATGGGGGATCCCTTAAGAGAGATATAAATCTATATATGCTAATGGATTCCAGTTTCAAGGAACTGTGTTATCAAACTCCAGCATCTGTGTTGAGACATTACATTGCTCAATGGAGAACGGTCATCACGGTGAGTTTTTCAGTAGGAGGTGAGTTTCCCTAATCTCCATCTGTTTTCCATCAGACACATTCTCTCATCCATATCCCATTTGCCCTGTATGGAATTCCCTCCAACAGAACTTGTTGAGGAGAAAGGAAAATGAGCTCAGGAGAATGCAATGGTGGGTATTTCCCTCCCCACCTTCCCCGTCTTAGAAGACCAGCAGAAAAGGATCTAGCTCAGAATACATAGGAGATAGTGTTTCAAGCACAGAGTACTCCTTTTAGAAAGCTCACGTATGCACAGAATACACATAACAGAAATACAAGGGTACAATGTAGGTAAGCATAAAAGCAGTGAGGGAAGATGCCCTTAGTTATGGGGTTGGGTGGGAAATCAGAACCATTGACAGCATTGTCTCACTTTAGAAATCACCACACCTTCTGAGCTCTAGCCGTAGTTTCTATCTCTCATTCTTTGCAACCTTACATTCTGCCCCTAGGACACTGGGGCTTCTCATTTCTATGCAGATTGTGGCCCAGAGAATGCTTTATTATGCCTACCCTACTACACTTATCAGCGATTCCTTCTCCCCCCCCCAACCCTGTCTCCGTACTGAGTTCTATATTTTAATCTATGTTCAAGCTCTTTGCAGAAAAAAATAGTTTGTAACCATGTTTTGACAGTAATGAGACAGACTGTAACTTGGAAGTGCAGATATTGTGGTCTTTGGTAATTGTACTTAATCACAATATATTTCAACAAAAGGAAAGTTTAAATAGAAGAGGGAAAAAAAAAAGAAAGGAGATGATAACAGAGGTGGCTCAAAGCAACATGTGTTCAGCCCAGGAGTCCACATGTAGCAAACAAGGCCCAGGACTTGGAATAATTCCTTGAATATTTTTCTTCAGGCAGAGGTGTTATACAGTCTTTGCTCATCAGCTCAGTGGGGCAAGATTTATCGGCTTGACAACGACCCATGTTCTACAAGGCTATTATTGTTTGTGATGGCTTGTGAATAACTTAGAAAGTAGAAGTATCTAGAATTTTCACATGCTAAGTTGCTTCCGTATTTGCTCAGAACCTTGAATGCCTCCCAATTTGTCAACAAATATGTCACCTAAAAGATTGAGTTCTACAATCGTAGTATGATGATGCTAGGTGGATGTGGCACCATTTGGATGATTAGACCCAAAGAGGAATCATCCGTTGGATGGTATCACCTTGGAGGGAGGATTGTGCTAGGAATCAATTCTGTTCCCTTTGATGTTCAACATTTTATTGATGACCTGTTTGAAGTCATTGGTATACTTGTCAAATAATATCCACATGACATGAATCTTGGGGGGTTAGTGAACACTATGTATCACCGAGTCTATATCCATAAAGATCTTGACAGGCTAGAATGGTGGGTTAGATGGAATAAGAAGGAATTTAATGGAGCTAAATGAAAAGTTCCATACTTAGATTTTTAAAAATCTTTATACATTTATTGATTCAACAAGCATTTATAAAGTGCCTAATAAATGCCAGACATTATGCTAGGCCCTGAGGATAGAGAGATAAAATCAATGAATCAATAGGTGAATTAAAAAGTATTTATTGAGCATTTAGGATCCAAGGATCATAAGATAACAGATCTAGATGAGGAAGGGAACTTAGAGGCATTTAGGAAGGGGGAAAAGCATATATTAAATGCCTACTATAAGCCCAAAGGGAATAGAAAAGTAGGAAGAGGAGGTACATAGCACAAGGGCATGATGGAGGCTGGGTAGAAAATGAAGGGAAAGCTGACTTGGGCTCCCACCTTAAATGGAGGTTCTGTCTTCATTCAAGAAACTACTCTTACCTTACCTGTGGTCCCAAGATCAACTCGTGTGTGTGTGTGTGTGTGTGTGTTTTGTAGTTTTCTCTCCTACTCCATGATTCATTTTAAGACATACTAGAGCTAGATCTGGAAGGGTCCTCAGAGGCCATGTAGACCTACCCTGTCATTTTATAGTTGAGGATACTAAGACCCAGGAAATAAGTGCCTTGCTTATGGTGATAGTGCTAGTAGGCATCAGGAGGGAGATCTGAGCCAATGCCATTGAGCAAGAGCTGGTGTCTACCATTCCCATGGTAAATAAGCCTACCACGATTCTTTATTTCTCTGATAGGGGATAGCCACTTACTCAAGGACCTAAGCACTAGCCACTCTCTTTGGTGGCATCTTCAACTTGAGTTTCCTGCTCAGCCTCACCTCTGTTCCTGACCTTAATTGCCAGTCAGCTGTGGTATATGGATGTTTATATAGCCTCAATTCTGTAACTGTTTTCATGGCAAACTATCTTATTGAGTAAACTCGAGGATTTGCTGGGACTTTGCAGAAGGAGGGTGATAATCTTTGGGCAACAAGAAGAATCCTGTAAAGGAAAATTTCTCTTTTTCTCATTGTAGATCAGATGACATAACACTTCACTTTATAGGAGCTTTTATGCTGATGCCCCTGGGAAGTAGACCAGTTGAAGAAGGCATGTATAGGCCTTAGGACATAGGGCCACTGGGACCCCTTTGATTAGCGTGGATGCTTTGAGCTGCTATGTTTCTGTCTGAGCAAGGTTCACCCCTCTTTGGGCAGCCCTTTGCCACAAGGGGCTCACCACACTAGTGCCGGTTGTAGTATGGGCACCCAATCAGGCTAGTCTGCTGTAGCTTGGAACTCTCAAGTTCGCGAACTCCACCAGCCTCAGCCTCTCCAAGAGCCAATATTCCAAGTGGGCATTATCATGCCCAGTCAGGAATGTTTCAATAAGGGGAGGGTTGAAGGTGGGCTTATTGAAAGGCTAGAGGCCTTTTTCTTTTTCTTAAATGTCATCTATCTAACATGTGGTCTAGGGATAGAGGGATACAGTCTTTATTTTGTTTATATTTTAGGAAATACCTTTTCAATAAAAATAACCTGTACTGTGGTCTGTCCATTTTCCTTACACCTTCCTGTTTGTCTTATATGCAAGGAGGCCTAAGCCTGGGCTAAACGAATTTCACATATTTTCTCATGGACAAGTAGGTAGCAGAGGAGGCACATATGTTTGGGATGACTACTGAGGAATCTCAGGCATGTACGGATTCAGCATATTTATGAGGTAATTAGTTGTCCATTCATTCATTAGGGGGGCATTTATAGTGCTACTTGTGAAAGCTTCCCTGGTGCAGCCTAGAGACAAGAGATGAGCCAAAGCAAAGCCCACGGGAGGACACGGGCTCAAGGGAGTCTTGGCTTGGCTTGGCTTAGCAAGGACTCACGTTGCCAGTCCTAAAACTAAGCTGAACGTCAGCTCAGAGCAGAGAATGCCAACACCTGGCATCAGGTGTTTAATTACCCACTCCTCCTCCTCAAATGGCACCACAATGCCCTTGGAGTGAAGTTGCCTGACAATGCTTATGCCCAGGAAGGACTTTCAGTGTCTTTAGAAAGGAAGGGAAACTTGATCTCCTCTGAGAGACAGCAAGGCTGAGGGGAGGGGGAGCTGTCCCACTTCTAACACATGCTGGCTGGGTAACTCTGGGCAGCTCTCTGTGTCTGTGAGCTGCAGAGGAGGGGCCAACCTGCATTGGGCGAGTGTCCTCTTGGGGGCTTGGAGTTCCTATGAAATGAAATTCACAGGTCTGAGCCCCATCCATATCCTTTTTTTTTTCTTGTTGTTGTTTTTGTTTTTGCTAGGTAATGGGGTTAAGTGACTTGCCCAGGGTCACACAGCTAGTAAGTGTTATGTGTCTGAGGCCAGATTTGAACTCAGAAACTCCTGAATCCAGGGCCAGTGCTCTAGCCACTGCACCGCCTGGCTGCCCCTCCCCATATCCTTGAAAGAAATGCTTCAGCAAATCTGACCGAAATGTTTTTTCTCTGTCTATGTCTCTTTGTCTCTGCCCTCTTCCCTTTCTCCCCTCCATCTCTCTCTCTCTCTCTCTCTCTTTCTGTCTCTTCCCACATACATATATACATACACACATACTTAAACTATGTATACTTATCTATAAAATAGATATGTATAAAATGTGTATTTTATATAATATGTAAAATGTATAAAAGCAGCATCTCATGTTATATAAATATTTGTTTTATGTGTGTTGGTGTTTATATCATGTGAATATTTGTTTATATATACACATACAAAATCTATATATTACATGTGACATATTGGTAAATATATAATATATAAATATATATACAATGATAAAATATACATGACATATAAGCATATATTATATGTAAATTTATATACAATATACATCTGACACATATATGTACATATTATATGTAAGTATATATTAAAAACATAAATGTTTGTTTAAACATCTGTATGATGTTGCTACTTTTTATCACCAGTAAACATGGCAATGTATGCGATGGTTGAAATCATAGCTATAATTTCCCCTGTCTAAGATCTTGACATCGTCCAGACCACAAAGAAAGAAGTAAAACTTGTAGTCAAAAAATGGAAGGGGGATACAACATGGGGGAAAAAAACCCTACACAAAATCATAAATAAAAGTAAACAGGCAAAAGTATGAATCCTGACAGATTCTCTGTCCCTACAGACAACATAAAATGTATATAATGATTTTATATTGTGTATATTTTCATATACACATACATATGTATGTGTATATACATGTATAAATAGATGTATATGTGTATATAAAAGAAATATATAATATATAGCACACATGTACTATTACATAGATGTAATATATACTTACATTTATATGTATATATATATATATAAATATGTATTTATATATACTTTATATACTTATAAGAGGACACATTGTACAGGATCTAAAGGGCTCCCTTTGGAGTTCAGAAGGCCTGGATTCTAGTCCTGCCTCCATAAGACATACTAGTAATGTGCTTATGAGAAAATCACTTAAAGACTCATTCTATATCCCCATCCCCCACCCCTACCCCATTCCCAGGTAACTTTCTAAGACTATAAATAATAGCTCAGTCACTGATCCTCATTGCTAGAAGAAATGTCCATGTTGGGAATATATTATACTGATGAAATCACACATCATAGCCTCATGGACCTGAGGTTGGAAAGGATAGTAGAGGTCATTTAGTCCATTTTTCTTGTTTTGCACATGAAGAAACTCAGATCAAGAGAAAGGCCATGCAAATAGTATCAGAATTGGAATTTGAACCCAGGTCTTCCTGACTCAAAGGCCAGGACTCTATCCCTTGTACCATACCCCATCCCTTAAATATCCCCACACCCACACCCACTTGCACTTCCTTTCTCCCTGAAATAGGGAATAGAATATTTTAACAGAGATTCTGATTTTGGGAAGGGGAGGGGACATTCTGAGATAATCAAAAACAAACAGGTAAGTATCTGGTGGTGGGAATTGGGAAGGGGGCCGGGGATGGTGAATAGAATTAATATCAATAAATGGGATCAATGGTCAGGAGGCAGTGGGTTATATCAGTGGCCCGTGATTGACTTGGCCTTAATTACTGACTGTTGTTAAGTTCTCCTCCTGTCAACAATGGGAATGATATCCCTATATTTTAGAGCTTGGTGTGAATTAATGGCACTCCTGTGATTCACTCCTTTCCTGCCCCCCTCCTCCTAACTCTTTATGGGGTTCTTGTTATAAAAACAACTCATGTTAAACATTTGGAGTTGAGATTTCCAGTGGAAGAACTTCTCCCAGTTTGTGTTCTGCATTCCATATGAGATCTTCTTCAATATCAAAGAAAGGCAGTTTGTTGAATCTGTGCTTTTGAAAATCTGTCCCTACATTAGATCTGAGGGAAAAAAAGTGTCTAGCTCTTCAAATCATCTTAACACTTGAAAATCCCCTGTGAAT
Organism: Phascolarctos cinereus; assembly: GCF_003287225.1. Classification (NCBI taxonomy): domain Eukaryota; kingdom Metazoa; phylum Chordata; class Mammalia; order Diprotodontia; family Phascolarctidae; genus Phascolarctos; species Phascolarctos cinereus. Next base: position 47,663,437 of record NW_027555625.1, on the reverse strand, counting down.
CTTTGTTTTTCCTTTTTCCAAGTACTATGCCAGCACGTTTCTTGTGGTCGTGTGGGATATTTCAATATTGAAGTCCTTGGGTTATTTTAAGACTACTTCAAAATCACTTAAGGGGAAACGAAACAAAACAAAACTTGGCCTGAGCCAATGACTGTATGGTGAAGACGTAAGGCATCAGCTCGACACCTAGCAGAGCATATTTCCTGTTTTATTTTTTATTTTAGGCTGCCTTTTCGTATTCAGTGGTCACCTCCATATACCACCTACACCCATCTTTTACTAGTAGTAATATTATTAATAACAATTCATGACAGCTATTTCTTATCCTTAGGGCAGCTAGGTGGCACCACAGTGCACAGAGAGCTGGGCCTGGAGTCAGGAAGACTCATCTTCCTGAGTTCAAATCTGGTCTCAGACACTTAGTGTCTGTGAGACCCTGAGCAAGTCACTTAACCTTGTTTGCCTCAATTTCCTCATCTGTAAAATGCACTGGAGAAAGAAATGACAAACCACTCCCTATCTTTGCCAAGAAAACCCCAAATGGGGTCACAAAGAGTCAGACATGACTGAAACAACCGAACAACAACAAAATTTCCCATCCTCATTCAAATTTTTTTTCTCATAAAAAAAGCTACCTTGTCCAATCATCTGGGACAAACCATCCTTTCCTTACAGTTATTTGGGGTTATTCAGAGATGATAAGCAAAGTTTCCTCCATATTTGTTCATTTGTCTTTGCTATTTAGACTTTTGTTTCCCTTTTCTTTAATGGACCATGATTTCTGCAATTCATTCTTCAGTTTCGAGCTTCCCTTTAATCTTTTTTTCTTGAACACATCTTGGGAAACAGGTTTGTAATTCAGCACAGCATTCAACAAGCATTTATTAAGCACCTACTGTATACTAGACACTGTGCTTGACTCTGAAGATGCAAAAACACCCCTACCCCCAACTAGATTTTATTATTGAATCGTTTGTAGGGCATTACAGTCTTGTCCCAACTCTACAGACAGAATCTCAGATCAAACCCCACCTTCTGCAGGCAGCCTTTCCAAGTTTCTCCCTGCTCCTGGCTTCCTCACTTCAGGTGATCTCCCATCTACTCTGTATATTTCCTGCATATTTTTTCAGTCATTTTTCAGTTGTGTCCAATTCTTTGTGACCCTATTTGGAGTGGTTTGCCATTTCCTTCTCCAGCTCATTTTACAGATGAGGAAACTCAGGCAAACAGGGGGAAGTGACTTGCCTAGGGTCACACAGCTAGTCAGTGTCTGAGGCTGGATTTGAACTCAGGAAGATGAGTCTTCCTGACTCCAGAGTCAGCACTCTGTCTACTGCATCACCTAGCTACATAGACCTAGCTATTTTCATGTTCCCCCCCCCCCCCATTAGACTATTAGCTCTTTGGGGGATAGGGCCTATGTTTTTGCTTAGGGCTAAAAAAGCTCAGAATTTAGCACAGTGCCTGCCACATAGTAGACTGTTAATAACTGCTTGTTGATAAATTAGCTGATTGATGCAAATGACAGAGATTTCTGGTGGGGAAAACTGGGCTCGAAAGAAATCTTCCTTATGGATTCGTTTTCTTCTGTTTTCAAAGAGGATTTCCCCATCCTTAGTCTAATGCATTTATCATATTTTCTGGGGTTTCTCATGTGTAATGGTAATGTGAATACATTTTTAGATTGAATTCAGCTATCCCTGGCTAGCAGTAAGCCATGTTCAATGATATTTGAGCTCCAGAATTCTTTGGGGGATGTTTCTTTTCTCAGTCATGTTGGTTTTGTGATTTGTCATACCTCTTCCTGAATTCTCTTTGTTGAGAAACAGAAAACAACCATTTATTAAGGGGACTATTATAGTCTAGGCACTTTACAAAAATCTCATGTGATCCTTACAATGACCCTGGGAGGTAGGTGCTTTGATTATCCTCATTTTACAGTCAAGGAAACTGAGGCAAAAAATGGTTAAGTGACCTGCCCAAGGTCATACTACTAGTAAGTGTCTAAAGCTGGGTTTGAACTCAGATATTCTTGAAGCTAGGTGTAGATCTTATCCACTATGCCACATAGCAGTAGCTATTACTACTACTATTCCTACCACCACTACTATCACCACTACCACTACTATTGCTACTACTACCACTACCACCATCACTGCTACTACTACTACTACTATTACTACCACTACCATCACCACCACCAATACTACTAACACCACTGTTATCACTACTACCACTACTAGTATTATTACTACTATTACCATTACTATCACCACCACTACTACTACAATTACTACTACTATTACTACCACTACTACTACTACTACTACTGCTACTACTATTACCACTATCACTACTACCACTACCACCACCACCACCACTACTACTACCACTACTACTACTACTTTTATGGTGGAATATAGAGGTGTCAAACTTTTATCATGGACCAGAGGTGTCAGACTTGCAGTGGAGGTTCCTGAGGGCTGCCAGAACCAGATTAAAATGTAATTGGGAACTATTTAACAAAATAAATAAAAATATAGTAGAAGATAGATAATGTTAATATGTGGTTTTCTAAGTCAATGAGTGCCCCCCCTCCCCCTTCTGTATGGTTTAATGGCTCCTGTTTCTATTTCAGTTTGACACCACTGATGCACAAGGTTTGGAGTCAGGGGCTGTTGTTTCTATTACCAGCTCTGATACTTGTTCCCTGTGTGACTTTGTACAAGTCTCTGTTTCCTCAGTTGTAAAATTAGGTGGAGTGGATTACATGACCTTTAGGGTTTCTTCTTGCTCAAACTCAATCATCCTGAGTCTCTTCACCCATTTAAAAATTATTCAACTTTGGGCATTTGAACTGCCCACTGAAGAGAAGACCAGATTATCTGACTACTTGTGACCTGGATTTACATTCCAGGTAAATTTGAGAGTTTTTCATCCTTTATCTAGGACTAAACATGTAGCCAAATCCTTTATTCTTCTCTAAAATAAATGGAGCCCTTGCCAGTCCATTATGAATTTCTTTCCTTCCAGATCTCACTCCATGAATGAGTCACTCCCTTCTCTGGACCCCTGTTTTCTTAGCTGCAGAATGAAGGGTTCTTGGATTAGGTGGCTTCTGAGATTGCTTCCAGCTTTACATCTATGGTCCTACCATCTTGTGATCCTTTGGACCTTTCAGTTTCCTGCCTTAGAAAATAAAGGCATTGGCCTAGAAGGTGATCTCTGACTTGCCTTTCAGTCCCAAATGCAGTGGTTCTTTGCTTTGTTATCTCCCTGAGTCTGCAGGCTCCTTGAGGGCAGCAGTTGTGTGGTAGGTGGGCTTCTTTGGGGCCTAGACCAGTGACATGAGATGCATACTTTATTGCTGAATTGAATTGTGGAAATGAGCCAAACCTACTTAGATAAGAACTTTTAAAAGGCTTGTTGGACCAGAGCAAGGCCTGCTCCATTCATTACCTTTTTGAAATGGAAGGCCATATGAGCCTTTCATTTAGATCATAAAATATTAAATTTGGCTATCACACAGCTGCCTCCCGAATTTCAAAACCCTCCCCAAATCCATTTAATGTGCATCTCTGACACCTCTCATCTAATGCTTTGATGGGGAGAGTGCATAAGAAAATATAGTTATTAAAAGTTTTGAAAGAACTTGTGGATTTGCCAACATCTTGTCTGTAATAATTCTGTGTGTGTGTGTATGTATATGTGTACATGTATGTTTATATGTGTGTGTGTGTGTGTGTGTGTGTGCAGTTGAGAAAACCAACAAAGAATAAATGACCTTGCAATGAATAAAAGCAGAACAAGGCATAAGAAGCATTTTCAAATATAATTAAAATTCAACAGACTATTATGAAGTGCTTGTCATGCATAAAGGTCTGTGTTAGGCGCTGGGACGGGGGGGAAACAGTGATAAAATGAGACATGTTGCCCTTTGTTCAACCTTATTAGTATCTACTCACTGCTTTCTATCCGAATTATCGGTGTGTTGTCACATCCTCCTATTAGATTATCAGGGCTCTGAAGGTAAGGGGCTTGTATCTCCATTGGTACCCAACACAGAACTATACAGAACAGTTTTTCTTTTTAAAGGATGAAGCCATTTAACTTTATTATTCTTAACTTGGACAACAAAAAAGAATATCTACACACAGTAGAACAGAAAAAGATGGCTGCATAGGCAACTGCATATCTCTATGTATATGACTTGCTTTTTTAAAAAAAGTACATAATAAATTCAACATGCTACTTTTCTGTACCTCCTTCTGAACTTGTTTCTCTTCTCATTCATGTGTTTTCTTTTTAATGATGCTCTTTCCTTCTCCTCCCTTCCTTCTTCCCTTCCTTCCTCCCTTCCTTCCTCCCTCCCTTCCTTCCTTCCTTCCTTCCTTCCTGCCTGCCTGCCTTCCTTCCTCCCTTCCTCCCTTCCTCCTCCCTCCCTCCCTCCATCCCTTCCTTCCTCCCTTCCTGCCTTCCTTCCTCCTCCTCCTTCCTCCCTCCCTCCATCCCTTCCTTCCTCCCTCCCTCCATCCCTTCCTTCCTCCCTTCCTTCCTTCCTCCTTCTCCCTTCCTCCTTCCTCCCTCCTCCCTCTCCGTCCCTTCCTCCCTCCTTCCTTCCTTCCTCCCTTCCTGCCTTCCTGCCTTCCTTCCTCCCTCCTCCCTCCCTCCCTCCCTTCCTCCTTCTTCCTTCTCCTCCCTCCCTCCCTCCCTCTCTCTCCTTCCTTCCTTCCTTCCTCCTTCCTGCCTTCCTCTTCCTGCCTTCCTTCCTCCTTCCTCCTCCCTCCCTCCCTTCCTTCCTCCCTACCTCCCTCCTCCCCTTCCTTCTCCTCCTCCCTCCCTTCCTTCCTCTCCCTCTCCTTCTTCTTCTTCCTTCCTTCCTTCCTTCCTTCCTTCCTCCTCCCTTCCTCCCTTCCTTCCTCCCTCCCTTCCTCCTTCCTTCCTTCTCCCTCCCTCCTCCTCCCTTCCTCCCTCCCTCCCTCCTCTCCTTCCTCCCTCCCTCCCTCTCTCCTTCCTTCCTTCCTTCCTTCCTTCCTTCCTTCCTTCCTTCCTTCCTTCCTTCCTTCCTTCCTTCCTTCCTTCTCCTCTCTGTCTCTCTCTGTCTCTCTTTCTCTCTGTCTGTCTCTGTCTCTTTTCTCTCTTTCTTGTCAGTAGTCAGGAAGAGAGGAAGGAAACAAGTGCTATGTTCCAGGGACTATGCTAAGTGCTTTACAAGTATTATGTCATTTGTTATTATTGCTGACCTACCTCAATCTCCCAAATCATCGTGCTAATTGAAAAAAATGATAAAGAAATGCTTATAGCAAATAGGCAAACAAAACAAATGAACGCATTGGGCAGGTCCAAAAACGTGTCTCTTTCTGCCACTGGAGTTCATCATTATCCCTGGAGTTGTTGGTTATGACGTCAATCAGAGTTCTTAAGTCTTTCAAAATAGTTTTCTTTGCAATATTGTTATTAATCGTCTTCTGGCTCTGCTCACTTTATTATGCATCAGTTCATACAAGTGCCCCCACTCTAGTTTCCCTGAAATTATCTCCTTCATCATTTCTTCCTGTTCAATAATATTATAGTACATTAATATGCCATAATTTTTTCATCCATGACTCAGCTGACGGCCATGAAACCTCTTTTGTTTCCAGTTCTTTACGGCAACAAAAAGAGATCGAATGAATATTTTTGCACATATGGGTCTTTTTACTCTTTTTTCATTTTCTTTGTGTTATGGGCCTTATGGTAGATTGGCTGAGGCAAAGGGGATGCACAGTTTCGTAACCTTTTATGCACAGTTCCAAAGTGGTTCAAGAATGTTTAGACCAATGCACAGATCCATCAACAGTACATTATTGTACCTATCCTTGAACACCTTTTTAACAACTTCCATTTTCACTTTTAGAGTCATGTCTTGCCAATCTGCTGAGTATGAGATGAAACCTCAGTTGTTTTAATTTGTATTTCTCTAATTATTAGTGACCTGGAACATTTTTATATAGCTGTTGATAATTTGGATTTTTTTTCTTTGAAAACTTCCTGATCATATCCTTCTTTCATTTATTTATTGAACAAATCTATTTAATGAAAGGAGAAAAAATTTTCTTTTTTTAAAAGATGTATTAATTTATTTTTAGTTTTCAACATTTACTTCCATAAGATTTTGAGTTCCAAATTTTCTCCCCATCTTGTCCCTTCCCCAACCCCAAGACAGCATGCATTTTGAATACCCTTTCCCCTAATCTGCCCTCTCTTCTATTTACCCCCCCCCCTTTTTTTATTCCCTTCCTCTTCTATTTTCCTGTAGGGCAGGATAGATTTCTATACTCCATTGCCTGTATATTTTATTTCCCAGTTGCTTGTGAAAACAATTTTTTTTTGGACATTTCTTTTCAAACCTTTGGGTTCCAAATTTTCTCCCTTCCTCCCTCCCCACCCACCCTCATTGAGAAGGCAAGCAACTTGATACAGGTTATACTTATGTAGTCATGCAAAACACTTCCACAATAATCATGCTGTAGAAAGCTAACTATATTGCCCTTCATCCTATCCTGCCCCTTGTTTATTCTATTCTCTCTTTTGACCCTGTCCCTCTTCAGGGGGATTCTGATTACCCCCTCCCCCAATCTGCCCTCCTCTCTATCAGCCCCTTGCTCTCTTATCCCCATCCCCCCTATTTCCCTGTAGGGTAAGATAGCTTTCCATACCCAACTGAGTGTGTATGTTATTCCCTCCTTAAGCCAAATCCAATGAGAATAAGATTCACTTAATTCCCTCTCACCTTCCCCCACTTTCCCTCCACTATAAAAGCCTTTTCTTGTCTGTTTTATGTGAAATAATTTACCCCATTCTACCTCTCCCTTTTTCCTTTTCCCAGTATAATCCTCTCTCACTCCTTAATTTTATTCTTCAGATATCACCCCTTCAACTTCAACTCATCCTGTGCCCCCTATCTATCAATCTATCTATACATATAATTTTTTCCCTCCAACTACCCTAATACTGACAAACGTCTCATGAATTACAAATATCATCTTTCTATGTAGGAATGTAAACAGTTCAAACTTAATAAGTCCCTTATGATTTCTCTTTCCTGTTTACTTCTTCATGCTTCTCTTCAGTTTTGTATTTGAAAGTCAAATTTTCTATTCAGCTCTAGTCTTTTCATCAAGAATACTTGAAAGTCCTCTATTTCACTGACTGTCCATTTCCCCCCCGAAGGGTTATACTCAGTTTTGCTGGGTAGGCGATTCTTGTCTGTAATCCTATCTCCTTTGCCCTCTGGAATATCATACTCCATGCCCTTCATACCCTTAATGTAGAAGCTGCTAAATCCTGTATTGTCCTGATTGTGTTTCCACAATATTTGAATTCTTTCTTTCTGGCTGCTTGCAATATTTTCTCCTTGACCTGGGAACTCTGGAATTTGGCTATAATATTCCTAGGAGTTTTCTTTTGGGGATCTCTTTGAGGAGGTGATGAGTGGATTCTTTCAATTTCTATTTTGCACTGTGGCTCTAAAATATCAGGTAGTTTTCCTTGATAATTTCTTGAAAGATGATGTCTAGGTTCTTTTTTTTTTGTCATGGCTTTCAGATATTCCAATAATTTTCAAATGATCTCTGTTGGATCTATTTTCCAGGTCAGTTGTTTTTCCAATGAGATATTTCACATTGTCTTCTATTTTTTTCATTCTTTTGGTTTTGTTTTACAATGTCTTGATTTCTCATAAAGTCACTAGCTTCCAACTGTTCCATTCTAATTTTTAGGGAAGTATTTTCTTCAGTGAGTTTTTGGACTTCCTTTTCCATTTGGCCAATTTTGCTTTTTAGGGAATTCTTCTCCTCATTGGCTTTTTGGACCTCTTTTGCCATTTGAGTTAGGCGATTTTTTTAAGGTATTATTTTCTTCAGTATTTTTTTTTGGGTCTTCTTTAGCAAGCTGTTGACTAGTTTTCCATGATTTTCTTGCATGACTCTCATTTCTCTTCCCAGTTTTTCCTTGACTTCTCTTACTTGCTTCTCAAAATCCTTTTTGACCTCTTCCACAGTCTGGGACTGATTCATATTTTTCTTGGCAGCTTTGGATGTAGGAGCTTTGACTTTGTTGTCTTCTGGTTGTATGTTTTTATCTTCTTTGTCACCAAAGAAGGATTCTATGGCCTGACTTTTTTTGTGCAGTTTGCTCATGATCCCAGCCAATTACTTGAGTTTTAAACTCTTTGTTAAGGTATGGGTCTGCTCGCACTGTGGAGAATGTACTGTCCCAAGTTTCAGGAGTTTTGTGCAGCTGTTTTCAGAGATACTTCTAGGGACCTGTAAGTTTTCTGTTCTTTCAAGGTGGTATGATCAAGGACAAGGTGTTTATTCATTTCCTGGACTGTGCTCTGGTCTGTGAGTGACCACAAGCACTCTTTTCTGCCATGGAACTGTGAGGAAGATTCCCTCTGCACTGACACTACAAGCTTCACCATGCCAGCACTCCTCCTCACCCCAGGACTGCCGTCCAGAACTGTGACCCAGATCCAAGCACAGGCAAAGTAAAAGCATCCCACCTCAGCACCAGCAAAGAGATCCCTGCAATGCCCCTCTGATCAGCCATTTGATTCCGCCTCAGTCTGTAGGCCAGAAGCTCTAGAAGCAGCTGCTGGCCTGGGGTTTTGTGGGGACTAGGGCTGGGACCAAGCTTCTCTCTCACCGTGGTCATAGACTTTCCCTACTGACATTTTAATTGTTCTTGGTGTTTGTGAGTTGAGAAGTCTGGAAACTGCCACAGCTGCCCATGATTTAGTCCCCTGAGGCCTGCTCCAGGTTCACTGAGGCCTGGTGTTTACCTGCACACATGCCCCTGCTGAACTGGGTTTCTCTCCCAGCCCAGCATGATAGACTGTTCTAATCAACCATCCAGGTTGTCTTGGGCTGGAAATTTGTTTCACTCTGTCTTTTTTGTGGGTTCTGCTGCTCTAGAATTTGTTTAGAGCAATTTTTTACAGGTATTTGGAGGGGCTTGGGGGAGAACTCAAGCAAGTCACTGCTTTTACTCCACTATCTTGGCTCTTCCCCTCATTTATTTATTAAGGAATAGCTCTTGTTCTTACATACTTGAATCAGGTCCTTGTATATTAGGGATACCAAAGAAACCTGCTGCAAAGCTTCTCCTCCCTCCCAGTTAACTGTTTGTTTTTCTAAGTTGAACATAATTACTTTCGTTTGTGCAAAAATTTCCAACTAAGAAATCAAAATGGTCAGTTTTATCTTCCATGATCCCTTCTCTCTTTTGTTTGGTCATGACCTCTTTCCCTATCTATAATTGTGAAATATATCTCCTTCTTTGCTTCTCTGATTTGCTTATCATGTGACCCTTTGCAATTAAACCTGGGTAGTTTTAATTTATGATTTCTTAAAACATGGTATCCAGGTTTCTTTTTTGGTCATGGTTTTCATATAGTCCATTGATTTTAGATTATCTCTCCTTGATCAGTTTTTTTAGGTGAGCTGTTTCGGATAGGAGATACCTTACATTTTCTTCTACTTTTTTCATGCTTTTAATTGTGTTCTGATATCTTTTGTTATCTCATAGAATCATTGATTTCTTTTGGTTTGTATTAATTTTCAGGGAGTGATATAAGGGTCAGGTTTTGCACCTCTAGTGCTAAGTTATTTATCCTTTTAATTCTCATAATCAGGTTCTTAATAAATCAAACGGCATGATACCTCTAAATCACTTAGTATAGTGTTTGGTACTAAATAAATGCTTACTCCCTCCTCCCTCCCAAATGTTTGTTGGATTGACTTAAAGATATTTCCTATTTTGAAGGAGCTGCTAATCTAAAGAAAGAGATAAGACTTGTAATAAACTAGTATACAAGATTATTATTATTACATGACAATATAATAATTATTATATTAATTATACATGTCAATTATATTATTTGTATAATTAAGTGATATGCTAATATTTAATAATGATAACTATTCAAACTATTATACAAATAAACTATTATACAAGAAAGAAAGTGCTAAGTGCAAAGGAGAAAACCAAAAAAAGTAGGTGGGAGACATCAATGTTATAAAATGGTATTTATAGCCCTATATTCCACCAGGATCAAAGAAAAAGGAAAAAGGAACCATATGTACAAAATTTTTATAGCAGCTCTTTTTGTCATGGCAAAGAGCAGGAAATGAATGGGATGCTTGTCAGTTGGGGAATGTCAGAAGAAATCATGGCATATGATGAAAGGGATGGTTTCAGAGAAACCTGGAAAGTTGTGTGACCTGATGCAGAGTGGAGTGAGAAGAGCCAGGAGAATCATTTATACAATATTACAGTCACCTGGTGAAAAATCAAGTGTTGAAAGATCTCCCATCAATGAGATGATTAAGCATGATTCCAGAAGACTGGTAAGCAAGCATTGCTACCCACCTCCTGCCGCAGAGATGATGGACTATAGATACACAGTGAAACATACGTTTTTGGACAAGGCCAATATGGAAATTCTTATTTGTCTATGCATATTTTTTACAAAGGTTTGTTTTCCTTCTTATTTCCAATGTGGGTAGGGAGGACAGAGATAGAAAATAAATACTTGTTAAAAAAATAATAAAGTCAATATTAAAAAAGAATAAAATATAATACATTTACTTACACTTATGGAGTCCAATAGTGCATGGATCTGAGATATAATAACCATAACAATAATAATAGCCATATTATTATAGCACTTTATGGTTTGCAAAGCATTTTCTCTATTATCTCACTTGATCCCAAAATGACCCATCAAGGTAGATGCCACCATTATTCCCATTTGACAGATGAAGAAACTGAGGCTTAGATATTAAGTGACTTCCCCAGGGATACACAGGTAGTAAGTATCTGAGACAGGATTTGAATTTAAATCTTCCTGACTCACTATTCACTGAGCCATCAAACCTTCTGTGTTTTATTATAGAGAGCTGTTGATTATTATGCCAGAAAAAAAATTCATCACCTGGCAACCCAACTTCTGATAATGAGCCTTTCTCAACTTGCTCAGGCTGGTCCTCAGATAATAAAAATGCACTGTAGGATAGGTTCCTAGACCTGTCATCAAAGCCTCAGAGGTAGTGGAGTGGAGTGGGAAAAAAGCCAGATTTGTCAGAAGGTCTGGGTAATTCTTGTTTCTGAATCAGCCACTTACTATCTGCATGGACCTTGGTCAAGTCACAATCTCTCTGAGCCTCTTCAGTTATAAAATGGGAGAATTTTGGACATGGAGGCAGGAGGACCTGAGTTCAAATCTCACCTCAGACACTCATTAGCAATGTGACCATGGATAACCCACTTATTCTCTCTGAGCCTCAGTTTCTCCAACTATAAAATGGAGTTAATAATATATATAAAATGATAAGGTTAGTTTGATAACTTCAGGGTCCCTTCTATGTTTAAATCTTTGCTTCTATGGTCTGTTGCAGCTTAAATGGTCCTTCTAGAGCATAATGTCTGTTAGCATGGCCTTTGAGAATCCAGAATCACTTCAGAACCATGATGAGATAACAGAGCAGGATTTTTTTTTTTTTTGGTGAGGCTACTTTGGCATTTAGATACAGTGTATGTTTTGACAATGTTGTAACTAGGGCAGGAAAATTGGGGCTTTGTCCCTGGATCCCCAGATTTAGAGAGAGCTAACAGAACTTGGAGTTGGTCCTTCAGCATTGTACTAACAACAAAGCTTATCTCCTAGCTAGGAAAAAGAAAAGATCAGAGATAGGAACTGGACCTGTGATGTCCCTGGCACAGAAAACTCTCAGGTGAGGAAATTCCCTTTACTAACATGGGCCATAAATTTTTTAAAACATGTAACCTTAGAGGATAGACTAGAATAGTTAGAAGATGTGACACCCAGGGTCACATAGTCAGTATATGTCAGAAACAGGACTCAAGACTCAGATTTCCCTGGCTGATAGGTGAGGTCTCTAGACACTTATTTTATGCTACCTCTCTGAAAGCAAGAATAGTTAAAGAAAATGAAGGAGAAGGAGGAGGAGGAGGAGAAGAAGAAGGAGGAAGAGGAGGAGGAGAAAGAGAAGAAGAAGGAGGAGGAGGAGGAGAAAAAGAAGAAGAAGAAGGAGGAGGAGGAGGAGGAGGAGAAAGAGAAGAAGAAGGAGGAGGAGAAAGAGAAGAAGAAGAAGGAGGAGGAGGAGGTTGGGGGAGGACAGACTAGCATGTGCTTCTTCCATGTCTTGCCCCACTTCTCTACCTCAGGGTTTTCTCAATAGTGATTTCTTCAGAAGAAGCCTTATGCTACAGTCCTGGTGTCTCTATCTCTGCCCATGAAGGAGTGAACTATATGCTACCACCACTCCACTCCTTTCATCCCTCTTCTTTGGCAATTGCTCTGAGCACAGTTTGTGCCCCTGGCTGCCCTGGATCCAAAAGTTCTTACACCTGGCTCTGTCCTTGAAAAGTGCTCTCATTTACCCTTAATTCAGGCATCTTTTGTCCTTGGTCCTGGTGGTGTGGCATGGGATACCTAATGCTCTAAGGATAGGAATGAAATGACATTATCTTTTCCTGGAAGCCTTGGGGTCTCAGTGTAACAGCCCTGGGCTTGCAGCTGGGTATAGGGAGAGGAGGGGCTGCCAGGATTATTGCAGCGACCTTGTCAGGAAACTTCACCAGCTCAGAAGTCTGCTGTGCTCCCATCAAGGGGGCCGCAAAGACAAAAGGAGCAGAGACCATCAATCCAAGGTCATCCTTGGCTAGATGAGAGCATTGAAGTGTCTCTTTTCCTTCCCTTGCCCTGGGATGCTTGTCATTACTACTCCTCTTCTGTCTGGCTCATCCTTTCCTCCTCCTCTGCCTCCCTCTGCTCCCTGCCGCCCTCCGTGAGTGAGAGTAAGAATTGAGTTGAATGTGTAATAATTTTTGGTGGGGTAGTTTTACAAGTTAGGGTTGTGGGATTGCCAATTAATTTATAATTAGGTATCAGATTAACTGTCTATTTGAAGGAAAGTCAAGGAATGAATTTTCAAGGGGCTGTATAATCTGCGTACAGTGTTAGCATTACAATTCCCATTAATGCTAATAAGGGTTGTGTAGATAAATCTTGGAGTGCCGTACTGACACATTTTCTCAAAACCTAGCTCTTCCAGCTGTCACATTGCCCATACACATCTGTTTCTTATGCTGTAATAATGATAGCTCTAATTTATATAGCACCTCTCATCCTGATGGATCCCCAACCACTTACCCGCTAGGTTTGGCTGCTATACCAATTCCTGAGGGATCACCTACTTCCTTGCTAAAGGGCAGCTACCTCTCTTTGGGAACACAGCTCCTCACACAGGGATGGCAGTGTCAGATTGACTCAGGATGACCATTTATTTCTAGGGGGTAACTTTGCAGCAGAGAAACCCTTTTCAAATCCCTTGAGTATTGGCAGCCGAGTCCCAATTAGCACATAAGTAAATATCAGATGAGTTATAACAACAGGGATTACATGTTCCCACCTGAGACAGCATTGTGTGGATCTGATTGCCTTTGCTTGTCACTTTTTTTGGGAGGTGATGTGTCATTGTGGGGATGGTGAAGAGTTTCTAGTTTAGGTACAGGTTAGAGAAGATGGGCTTCTGAGTGTTCTTCCAACTCTGAGATTCTGTGATTTTGGATAGAGTTCTGAATATTCAGGCAGGAAGACTTGAATTCATATCCTACCATAGACCCTTATTAGCAATGGGACCGTGGACAAGTCACAGCCTCTCTGAACCTGAGTTTCTCCATTCGTAAAATGGGGCAAATAATATATGTAAAGTGTGTTTGCAAATTTTAAATTATCTTATAAGTTGAATTAAGATTAGTTTGAAGGCATTTATATTATCCATGTGGGATTCTTCATCTTTACCTCCTACTCTCTGAATAACTGGTTTCATTTAAGATTCAGATCAAATATCAGCTTCTTTGCTGGTGCCTTTGTTCTTAAAGTCACTTTCCATCTATTCTACATGTATGTTATTTATGTTTAATTATTTGATGTTCTGTCTCCCATTAGTATGTAGGCCAATGCTTAGCATAGTGCCTGGTACATGGTTGGAGGATCATTTCAGTCATGCCTGAGTGTTTGTGACTCCATTTTTTTGGCAAAGACATTGGAGTGGTTTGCCATTTCCTTTTCCAGCTCATTTTACAAGTAAGGAACACAGGCAAACAGGGTGAAGTTGTCCAGGGTCATACAGCTAAGTGTCTGAGTCCAGATTTGAACTCAGATCTTCCTGATGCCAGGTCTATCCACTGTATCACCTAGCTTCCTGGTACATAGTGAGGGCTTAATAAAAGCTAACTGATTGAAATGACTGGACAGGGAAGTGTATGAATGTGTATACTCTTTCTTCACTGTCCATTTACATCAGTCAGTAAGCTTTTAATTGTGTGTACATATATGTCCAAATTATGGTAATTTAGTCATACAAGTGTGTATGATATAAACATTTATTAATACATAAGGATCATCTCTCAGTCTATAATATGTTACTAATCTGCAAAAAATCTTCAGGCCCATTTTCTCTACTTTGTGGAGATACCATGGATGATGGCAATTAGCATTGGTAGGCTAAATTGTTACATGCCCAGAGTCAGTAACTTTGGTGCCCCGAGACTTAAATTTGCCAATCACATGACTATTTGAGTATAATGCAGCAGTGTACTTTCTGCAAATTTGATATACAAAACTGTGCACTCAGAATGGATAAAATTAGATTACTAATTCATTTAACAGACACCAAAGTGCTCTATGTTTGGAAATTTGGAAGATCATTGCATTTTAGTCTAATCCTTTAAATGTTATCGAAACACACACTAAAAGAGAATGAGAAGCAGCAGAAAGAATTCTGGATTTGGAGTAAAAAAAACTGAGTTGAGATCCATACTCTGCTACTTCCTACCTATGGGATTTTAACTCAGTGATTTAATCATTCTAGTTTTCAACTTCTCATCTGCAAAATGAGAGAATGGGTATAGATCTCCTTTAAAGGACTTTCAGCCCCGACTCTGTGATCTAATGGTTTGCCACTTCCTTCCCCAGCTCATTTTACAGATGAAGACACTGAGGCAAACAGAGTTAAGGAAATTGCCCAGGGTCACGCAGCCAATAAGTGTCTGAGGCTGGATTTGAACTCAGGAAGAGGAATCTTCCTGCCTCCAGGCCCAGCCCTCTATGCACAGTGGTGCCACTTAGGTGTCCTTAAAGTTACTAGTTGCTTCAAGAGGAAAGTCAGGCATTCCTAGCCCTGGGACAGTACTATCATTATTATAAATAATAATAACAAAAATAATACCTAGCATTTATATAGTGCTTCGAGCTTTACAAATATTATCTCATTTTATCCTCATCCTTATTTTATACCAACCCTGCTATTATTTACCCTTATTTTACAGATGAGGTAACTGAGGAAGACCGAAATTAACTGACTCTTCCAGGGTTACCCAGATAATAAGTATCTGAGGCCCAGGTTTGTACTCAGGCCTTCCTAATTCTCAGCACTCTGTCCAATATGCCACCAAACTGCCTAGAGAAATTACCCTTGTATGGAGAGTGGGTGCAAAGATAATCACTGGAGATGATAATTATGATAGTTCACATTCATATAGTACTTTATAGCATACAAAGTGCTTTATTATTATTGTTATTAATCTGGATCATGGAGTTTACATAGAAACAGTCCTAGAACCTTTTACCCTCCCTCTTTTCTTTTACATTAAACATTCTATAGACTATGACACAAGTAGATACAATGAATGTTTTGTTTTGTTTGCAGTTGAAAGTGTTGGGATGTCCACTTAACATCTGCAAGCTCAGTGAAAGCATCTTTAGGGTTACTCCAGTAGTGGACAGGGTGATGGGGATGCTTTTAACCCATTATTGCCACATGGTTTGGATTTCATTAGCTGTATTTTGAGAGCTGTTCTTTTCATGTAGCTTGGAAAGCATAAGCCTTTTATATCCATATCTATTAAAAATGTTACTCAATTAAAAATGAATCAGTGTTATTTCTGGGCAATTACATCCAACTATTTTTGTCCGTAATGAAGTTCTATTGTGAAACAATTTATTTGTTGGAGGCTCAAGGACATCGAGGTCTGTGTATTATGGTGATTTATCATCTGTTAATTTGGAATAGATAGTGAGTTTCTGATATATAATTCTAGCCACCTTTCTAGGCTGTGTCTTGCTGGGTATTTAATAGGTGCTTTTTTTTTTTTAATCAGAAGGAAGAGTGGGATTGAAGATGGCAGGTGGGGACATTGTTTGGAGCTTGTTGGGAAATGGTGTGATGGGATGGTTCTTGGAGAAGGAAGAGGAGGAAAAGAGTGGTATCAGCATGTTTGGAGCCACCTGGGAAATGTCAATGATGGTTTCTAAGAGTAATTGGTATAAAACATTTAAAATGGTATAAAATACATCTTTTAAGAAGTGGTTTTAGCTATTATGTTTCTGTCTAAAATTCCTTTTCCTCTTCCCCAAATAGAGCTACTACTCAAGAACCTTGATTTGTATTGTCTTTCCCCATTGGAACATAAACTCCTTTGAGAGTAGGCACCATCTTGCTTTCTTGTATTTGTATCCCCATTGCTTATCTCAGTACCTGCCACATTTGTTATTTTTGTTCAGTTGTTTTCAGTCATGTCCCCATTTGGGGTTTTCTTGGAAAAGCTACTAGAGTGGTTTGTCATTTTCTTTTCCAGCTCATTTTACAGTGGACGAAACTGAGGCAAACAGAGATAAGTTACTTACCCAGGGTCACGCAGCCAATAAGTGTCTGAGGCTGGATTTGAACTTAGGAAGATGAGTCTTCTTGATTCCCTGCCCAGCATTCTAGCCACTGTACCAGTTAGCTGTTTTCATAAAACAACAACAACAAAAAAAAACTTAACAAAAGTGTCCTTTTCATTCATTCATTTGCTGCTCATTCATTCTTCTCTTGGTAGTAGTATATAATACAGAGCGTTTTTTCACATTTCATAATCTGGTATTCTCAATATACTTTAGGTCTATTTTACATGTTTGCAGGGTATGAATGAGCCTGAGTACAGGGCTGTGTCCAAGGCTTTGTCGTCTTTAATAAGGGCAGTGCAAATGTTAATCTTTTGAGGAGCTTACAGTATTTACTGAACTGATAATAATTTATTCTTTATACCTTTGCTGCTTTTTGGCATACCCTATTTAGCCCTCAGCAAATATATCATTTTCTTGTAAGTGTTTAGAGTTGGTTTTTTTGGTTTGTTTTTGGTATATGTGAGATAGATACAATCTGTGAATGCTTCCTACAAATTATATAAACCCACAATTAACCACTATTCCAAGAGCTCACTTGTATTCCCACTTTTGGTAATAGTTATGTTAAACCCTTTGTTAAGAAAGATGCCATAGAACATGCATCTGAGAGGAATCCAGGTAAATGTATCCATAGTAATCACGTGCCAGAGTGAAGAGTTTAGGCAAATACTTACTGGTCTTATCTGGCCCCAGGATTTGCAAAGTTTGCAAAGAAATTAAGAGTTTGTCACTTCCCTTGAGATAACTGTTCTGTCATTCATTATGGCATTAACATTCTCTACTCTACTTACACGGGGCGGGAGAAAGGGAAGGGAAGAAGCATTTATATAGTGCCTACGATGTGCCAGACACTGTGCTAAATGTTTTACAAATATTGCCTCCTTTGATCCTCACAATTCTGAGAGGTACATGTTATTGTCATATCCCCACTTTATGGGGGAAACTGAGGCAAACAGAAGCTAAGTAACTTCCCAAGGTTACACAGCTATTAAGTATCTGAGGCTAGATGTGAACTTAGTCTTAACTCCTGGTCCACCCAGCTCTCTATCTCCTATGTGATCAGCTAGATTCCCTAGAATTATCTAGGTAAGTCATGACCTTATCGGCAAATGGGGATGGTTTTGTCCACTCTTTCCCTATCTTTATGCCTTCAATTCTTCCTCTTGTCATTGCTGTTACTAGCATTTCTAGAATTACACAATAATCAGGAAGAGGGATTTTATATTATATATATACATATATACACACACATATATATACATATATATGTATATATATATACATACACATGTAACATTATATATAATTGTATTTGATACATGTGTATAAATAATAATTACATTATGTAATAATCACTTGCTTTACTTTTTGTATTTACTGGGAAAGCTCCTAGTGTATCTCCATTGTATATAATGCTTATTTTAAGTTGTAGATAACTTCTTATCGTAATAAAAAATGTCCCTCTATGCCTCTACTTTTTAGAAAATTTTTTTTGTCACAAATGAATGTTGTACTTTGTCCAAAGATTTTTTTAAAAAAAATATTTGTTGGGATAATCAGAATGTTTTTGTTTCTATTATGATTAATTATGTTTGCTGTTCTATTACTGATGAACTATCCTCATCTTCCTGGTATAAATGTAACTTGGGCATAGTAAATGATTTTTTGGCTAAACTGTTTTTTTTTCTGGAAATTTATTTAAAAACATTTTAATCTATAATCATTAATGAATTTAGTATATAATTTTCTTTCTTTTCTTTATCCTTTCCTGCTTTGGGTGTTTGGTAGATTGCATTCTTTTTCAATTTTTGACTCTTTTTTATAGTATGGATATTAATTGTTCTTTAAAAGTTTGATATAAAAAAAGTTTGATAGAATTATCCTGTAAATCCATTAGGACCAGATATTCTTTTCCTCTTAGTTCCTTTATAGCTAGTTCTAATTTCTTTTCTGAGATTGAATTTTCACAGATTTTTATTTAGTTTTCTATTAGTTTGGATATTTTTATTTTTTGAAAGTAATAATTTATTTCTTTTGTGTTTTTATTTTGGGGGCATACAACTGTTTAAGAACTTTCAATATGTCTTTTTTTTTTCATCTGGTTTGTTGTGATTTCACTTTGTTCATTTTCAATTTTGTTGATTTTATTTTAAACCTGTTTCTTTTTAATCCAATTGACTAAAGAATTTTAATTCTGTTAATCTTTTTCAAATAACCAGCTTTCAGTTTTTATCAATTCTACAGTATTCCAGGTTTCCAATTTTTTATTTCTCCTCTGATTTTCAAAATGTTATTTTTTATGTTCATTTTTAATTTGTTTATTTCTTGGGTTTCTATTATTTTAAAATACACATTCAGTTCATTAATCCTCTTTTTTCTGTTTAATCAGTGCATATTTTGGGGATATAGTTTTTCTTCTGAAGAATACTTTAGATATATCCTATAAATTTTGGTCTATTGCCCTATCATTATATTGTCTTTCATGTAATTACCAATTGTTTCCATGATATGTTCTTTGATCCACTAATTATTTAGAATTTTATTATTATGTGTCCATTTAGGTATTGTAAAAAAAATAGTAGGATGCCCTTGTCTCTAGCTTGTGAAATCTGTTTCCATTTTTGTTATTATGTTATATTGGTGCATATCGAAAGTGTTTACATCTTCAGCCCATTTTGTATATGCTTTCGTGTTTTGCTCATCTTAGCTTACCAAAGTGTTCAAGCAGGTAAGATATTGGCATTTTTGACTTATTCCAATGGACCTTGGTTTCTCCTAGTACTTGAACACAAACGAACTCCAATCTCTATGCCAACCTTCACGGCAAATTGATAATCATGATTTTGATCAAATGAGATATTTGTCCAACACTTAGTATGGTGCTTGGCCCATAGTTGACATTTAATAAATACCTGTCCCCTTCCCCTTCCCTACAGCCCCGTGCCACCCCACATATTTCTGTGATTCTAGGAGAAATTGTCTCTTATCAAATTGGGATGATAAGCTGATCAGTGGAATCAACATAGCTAGACAATCTCAGTGTTTCAGGGTTCTCACCTGGGCTTCAAAGCCCCTCTGATGTTCTTGGGGCAAACAAAGTCCTCACTGTATATCACCCTGGATGGCACCCTCCTATAGTACTTTGCCATTGCTCTTCCATGTCCCCTCTGCCCCCTCCCACTTCCATGGCATAGGTTAGACTTTGAGGGGGAATAATGATGATTACAAGGCACTTTCCTAGAAGCAGCTAGGTGGCCTAGTGGATAGAGTGCTGGTCCTGGAGTCAGAAAGACCTGAGTGCAAATCTAGCCTCAGATACTAGTTGTGTCACCCTGGGCAAGTCACTTAACTGCTGCCTGCCTCAATTTTCTCATCTAGAAAATGGGGACCATAGTAATACCTACTTCCCAGGGTTGTTTGGAGGATAAAAAAATAATATGTAAAGCACTTTGTAAACCAGTTATTATTATTTCCTTTCAACATCTCTCTTACAGTATCTTCAATATAGAGATGGGATCTGATGTCTCATTTTTAATTTCAAGATTCTATGGGTATTGTTGTCTTATTATCCCCATTTTACAAAAGAGGAAACTGAGCATTAGAGGAGTAAAATTACTTTCCAAAGAAGAAACTAAGACTTATGCTCTCCCAATATCGAGACCCATGAACTTTTTTTTTTCCTCCCTAAAGCTGCTTCTGATGAAGCAGGAAAAGCCACACAACATTTTTTTTAAAAGGAAAATGGAAGGCTTGAATAGAATTTTTCCAATGTGCCTCTTCTCTTGCCAGGCTAGAGCTTTTATAATGCATTTCTAATGTCATAATGGAAGTGACGAAGAAAAATAGAAACATGCTTTATGGTTAACTTTATGGGTACACATGTACTCTGTAAAGCAACATCAGAAACTTTTCCCCTGTCAGATCTGGCCCATGTGAACTTTGAGGTGCCACATCCAACTATCCAGGCTATACCATGTTTTCCCCTGGGATTCTCTTAGAGAACCAGGACTATCTCTAGCTATTTAAACATCTAAGAACTCCTGGATACCAACAAATTGAGGTGCCCACAAACAAACAAAAGAATATCTAACAGTAAAAGTATACTGTTTTACCTGCTTGATTTCATTCGAGCCTCATGACAACCTTGTGAGACGGGTACTATTATTATCATCATTTGACAAATGAGGAAACTGAGCCTCAGAAAGGTTAAATGACTTGTCCAGGGTTGTATAGTTTTTATTAAATATCTGAGATGGGATTTGAACCCGGATCTTTCTGACTCCAAGTCCAGCGTGGGGCCATGCCAAAGTGCTTAATAAATGCTTTTTATTCATTCATTCATTCACTCACTCTGTCCCACATTCCATGATGCACATTGCCTTGAAATGCCCTGCCAATGATACTCCCATATCCAGGTCGTGGCACGTATAACTACAGTCCCAAAGCCCAATGTGGTATGAGACTGTCTCCTCATTGGTGAAGATCAATGCCTCAATACATGTGCAGGGCATCGATCTCCGCCACTGAAGAGAGAGTGTCATACTGATGGGCTTTGGAGTTACAATGGTCTTTAAGCTATAATTCCTAGTGATACCAGTGGACTTTTGTAGCTAACACCTCATGTCATTTTTAAAGGCATTACCCCCCAAGGCTTTGATTTGCTTTAAAATTTCACCCAACCAAGACTATCGAGCAAAACCTTCAGAGTAAATGACAGAAGAACGTTCATTTCTAGCCAAGTGCCCCTCAATATCTCTGGTTAACAGAACTCAGCTGGATTTCAACATCGAAGAGTAAAGCATTGTAACTTCCTTTGGCATTTCCCCCACAGTTTAAAAAAAATAGCAAAATGTACATTTTCAATGACAGCACACCTAGGGGAAAAATAACCCACCAACTGGAAAATTCTGAGTTTAGATGCAATTGTGTTATTAATTGTGTTTTAGAGCCTTTTATAACAGTCATAACTTGGTGAACTTGGAATGAATGGATGTTTTAATGTCGAATCTCCCATTTCTTAGCTGGTAGCGACTTCATGTTACTGAACTATAGAGTTTTTGAACTATTGCAGGGAAGAAAAGCTTCCTGTTCAGGGCAGTGCCTCTCCAGCATGAGATCCAGACTGACTTCTTGTCCCTGCTCTCTGGTGATCAGAGAACATTTCAAATGGCAGAAGGAAAACGGTTACTAGATTCGAAGCCCTCAGAGAGGAAAAATTAAGTCCATAGAGCTCATACTAGTACCTGTTGTTCAGATAATCCCTTGGGGATCTTTGGCTAGATTTCATGGGGGATGTGAACTTGGATAGGAAAAAAAATTACGTATTTATTTTCACTAATCTTTAGCTGAAATGTAGCATTTCTTATTTCAAAATGTTGTTTTGAGAAAGGGTTTCCTGGGTGTCAACAGACTTCCAAAGGTGTTCATGATAAAAACAAAGTTATGAACTACTGCTCTGTTGGTAAGTTGTAACCTAGCATTGTTTTATTATTAATGATAATAATATATTGTATTCATATAATGCTTTATGGCTTGCAAAGTGCTTTTTAATGTTATCTAATTAGATCCTCACAACAACTCTCAAGGTAGGCACTATTATTATTATTTTACAGATGAGAAAACTGAGGCAGAAAAAGATGAAATGATTTTCTTAGGGTCCCAGAGCCAGCAGGAAACTGAGGCAGAATTGGAAAATTTGAGTTTTCCTGCCTCCAAATGCAGCACTCTATCCATTGCATTATCAACAGCAATGTTCTGAGTAGTGGACACTTCCCTGGATAAGGCTTACTTCTGTCTAGAGAAGTAATTCTAGCATGAAGTTGGAACAAGAGTTCTTCACCTGGGATCCACAGGTCTGTGGATAAATTTCAAGGGGTGCATAAACTTGAATGGGGACAAAATTTTTTTTTCACCAACCTTTTACTGAAGTTTAGCATTTCCTTCAATATGAATGTAGGTAATAAATGATTTTTCTGAGAAAAGTTCTGTTAACTTCATCAGACTGCCAACAGCAGTTAGCTAGTCAGTCAATGAGTATGTGTTAATCATCTACTCTGCACACTATTGGGGCAGCTAGGTGGTGCAGTGGATAGAGCACTGAGCTGGAGTCAGGAAGACTCATCTTCTTGAGTTCAAATCTGGCCTCAGACACTTAATAGCTGTGTGACCCTGGGCTAGTCACTTAACCTGTGCTTCAGTTTCCTCATCTGTCAAATGAGCTGGAGAAGGAAATACCGCTCCAGTATCCTTGCCAAGAAAACCCTGAATAGTTACAACTGAAACAATGCAACATGTACTGTATTAAGAATCAAGGATGCAAAGAAAGGCAAGAAGGCAGTCTCTGCTCTCAAGGAGCTCATGGTCTAATATGGGAGGTGGGGTGTGGGGTGGTGGAGACAACTATGTTTGTATTTATGCAACTATGTCTACAAACAACAACTATGTCTGGAGGCAACTATGTTCCATATTTATGCAACTATGTCTGCAAACAACCATAAACTAGCTATATGCAGGACAAATTAGAGTTAGTCAACAAAGAAGACATTAGGATTAAGGTGGATTGGGAAAGTCTTCCTGTAGAAGGTGGGGTTTTAGCTGGGATTAAAGGCATAGATGAGGAAGCGGGAGAATTTCAACCATGGAGGACAGTCAGAGAAAATGCCTGGATCCCAGAGATGGAGGATCTTGTTTAAGGAACAGCAAAAAATCAGTGTCAGTGGATGGCAGAGTTTGGGGTGGGGGATTCTAGGACACAAAACAGAAAGCCCTGAGTTAAAGAACAGTCCTGGAGTTCTGGACCTAGCTGATGCCCAGGTTCATTGTTATTGCCTAGAATTTACACCCTGTCCCCAAAGTGTCTGCCGATGACCCTCTGGGTCCACGTTGTCTGAAAGTGGCCCTCCTTGCTACACACTGAAGGTGAAAGGTTTGAGTTTGAGCGAGTGTTCATTTTCAAGAACCAGGAAGCATATGGAGGACTTGAAAAATCACATGAGCACTAAAAGAGTGAAAGTCAGCCTAAGAGGAGTCAGACCATTCTGTCCTCCAGGGCGAGGCCAGAGTCAGTGCAGATGCTGCCAGTGCTTCCCCTAAGCCTACAGGTTTGTTGCAGGCAGGCCGCATGTTAAGCATGGGTTTGACTCGATCACCCTGTTATTTAATCTGCCTCCATGAGAACAGGAGCAGTCCATGCCAAAGTGGTAATTTCGGGCTCTGCAGGCAATGCCCTGATGGCACCTTAGCTCTCAGGAAATGGCAAACCGCGCCAGCTCATTTTACAGTTGGGGAAACTGAGGCAGACAGAAACTAAGTGATTTGCCCAGGGTCATACAGCTAGGAAGTATCTGAGGCCTTTTTGAACTCAGGTCTTCCCGACCCTGAACCCAGTGCTCTATTCACTGTGCCACCAGCTGCCGCACTCAGTTCCCTGAAGGGAATGGAACCAGCTCCTGGCTGTGATCTGTAAATAAGAGACACTGGAGAAAGGATAATTCAAGCCTCTAAGGATCCAGTTCGCACATTATGTTGTGTTCACTGAGCCACCCTCCCCACCCCCAATACCATAGTTGAGATCTTCAAAATTCATAGGACTGTAAAATGGGAGATTTGTAGTCACATGGGAAAGATAAAAAACTTTCCTGCCAAGTTCCTGAGTGCAAGTACACCTGTTTAGGTGTATTTCATGGAAAATATACCCCTGCATTGTCCATTATGTCTTAATTGCAGTCAGCCAATCTTTCAAAAGGTGCCCTGGTGTTTCCTGAGCTCTGTGGAATGCTCAGTCGCTCCCCCATCCCCACCTGTTTGAAAAGCCCCCGAATTGTTAGCAATTAAAGTTTTGAAAACAAACCCTTATACAATTTGAGAGCGAGCTGCTGAACAGCGAGCACTTTCGAACACAATGCACACTGTTATCTGCCTTCACTTGAAGGTATTTGCTGTTAATCGTCCTTCATTTCACCAGCAGGGACCCCAAATGAATCTCTTTAGAACCTGCAGCTGAATTATAGGAACGAAGTGTGGGTGTCTGTTTATTTAATGCTTTGACGTCAAGTTTAGTACAGTTGCCAGAGGTTTAAAACCCTGCAGGACCTTTCCTGCTAGAACATGGGGGTTGGAGCCCTGTGGGAGTTGAGGCTGATCAAATATAATAACATTGTACTGGGGAGAAAGACCTTCACACATGTTATAATGCACATGTTATAACCCCTGAAAACCTATCCATCTCTGTGGTATTGGGGGGGGATCAGAGTTAGCATCAAACCAGGCTGATGCCAATCATTTCAGAACGGACTCATATTCAAGTTGAAGTAACACAGTTGGGGCCCGCCATGTCAAGCCCCGTTTTCCCTCCCTCATTTTTGTTGCAAGATGCCAGGATTGGCCCAAATGAAAATTCCCTTTCTTTGGCCAATGTGGAGATAGCTCTTTGGCTATAAACAGTCACAAATGATCAACCCAATCAATATTTGTTAATGTTATGATGCTGAAGCATCTACCAGATACGCATGGAATGATTTATAGACTCCTGCATTTCAAGCTTGACCCTGGTAGGTCCCGGAAAGCACTTAAAAAATAAATTTACTCTGGCCTTTCTCACCCCATTTCAAAAAGGGTGACAAAGATGAAGTAATTTATAAGTCACACTTTTATTAATGCTTTTAACTTTCATATACTTGGCTTTGTTGCCCTCCGAGTGGCATAAGTGCAGCCCTGGTCGAACGGTAACCTCCGGCACTTTGAGGGGGCCTCTCTGTACAAATGATCAACTCATAAATAGGTGCTGGGCTCCGCATTATCCTGCTATAAATTCACAGGCCTTTTCAAGTCCATCAAGAAAGAGCAACTTGAACTAGGCGTTTGGCTCGGAGTTTACCGACTAATGCAGTACTAATGAGTCTCTGGGCAAAGGGTTTCCAGAAAGATGTCTAGCACTTTGCCGTGGGAGGCCCTGCTTATCGCCTGGGAGAGGTAGACCTTGTAACGCCCAGAGCCATGTGGACAATAAGCCTCTCTGGGAGCGTGTTTGAATGGATGCTCTTGAGTTCAATGGTTCTTCCTTTGCAGACTCGATGAGAAAAGCAGAAATTGACATGAACCTCCTGATCTGCCTGTTTCCACTATTATTTTATTTTAAAATTTTTAGAGATGCTGTTAACGGTATCCCCACTAAGGGTGGGAGGGGAGGACACCAGGTAAAGAAACTCTTTAGAAGATTAGAATAGGTATCTGTTGGCCTGAAGACCTCAAAAGGATTCTGTTGCCATTTCCTGTATTAACAGAGATAGGATACTGACCTGGCATAGCAACTCAGCTGCAGCAGAGCAGGTGGTGTTTGTGTGTGAATGTGTGTGCGTGCGCGCACGCGCGCGTGTGTGTGTGTGTGTGTGTGTGTGTGGTGTGTGTGTGTGTGTGTTTATTTATGTGGAATCTGGTGAAGGATTCAATAAATAACATTGATTATAGCAGAAAAAAACACAGAGGAGATTGCTGGCTCTGTGCTTCAGAATTGGTTTGGATTTTTTCCATGGCATGAAACTTTCAGCCCCGGCTTTTATTCATGAGCTTTCAAAATTGCTTGCTGGTGAAAAGGGAGCCTGATTGAAAGTCAGGAGACCTAGGATTTTTTTTTTTATTGAAACCTTGGGACAAGTCACTTAGTTCCTCTGTGCCTTGGTTTTTCTCATCTGTAAAATTAAGGCGTTGTACTAAATTATATTTAAGGGCCCTTCTGGCTCTAAAACCTTTTGATTAAGTGTCTCTGTATGAGATATATATATATACACACACACACACATACATACACACATATACGTATATATATATGTATGTGTGTATATGTATTGTATATACATATATACACATATACATATATACACACACATATATGTATATACATATGTGTGTATGTGTATTGTATATACATAGATACACATATACATATACACACACACACACACACACATATATATATATATATATATATATATATATATATATATATATATATATATATATCACATGTAGACACACAATTAACTTGATTGTATACTCATTCAGCATGAGAAACCTTAGAATCATAATCACAACAATTGTAACAGGCTAACGTCTATATAGTAAAGTTTCCGAAGCACTTTACACAAATGATCTTATTTGATCATACATCATCCTTTTCTGTTTCCTATTGTTGCTATGCTGAGGCATTTATTCAATCCTAAGTGGGGGGCGGGGATTGGGCTAAATGACTTTTAAAGACATTTGTGGCTCTAAATCTGTGATTCTCTTATGATCCATCTATGACCTGAACATCTCCCTCTAGTATCCTTACCCGTCTTACTACAAGGAAGGTATTGTGGTACATTGGAAAGAATGCTGGATTTGGAATCAGAAGAACTGAGTTCAAATCCCACTTTTGCCACTTAGGACTTGTGTGATCTTGAGAAAGTCACTTAATTTCTCTGGGTCTTGGTCTCCTCATCTATAAAATTCAGAGATTAGACTAGATGTTTTCTAAGGTCCTGCACAGTTCTTGATTTATGATCCCCATGAAACTCCACAGTATGGATTGTTCTCACCTCATGCAAAGACTATCTCAATAACCTCTTAACTAATTTCCACTTTCCCGTCTTTTAAAATCTTGAGGCACAATGTATCACTCACCAGATCAAAAAGTCAAGCTGAGTATTTATTAAGCACTTATAAAGTGACAGGCACTGTGCAAAGGGCTGGGAATGTAAATACAAACAACACGACCAAAAGAAGATACA
Source organism: Phascolarctos cinereus (assembly GCF_003287225.1). Lineage (NCBI taxonomy): Eukaryota > Metazoa > Chordata > Mammalia > Diprotodontia > Phascolarctidae > Phascolarctos > Phascolarctos cinereus. The sequence continues at coordinate 47,635,873 of NW_027555625.1, read as the reverse complement.
CAGCCCCTTCCCTTCTGGAGCTGACATTCTCATGGAAGAAGATAAACCATAAAATGGAGACAAGAAGTGGGAATTGGGACGACGGGTGGGGGAAGGGTAGAAGAAGGAGCCCATGGTGAGGCAAGGTATAAATGTCTGGAGAGTCAAGAAAGCAGGGGAAAAAAGGCACAACCTGTTCATAACTCCGGACTGCCTATAGAATGAAGTCTAAATGAAATAGCCTGTCCTTCAAAGTCCTCTATGATCTGGGCTCAATCTACATTTCTTACATTGATCTTCCACTCCTCCCTTAGCAAACCTTCCATTCTGGCCAGGCTGGTTCGCTCATTAGACATTCCTACATTATAATCTGTCCCACCTATTATGGTCATTCCTGCCTCTGAATCTTTGGACTCTTCTCTTTGCCTGGAATGAACTCTCTACTTTCTCTCTTCCTGTCTAGCTTCTAACTGTTCCTAAAGACTCAGTTAAATCCCTACCATCTTCATGAATGTCCTTCCTTGATCATGCTAAACCCTCAGGGAACTCAGCTTCTTATACTGAACTTACTAAGTGTTGGTGACATGCTTGGCACAGTCTTGAATCAGTATTGAAAATTTATCTGAGTACGTTGGATGGCATGCTGTTCAGGAGTATAGAGATACATACATGTTAATCTTCTGGCAGATATATATATATATATATATATATATATATATGTAAAATATATATATATATATAAAATATGATATGATAATAGAATAGAATATCATAAATATATGTCTATTTGGAAGGAATGAATGAATGGTGCTGGATACATCAAAGAAAGTAACAGAATGCTAGAATTTGAAGGGACATTATCAAACATCTTGAAGAATATTTTCATTTTTTAGCAATATGATAACTGAGGCCTATGGAAATAGAATGACTTGACCAAGGTCAAGTAGCTTGATGGTGGCACAATTGGCTCTAATTCAGGGCTTTTATCTCTTAGTCCTGTGTTTTTTTTTAAACATTTTGTTGTAGCCTTTTGTTTTTCCACCAAAACCAATTCCTTTTAACATCTTCCCATGAATAGAACCCTTCTTTTTAATGTAGAAAAACATTATAACCAAAACAAACAATACAACAACTGTCTGTTAGCACAATTGAGTTTCATTCCAAATCCATAGACAGGTAGATGATGGGATAGTGAGAGCTCTGTGCTTGGAGTCAGGAAGATTCAAGTTCAAATTCAACCATATAGGTATTAGCTGTGTGATCCTGGGCAAGTCACTTAACCTCTGTCTCTGTTTCCTCAACTGCAAAAATGGAGATTATAATAACACCCACTTCCTGCATTCTTGTGAGGATCAAATGAGATGATGTTTGTAGAGGGCTTAGCACAGTGCCTGGCACATAGTAGGTGCCTAATAAATGTTTATTTCCTTCCTTCCTTCCTTCCCTTACTTCTCTACTAAGAGGAAGGCAACATTTCATCATATCTTATGACACAGAACTATCTCATTGCATTGATATGCCACAATTTGTTCAACTGTTCACTAATCAATGGGCGCCCATTCAATTTCTTATCTTTCGCTGGCACAACTAGCAGCTCCTTATCCTTCATCCCCATCCTCCCATAGGATGTTGCCTCTGAAGTCATGCTGTTCATGAAGTGGTATCTTACTGCAGTATTTAGTATTGTAGAGGATCATATATTTGGAATTAACCTTAGAACTCATCCACTGTCTCCTAGATCAGGAAAGGATGGGGAAATCAATGAAAGTAATGTCTCTTTTTAGGATCTTATTGAATAATACTTGCCTAATTTAAATAATTTGGTATTTAAGCAATTAAGATGGAAGATGAATTGAGTAAATATTTTTCCTTATACCTCTAATGTTTATCTTCCTTTAAAGTCACTGTATAGGGTTTCTTAGGGTCCCCTAAGTTTTATACCAATGGCAAGAGTGGCTAAGAGTCACATTAATCACTCTGGAATAGATTGTAGACTGATTAGACTTGAAAAAATTACCACTCACATTAATTGGGGACACGGGTTCAGAAAGGATATTCATTTACTGCCGTCTGGCCATCTCCTGCTTGCCAACCATCTTTCTGCCCTGGAGAAAAATCAGAGCTGAATCTACACTGTCCTGATTTGTTACTGCTTCTCCTGGACCACTGTTTCAGAAAAAGAAACAAATCCAGCCATGGTCATGGCACTCTCTCCTCTCAAACTATTTCCAATTGCCTTGGCTCATCTTTCCTTCCTTGCCTCCCTCCACCCCCAGCAGGTTCAAGAACATTGAACCACAATCAAATCAACTCTATCATTATTCCTTGATGGGATGTGTCAATATTCTTCAAGGTCTCACTCATCATTCCTGTAACTTTCTGGACTTGAGTATTCCTCACTGTGCTTCCCTTTGTATCTTTTCCTCCTGATTAGAATGGAAACCCCTTGAGGTCACTGACGTCTTTGCTTTTATATTTGTATACTCAGAATTAATCGTAGTGTTTGACACAGGGTAAACACTTAATAAATTCTTTGTTATTCATTCATTTCTTCTCTCCAATTTTCCCTCCTCTGCCTCCAATTGATTAGTGACTGTTACTAGAGTCAAAGGAGAAATTTTAAAATGGTTATGATGCTGAGATAGCAGCTGATGCCCAATCTTTTTTTTTTTTTTTGGTTAGGCAATGGGGTTAAGTGACTTGTCCAGGGTCACCCAGCTAGTAAGTGTTATGTGCCTGAGGCCAGATTTGAACTCAAATACTCCTGACTCAAGGCTGGAGCTCTATCCACTGCACCACCTAGCTGCCCCTTGATGCCCAATCTTATGTACCACATGGCCTGCTGCCACTGTACTGAGGTAATGATGCTGTGGATAGATCACTGAGCCTGGAGTCTGGAAGACCTGAATTCAAATCCTGCCTCAAATACCTACTAGCTGTGTGACTTTGGGCAAGTCACAATCTTTGTCTGCCTCAGTTTTGTCAGTTGTAAAGTGGGAATAATAATAGCACTTACCTTCCCGGGTTGTTGTTTAAAGATAAAATGAGATTATATTTGTAAAGCACTTTGCAGATCTCAAAGTGCTAAATATTATTATTATTATCATCACATTTGTGCAGTAAAATTAGTTGCTGATTGGCAGAAAAAAACACTGCCTTGGGAGTGAGAATATTTAGGCTCAAATCCAGGTTTTTTTCACTAATTACTTATGTGACTGGGCAAGTCACTTAACTCCCCTAAGCTTCTGATTCCCCCTCTGTAAAATAGGACAGTGATACTTATACTATTTACCACAAGGTATTGTTATGAACAGTGTCCTATAAACCTTGAAGTGCCATATAAATGTCCTTTTGAAATTTAATGTTTCTCAAAACTAGTGATTTTTATTCTTATTTTTCAAATTGCCAAATTTTCTTACCTCCCAAATTGGCTTGAGAAAGATAAACATCAGTGCTTTGGTATATATCAGAAGTGTATACTCTCTCAGTGGGAAGTACAAGGTCAAGAGATAAGATTATTACACTGTGCTCCTTACTCAAAAGCAGACTTTATATTTCCCCCCTCCTATGTTCAGAAAACAATCTTTACAGTATGCCTACCTTCTGGGCACTTTCTCATTAAATCATGGAGACCCTAAGGTTGCGTCTTCAAATAATTAAATCCAAGGAAATCACAGGAACCCAAATTATCTCTGTTTGGCTGTAAGCTAAGTGGAAGCTTAAAAAAAGCAGCAACAATCACCATTACAACGTGTTTGATTTTAGTCTTACGAGATTTACAGTAAGAACCTGGGATTGCCTGTGACTAATAAGTCAATGGTGGTAGGAAAGAAACCACATGAGTAAAAGCCCCTTGTTATCATTTGCCCTGAAATGAATGTTACTTGTAAACAAGGTGCCTTTCAATGAGGGCTCTAATCTAAAAATTAGAGGCTCTGGATTATATTCCGCATCTCCATGCCCCAATGACTTTCCCCCAACCATCACTTTTTTTTTCATTGCTCTTCAAGGGAGTAATAACTGGGCCTGAAGACTCCAAAACAATGATTAGAGAAGGCGAAATCGCACACAATTTAAGAGTTAGACCCGGTCATATAAGATTGAAAGCAATGAATTGTCACAATGAACTAAATTAAATTCAGTACAGCTAATAGTAGATTAAGCAAACATTACAAATTAAAACCAAAGCCCCAGACAAACAACTGAACAAATCTCACTTGGTGCTGGAGGCTGCCACAGGACCAGGATGACATCCCCGATTTATGCCCCCTCCCCAGAGAGAGGGCCTTTGAATAGCAGAGGATTTATTGGGCCTGGGACTCCAAAAGGCATGGGAGTTGTGTTAATAACCATTTGGTACAACTAGCAGAGCAAACTTCCAAGTCAGGGAAAGCGTCATGAAGATCTAATTATTGTTGAAGGAATGGACTCATGAGGAAAAAAAAAATGCTAAGTCCTTCAAACTGCTTAGGTTTGGGGAAAGTTCTAAAATGGATTAAAGAGCTTGTATGTTGCTGAAAAGGAAGAAGGTCTTCCATGCTAACTGCCCTTTTTGTTGGACTTATATTCAATTTTATCAAATTAATTTGGTCCCAGACTGTGCCATTACTACACCTGACTCTCGTCTACACCTGTAACTCTGTCCCTTTGGGGGAGTTTGCGCAGGACCACTTCTAGGGGAGCACCTGGGTATGAGGTGGGAGCTGCGCTACTCCCAAGCTTTTTTTTTTTTTCTGTGGACCTTCAGCCTTAAGGGCAGCAGGAAAGGGGATCTCAAGTCATGCTGGCAATGTGGAAAGGCAACATGGTATGTACGGTGGATAGCACACTAGCTTAGGGTCAAGAAAATCTGTGTGACTCTAGAAAAGTCACTTAACCTGTCTAGGTTTCTGTTTCTTCATCTAAAGAATGAGGGGGTTAGACATGATGGCCTCCAAAGTCCCTTCTAGATATGTGTACATTTGGAAATAGGGAGGGGGAGTCCTGCCACTTTGCCTTGGAAAGTGGGGTCTGGCAACATTTGTGAGTTTGTTATGCGGTTGTTTTTCTCACCAGTTGGGTTGGACCTTCCCCTCCTCTTTTTTCACATAGGCTCTTGGCTCTCTGGGGAATCAGCACACCTGGATATGTCTTACACTCTGAGCATGGGATCATTAAAGCTAAAGAGTAGCTATATACATCCTGGGGACAAGGAATGCAATTTCTGGGCTTGTGCCCTATTGCCACTTCTCTTTTGGTCCGCCTCTAACCAGCAACCCCAACTAGTAGCTTCAGCTGAGCTGCCCCAGTAACCTTGATGTCCCACTTCAACGTTAAAACATTAAAAAGTCATCTGTCTTGGGGGGAATGGGAAGGAGATGGTCTATATTAAGAGTTGAGCTAAAGGGTATTTATTTGCAGCATCCAAGAGGAAAAAGCTGAGTGAGTGCTGCTTTCCTCAGCTCAGCTCTGTGTATTTCATAGCTCCATCCACATTCACAGTAGGACTGATATCTAGCACTTAGTGCAAATAATACCTTACAGACATTAACTAATTATTTCATGAAGCACCCCAGTGAGAGGTAGTTAAGTATTATCATATCAGCTTTATAAATTGAGTTAACAGGAATAAAGAAATTAAGACCGCATCCATACTGGCAGTTTCCTAGACTCCTGGAATATTCATTGCCTTTTCGTGGGCTTCCTGGACCTTTGAGCTATCCAGAAAATATCCCTGAGTCTTTGGACAAAGCATTTGGAGATGTTCTCACAGCAAGTCAATGTCAGGTTGACTTGGTCAGTATGGAAGGTTCTTTTGGAAGGTTGAATCTGTCTCTTCCTCATACCAGGGTTTCTCATAAGGGAGGAAGTTGGGTAAGGTCCACTGATGTCCACTTCAGTCCCTAAGTGTAATTGTGGTTAAGTGCTTTAGTCAGTTTGCTAAAAGCTATAGAGGATTAAAAAAAAGTGTAAGGTGAAATAGTTTGGGGGTAGCAAGACATCTAAATGAGAAAGAACAATGTGAGGTCATGTGGTTCAGTGAAATAGTTCAGGACTTGGAGTTAGAAGACCTAGGTTTGACACTTAATTAGTACATCCCTAACCTTTGGTCAGTTGACTCCCTACCTTCTTTACATTTACCTTTGTGTTGTTTCCTTTAATTAAAATGTAAGCTCCTTGAGGCCAGGAGCTGAATTGATTTACTATGTAATGGAGGACTGGACAATGGGGTCCTCTCCATGAGTGGAAAGCATTTATTAAGTGCTTTGATCCAGTGAAATTGGTCTTCTTGCTCTTTCTAGAACAACATACGCCATCTCTCAGTTCCAGGTGTTTTCTCTGATTAGCACCCATGCTTGGAATACTCTCCTTCCTCATCTCTGCCTACTGGCTTTCTGGGCTTCCTTTGAGTCTCAACTAAAATTTCATCTCCTACAGAAATGATTCCCTAACCCTTCTTAATTCTTGTGCCTTCCCTATTTTAAGCACTTACCATTTTCCTGGCATATAGCTTGTTTGCATGGATTTGTTTTCTTGTTGTTTCCCCCATTAGAGCGTAAGCTCCTGGAAGGCAGGGCTGGTCTCTTACCTCTTTTTGTATCTTTAGCACTTAGCATGGTGTCTGGTACATAGTGGGCGGTTGATGCATGTTTATTGATTAACTGCTTACTATGTGCTAATAGAATGGTAATAAAAATAGATTTAATGGGTGACCAGCCGACATTGGCCAGTAGCCTTTAATCTATGTGCTTACTATGCTAAGCACCTAATAAATGGTTTTTAAAATCTTATTCTGTTCTCTGGGCCTCCGTTTCCTCATTTGTAAAACAGAAGATCCCTAGATGATCTCTGAGGTCTGTCCCAGCTCTAAATCTTTGATAGCTTGAGACAAGAGATCCTAAAATGCCAAAATGAATGGCACAGATACTGAGTGTTTATGGAGATTCAGTAAAGAGAGAGATGAATGTATGGGGGCAAGGGTGATCATGGAGGAAACTGAAAGCTCATCGAATCAGAAGGAATCTCTGAGATGATCCAACATGACTTCCTCATTTTACAAGTGAGGGGAGTGAGTCCTAGAGGGGTAAAGCAATTTGCTCAAGGTTTTAGACTCAGATTCAAAATTTGACTCAAAGTCCAATAAGGTTTTTTAAATTATCTGTTTATTTACTCATTTGTTCATTTGTTTATTCATCTATTTACTCATCCATTTGTTTGCTTATTCGTTCATTCAATTATTCATCCATCCATCCATCCATCCATCCATTTATTTGTTTATTTATTTACTAATGGAGAAGGTAGGAATTAAAATTATAAAGGACACCTTCTGAGCTACCATGGCTGTCTGCAAGGAATCTCAGTCCTCCACACTGAGGAGATGGCACCATTTCCTGAAGATTCCCAATGGTGGGACCACTGAGAACACAATAATGAGATAGTATGAATTGAATTATTCAAAGTCACACACCCAATCAGTGGTAATGATAAGAATAAACCAGATGTTCATGAGTCATGCCTGTCCTCTCAACATTAGGTCCCATTACTTCCCAAAGTACCCAAACTTAGCATGAAAAATGAATTAACCTTGTCCTCCTGGGAGTCGTGAAGGAAGTTTGGTGCATAGCATTGGAGCCCTTAAGGTGGATAAATCCAAATTAGAGCAATGGCATTTGTGCTCTCAATGTACTTTGTAAACCACATTATTTCTTAATGCCTTTGATCAGGCTGAGACATGTTAGCCTTCTCTTACAAGGCAGATATAGAGAAGCTCAGGAAGGACAAAGAAAAGCCCAACCAATATCAGATACTGTCATAGCATCCATTAGAGTCAGGTGGTCCTTAGTTATTGACTTCAGAGGGATCTCCCCCACCCACCCAACTCTCCTCGCAATAGTATTGAGCCCTAAAATCAGAGAATCAGCTCAAACTGGTCCAGGATCTCAGGATGCCAGTTTCCCCACTGACTACATGAAAAGCTAACCTCATAAAGAATCAGACTAGGAAGGTGCTCCCAGGCAGTGATTTCAAAGGCACATGGAATGTCCTCCAGTCTCATCTTTTGTCATGAAATTTACTTGTTAACTTTGAATCTTTACATTTTTTTTTCTTCATGGTATTGAAACAATTCTCTCAAATATATCTAGTGACCTCTTAGTTGGCATACTATTAGCCTTGGAGTCAGGAAGACCTGAATTCAAATCCAGCTTCAGACACTTACCAGCTGTGTGACTCTGGGTAAGTTGCTGACCACTTAGCCTCAGTTTCCTCATCTCTAAAATGGAAAGGTTGGACCTGATGTCCTCTCTCAGGTCCTTTGTAGCTTTAAGTGTATGATCTGAAGTCTGATTTCCTCATTTTATTCTTCTTTCCAACTTTTGAAACTTTTCACCACCCAATACCCCTCCTGGGTACTATCTCTTCCCTTGGCTTCAGAAACATCACACTCTCCTGGTTTTCCTACTTTTCAAATGTCTCTTCTGTTTCTATCACTGGCTCAATTCAATTTAATTCAGCAAACATACCCTAAGTACCTGTTAGGTACGTGGCATTGTAATAGTACTGAGGAGATAAAGAGAGCTTACTGTCTTGAACCAGTACTAACTCTCAGGGAGCTAACATCTAATTTTTTGTTTGAGGGGGGTGGGAGGAGAGAAGGGAGAATCAAGGGCGACACAACATGTGTGACAGTAAAAATTATAGTCTATACGAAGTAATGTGTAATAATTTCAAGAGGGAATATTAGGATCAGCAAAGACCTTGTGCAGAAGGCAGCATCTGAACTCTCTTTTGAAGGAAGGTGGGGATTTCATAAACTGGATGAAATAAGGGAATAAATTCCAGAATTGGAAATCTGCTTGTGCAAAGGCAGGGGGTGGAATGTCGCATATAAGAAATAGCTAGAAGACCCTTGGACTCAAATGGAGAGTGAAGGAACAGGAGTAATATGAAATGATACTGGAAAAGGTGGGAGGGAACAGGATCATGGGAGCCTTTAAAAACCAGGCTGAGGATTTTGTGTTTTATCCTGGAAGGTTCTAGAGAGCCACCAAAGACTTTGAGTAGAGAGGTGACGTAATTAGATTTGTTTTTCAGGAATAGTTTTTCTGACCCCTTAATATGAGTGTCACCCAAATGCCCATTGGTCCTTTTCTCTTTTTTCTCCACATTTTCTTTTTGACAATCTCATTCACTCCTTCAGCCAATTTCACATTCATTCATAATCCTTGTCATCATTCCCAAACCTTTTCAGATGTTTATTTCTCACTTTGTAAAGTAAATTGATGTGAAATATATAATTTGAGTTATTTTCACAATTTCCTAACTTTGAAATAAACAACTAGTTTTGTTTTATTATGTCATTAACTCCATAGCTTTATGGAGACGACTCCCAAATCTATATCCCCGGATGAGTGTCAGACTCCCCTTCTCCAATTGCCTATAGGATGTCTCCATCTGGGTGTTCTCACAACATTCAACCTCAAAATATCTTAAATCAAGCTTATCATCTTTTTTCCCTAAATATGCTTCTCTTCCTCCTGCCCTCACTCCTTTTTTCTGTGACATTCCTTTTTACCCAGGCCCCATAGTCACACTCTTTGTATTATTCTTAATTCTTCCCTTTCTCTAACTTCTCCGATCTACTTAGTTATCCAATCTGATGAATTCTACTCCCCAAACACCTCTCCCACGTGATCTCCTCCTCTCTGTTCCCACTAATGCCACTTTAGTACCACCTACCTAGACTATCACAGTATACTTCTAACAGGTCATTTTGTCTCCATTCTCTTCTCATCTCCTCCAGCCCATCTTCCCCACCCCTCAAAAATATCCTTACTTGCTACCAATGCTATGATTGTTAATCTCTTATACTTGACTCTGGTCACATCACTCATCTATTCAAAAAACTTCAGTAACTCCCCTTTGTCTACCCAGGAAAGCTTAAACTCTTTGCCTAAAGTTTACAGTCTTCCAAAAATGAACGCCACCTTGTGGTTTCCAGCTTATCTTGTATCATTCTCCAACATGCCTATGTGCTCCAGCCAAACTGGACTATTCTGTGTCATGTGAACATGCTCCATTCTCTGTTCCTAGAATGCCTTCTATGTTTATTTTTACTTGGGTAATTCCTATCCCCCTTTAAACCCCAATCCCAATGACACTTCTTTTATGAAACCCTCCTGGATTGCTCTATTCAGTAATGAACAACTCCCCCCTCCCCCAGCCACCCCCAGCATAGATTCTAAATAGCACTTTTTATTAATTTTATGTGTTTTTGTTCTGAACTTGTCAAACATCAAATAAGACAGATGTAGTAGAAAGTAAACAAAGTAGAACAAAAAAGAAGATTGTATATGACATTGTGAATCTCTCTTTGTCATGGCTTACTTTTCTTTTTAGGTATAATAAATTCAACCTGACACTTTCAAAGTTGTCCTTTCTGTCCAAGATTACTTTTTACCTGTTCTCTTCTATGCATTTTTCAAATAACACTTTAAAAATAGTTCTCTCCTGTACATATAATGTATACTGTTCCATTTGCATGTGAGAGCCCTAATGGACTGCCAGCTTCATGAAGGCAGGGTAACATCTTCCCTAAACTTTATATATACCCCAGTGTCTAGCACTGAACACAGCACAGATGGTTGATGGGTGCTTGCTGAATGAAAGCTGAATGAATAGAGACATGAAGATGGACCCTTTGCTTGTCTGAGGTAGCTCGAGAAGATCCTGGCCAGTCAATAAATACAGCTCAAATCACAAAATCTTACTAGGGGCAGATAGGTGGCATAGTGGATAGAGCACCGACCCTGAAGTCAGGAGGACCTGAGTTCAAGTCTGGCCTCAGATCAAACACTTGACACTTACTAGCTGTATGACCCTGGACAAATCACGTAACTAAAAATAAAATAAATTGCCTAAAAATAAAATAAAAAAAAATCTTAGAGTGGGAAGGGACACAAGTTTTGATTATCACATGATTTTGGTAAACTCTTTAGGTGATGTTAAGCAATAGGTTTAAATCCTTTTGACTCACCTGTGCCTTGTTAGAAATGTGTTTAAGAATCATTTCTTGTATCAGTTCTCCTTTGTGTGTAGAATGTCAATTCCTTGTGGACAGGGAATGAAGCCAACAAGTGTTTATTAAGTGTTTAGTATGTGCCAGGGACTGTGTTAAAGCACCAAGAATATAATTCAAAAGAATGGCAGTCCCTGCCCTTAAGGATCTTATATTCAAGTAGAGAAGGATAATACAGAAAAGGGGGTCAAATATCAAGGGGTGAGGAGTGTATGTGTGTGTTTATATGTATGTGTGTGTATGCTGTGTATGTGTATGCGTGTGTATATGTGTGTGCATGTGTATATGTGTGTATGTATGTATATGTGTGCGTATGTTGGGGTAGAGGGTTTGTAGGGGGAGAGAAGGTAGTCGCATGGTGGAGAAAATCCAGAGAGGAATGAAGATATGGCTAGCCTGGGTGCTTTCTTTTAAATGGAAATTCTGGGAGGGAAACAAACAGCCAATGAAAGGAAGAGATCTCAGGGACAGAATATACTTCCAATGCGAGAAGTCCAAGACTGGAGTAAGCGCCCGGGGTGAAGAGGCGGCTGTGGCATGGTAAATAATGGCAGCCCTTTGTCCTGACTGTCCACAATGTCTAGAATACCCTTCTCACTTCCTCCTTTTGGTGTCCTTGGAGACTCAGTCCAGGTGCCACCTTCTACATAAAGCCTTCTGTATTCTTCCCAGATGTTAGTGCCCTCCATCCCCAGATGGCCTTGTGTCTCTTTTGTTGTGCATACATATACCCACATAAATGTAGATGTAGATGTAGATGTAGATGTAGATGTAGATGTAGTCTTTCCCAATAGAATGCAAGTGCCCCGAGGGCAGGGATTATCTCACTTTGTCTTGGTATCTTTAGGGTCTAGCTCAGTGCCCGGCATTTAATAAACATTTGTTGGATTGGATTGGATTGGACTGAGTGTGGCGTGATGGGCTGAGATAGGGCTCCTGCCTGTAAAAGCCGGAGCTGCTTCAAACTTTTCTCCCTCTCTTTCTGTGAGATTCTTGCAGTCCCACAAACCCTCCTTGTAGATGTAATTCTACTGTTAATAATTTAAATGATGAAGTGGGCTCAGTGGGAAGAATGACCATGAAAGAGACAAAAGTACGTTGAACAGAGATCATAAATCCGTGAAAACTCAAGGCCGTGTCTCGGAGCACTGGAGTGGATTATGGCATGCGTGTAAGGCAGTCTGCCATAGGTAGAAGGATTAATATTCCCTAAGTGAAGCTGCAGAATTTTCCCAGGCAAGGGTTCAAGGTACCACTTAAGAGAGAGGTGGGTCGTGGGGTAGGAAGGGGAACAAACCAAATCCAGAATTGAAAGTCTGTCCTTTTCTGCTCAGCTGTCTCTTTCTCATTGCACCATGGTTTCTGAGCAAAGAGCTGGCCTCTGTGCTGGGTTTCTGGGATTCTCAGGGAATCCAGGAATTTTTTTCTTGTGCTGTTTAAGAAGCAGCTGGCAAATCATCTTAGGCCATCCCAGTGCTGTAGTGCCAGCTGTGATGTTCCTGTCAATCAAGTCAATAAGCATTTATTAAGCACCTGCTATTTGCTAGGTACTGTGCTAAGCACTAGGGATACAAAGAAAGGCAAAATCATATTTTTACCCTCAAGGAGCTCACGTTCTAATGGAGGGAACAACATACAAGCTGTATTCAGAGTAGATGAAAGATACTCTCAGAAGGAAGGCACTGGTGGCTAGGGGCCCCAGGAAAGCCTTCCTGACAAAGGTAGGACTTGAGCTGAGTCCTAAAGGAAGCCAGGGAAGCTAAGGATGGGGAAGATGAGGAGGGAGAACCTTCCAAGCATGGGGGACAGCTAGAGCTAAGCCATAGAAAAATGGCATGCCATGAGTGAGAAATAAGTAGGTCAGTGTTGCTGAACCATAAGGTGTATGGAGGAGAGTAAGGTGTAAGAAGCCCATAAAGGTAGCAAGGAGACATGTGGGAAGGGCTTTAAATGGCAGAAAGTTATATATTTGATCTTGGAGGTGATGGGGTGCCATTGGAATTTCCTGAACAGACATAATCAGACCTATGCTTTAAGAAAATTTTACTTTGGCAGCTGAAAAGGGATTGAGGTTTCAGGCCAAAACTTCTGAAGTGTTTTAAAGTCTTATGCCTGCACCTCAGAGAACCACCACCATATAATAATAATAGCTCGTACACACAAAGATTTTTTAAAAACATTTCAAGGCGCTTTATACATATTATCGCATTTAATACTCACAACAACCTTGTGAAGTGGGTACCAATTATTCTCCCATCTTACAGATGTGGAATTGGAGGCTGAAAACATTTTAAGCAATTTCTCTAGGCAGGCAGTTAATAGGTATCTCAAGTGGGGTTTTGATGAAGGTTTCTTGATTTCAAGTTCACCAGTCTATCCGCTGTACAACACTGTCTTTCCTTTGAACAGGGGCTCCTTTTGGGGCAAGGTCCTTTGGCGAACCTTAGGGGATAACTGGGAAGAGCCTGTATGTAGCACTCACTAGTATGTAGCACTACTCTAGTAGAGAGAGCCTTGTACACAGCTAGTAAGTGTCTGAGGCCAGATTTGAACTCATGAAGATGAGCCATCCTGACTCCAAGCTCAGCATTCTATCCACTGCACCACCTAGCTGCCCCAGCTTCTATAAAGACTGAGGTCAAATGCCTCTTTCTGCAGGAAGACTGCATTCCCCACAGTTACTCTGGTCTTCCAGTCTCAATTTACCTTCCTTCTACTCTGTATCTATCATGTTTGCACTCATTTGAAATGTATCTTCCCCAGCAGAATGTAAGCTTCTTGAGAGCAGGGACTGTTTTTGTGTCTTGCCTTTCCTTTTACTCTACTTTTAGTACAGTGCTCATAATAAACACTTGATAAATTATTATTGATTAATCATTTATCCAATCCAATCCAACAAATGTTTATTAAATGCCAAGCACTTAATAGCTAGACCCTAAAGATACCAAGACAAAGTGAGATAATCCCTGCCCTTGGGGCACTTGCATTCTATTGGGAAAGACTACATCTACATCTACATCTACATATACACACATATACATATACATATACATGTCCCAGTACAGACTCACCTCTGAGACTTATTGGCTGTGTGACCATGGGCAAGTCAACCTGTCTGAGCCCATTTAAAAAATCTACAATATAAGAGTAATAATAGTTATACCTGCCTCATAGGGATACTGTGAGAATGAGAAATACTTTGGAAATATTAAAGCGCTATTAGAAATATTAAAATATAGGCTCCTTTAACTATTTGATTTTTATCCTTGCATGCCCTGTCTCAAGGGTAGTGCCTGGTAGATAGATGATTAATAAGTGCATGTTTCTTTTTATTCATTTCGTTGTTATTTTTAATTATTAATGCATCCATTTGTAATTTCACATTTGATTCACATGGCTATGCATATTCTTTAGAAGCTGTGGATCTCCATAAGAGGAAACACAGCAGAGTAGATAGAGGGCTGGCTTTGAAGGGAAAAGATTTGGGTTCAAATTCCACCTCTCTGGCTCATATTGGCTGTGTAATGATGGGCTAGTCATTTACACCTACAGTGCTCTAGGCAACCCTCGAACACCATTAATTACAAATGAGTAACCCATCAATCTGCTTCATTGGAGGGGATTTCCACTCCACTAGTTCGCTTCAGGGATGAAATCACAGATCTGGACCCTTCCTACTCTTCTGCTTCCCACTTCTCACCCCTCACAAAGGCACAGTCCTTAAGCCTTTAAGGCTCCAAAAGGTTCTTTCCCAAGGACGATGTGTCCAAAGCTTCTGCTCTTATTTGAGATGTCACCAACTATCCATTATTATTTTAAAGCAAGGCATGAAACAAAGAGATGTTTGCTGTCTGGAGGTGTTCATCATTGCCAAGGAAGGTGGCCTATGTAGAGTCCAAACTGAAAAGGGATTCTCCATGGATGGTACTGTCCTCATGTGCTTCTGGTTGAAAATTAGATTGTTTTGATTACATCAAGTCCCAGAATACCATGGAGCCTCTTTGGTGACATCCATAGTCACTCAAAAGAGATCTGGTTAACAACTCTCCCAGGAAAGGCCAAATGATTGAAAAAGGCCCAGAATATGATTTGTAGTTAGGGAGTCATGTACTGAATGAGTGCACCAGCTCAAATATTTTAGCAAAGCATGGTAAATGGACAAATGAATGGAATAGGTGGAATAATAATAATTAATAATAATTGCTGACATTTCTATAGTGCCTAAAGGTATGCAAAATACTTTACAAATATTATCTCATTTGATCCTCATAACCATGAGATAGGTACTATTTTAATCTCCATTTTACATATGAGGAAATTGAGGCAGACTGCGGTTAGGTGACTTGTCCAGGATCACATAACTAGTAAGTGTCTGAGACAGAATTTGAAGTCTCTTCCAGACTCTAGCTATAGTGGTTTATCTACTGCACCACTTTGCTGCATAGGTGAGCAGGATTTCATTTTGGAAATTGTGTGGTGCTTTTTAGTGATCCAAGCTGCCTGTGACCCCAAAACTCATCTTTTTGTTATCTGCACGCCAATATTCTCCTAATGGTGACAAATGTCTGTGAATCACAGAATGCTATAGCCTCTTATAGAATCAAAATCCCTCATTAGATTGAGAATCCCTAGAGGTAAGGTAAGTCTTTTACCTTTCTTGTTTTTCTACCACTTAAGACAGTGCCTGGCACATAGTAGGTGCTTAACAAACACTTATTGACTGGCTGCCTGGCAACACAGTAGGTGTTTAATGAATGTTTATTGACTGATAAATGTTGATTGGATTTGATTGGACTGATTAAAAATTGTGGGTGACTCCAAGGGCAATAGAAAAAGGTATAGTGGGTATAGGTAGTCTGCAACATGCTACCAATGATGACTTGAATGCAGAAAGCAGCACTAAAGTTATCCAAGAACTCTGTGATTGGAAAATGAAGTGAGTCAGTCACAGAATAAGAGGACAGAATAACTGCATGGGCAGCTTGAGAAAGACCCAGGGAAAGACCACCAGTGTGTTGGATAGATCCTCTATATATGGGAATATAATAATCATACAAGATGGGAAGGTATGTCCTGTGGAAGGGTATATCCACATTAATGAGATCACAAATACAGGGAAGGGTGGAAATATATTCTCTAAAATTCCACTCTACTACCTCATTATCATTCGCAAATTACCATTGGTTTTTAAGGGCCAAGCCAATGGAACTTAAGCTCTGAAACATCTTACAAGCTGGAAGAAAGTATCACATAAAAGGCTGGTCCAAAGAATTGCCTCACTAAATTTAGAGAGACATATCACTAGGCTGGCTGCACAGCGATGGATTTTTCAACCATCGGCACTCGTGAACACTATCTTGCTAAGGCATGGAAGGGTTATGACTTGCATTGATGAAGAGAATACCCATACTGATGAAATAATGGATGCATTGACCACACACACACACACACACACACACACACACACACACACACACGCACACATACTTGTAGTACATATAGGATCATGAACTTAGCAGTCGGAAGAACATGAGAACACATCTAGTTCAATCTCCTAATTTTTTGGAGAAGAAAATGCAGCTAGATGGATACAATGACTTGTCCAAGGTCAAACAGACAGTAAGTGACAGAACTGGTCTTTGGATCCAGGTCCTTTGATTATAAATCTAGACCTCTGATGTACCACCTTTATATACACATATGTATGATAAGTACCAAATAGCTGTGAGGATAAAGGCAAATATACATTTAGATATTAAACATTTTTAAAATAAATTTATATATGTTTATATATGCTATATCATAGAATTTATGTTATATGTTGTATTATTTATATATTACATGTTTATAAATGCTATCGTGTATAATTTATGTACATTATACATTTACATATTATATATATATATAATGTCACATAATCTCAATACCTTGTGTCCCAAAAGTCTTAGTGGTAGTTTTAAGCCTAAAGCTTAAGCTAATAAATCTTAAAGCTGCACTAAGCCTTTTGGGACATCCTACATAAAAGGACTTTTTATTCAGCAGGTAAGTACTGGTATGGATACTGGGGCGGGGGAACTGATTTGAAATTGCAAATTTGTGAAAAGTTGAAAGCCTTCAGTCAGAGATTGATTCTGTCATGCCTTCTCCATTGATCCTTGGAACTACAGAATTTAATTTTGTCTTCTTTATTTGTGCAGGCATTTTATATATTATCCTAGGATCATAGATTTAGAGTTGGAGGGTGCCACAGAAACTATAAAATCTAGCCCTTTTATTTTACAGATGAGGAAACTGAGGCCCTGGGTGGGGAAATGACTTGCCCATGTGTTGAACCCAAACCTTCTTGACTCTGAGTTTTCCCTTCACTGAGGAACATTTTACCTCATTGCATCTTAAAGGGGCAGATCATTATTCCTTGTAATATTTTGAAATTTTTAAAAAAAGTTTTAAAAAGATTAAAATCAAGTTAAACATGTTTATTCTCCACAGTGAACTCTAACCTCTCTACTAGTGGAGAATGAAGGTCACCCAGATAATGAAAATAAACAAAAACCTCACTTTAGCCATTAGTTTCATCCACCATTCCAAACAAATTTTCCAGACACAAGGAATAAGGTTGACTGCTTTGAATTTGTCCAGTCATTGACCCTAACTACCATCTAATAGAAATATTCATCAAGCAACGAAATGCCCAAAAGGAAGGAAGAGGGAAGAAAAAGCCAAAACATATCTTTTGTTGTAGTCATCGTTGTTCAGTCACATGTAATCCTTCATGACCCCATTTGGGGTTTTCTTGGTAAAGATACTGGAGCAGTTTGCCATTTCCTTCTCCAGCTCATTTGACAGATGAGGAAACTGAGGCAAACAGGGTAAAGTGACTTGCCCAAGATCACACAGCTAGTAAGTTTTTGAGGCTGAATTTGAACTCAGGTCTTCCCGACTCCAGGTCCAGGCACTCTACCCAAACATATCCATTGAAGAGTTGAAAGTTATCTATACCTATCAGTTGTCTTTGTCATTTGCATCTGGATGGTGCCATTTACACGATGGCTCTGGATGTTTCAGAAATAGTATGGGGAATTACCCGTAACATTTGATATGAATGAATGTTCCAGGTACTGAAACCATCCAAATTTCTTAATTAGTTTAGGTAGCCAAATAACTGAATACTTTGTCAAAAAGCCTAACGGGCTTTCTAAATGTGACTCGTTAGATAGAGTGTAGGACCTCGAGTCAGGAAGACCTGAATTCAAATCCAGCCTCAGATGCTGACTATCTGTGTGACCCTGGGAAAGTTACTTAACCTTTGTTTGCCTCAGTTTTTTCATCTATAAAATGGGGATAATAACAGCACCCACCTCCCAGAGTTATTGAGAGGTACAAAGGAGAGAATAATTGTGAAGCACTTCATAAACTATAAAGCACTATTGAATTCTATCATCATCATCATCATCATCATCATCATCATCATCACCACAACCGCCATGACCACTGTTATTCGTCCTTTATTCTCAAAGAGGGCCAATGACATCCTGAGGGTGATGTCTTGACTTGTCAGTAAATTGGTTTTAAGTGAGGCAGAGGTCTCAAAGTCACCAGCCTCACTCTCTCCTCCAGAGTCATCAAAGTCCAGTGGTAAGACAAAAGTGAGGACAACCGGTGATGGCCTGCCATGATCACTATTCATTTGCGTGGAAATGGCAGTGGCATTTTTTTAAGTTTATGTAGCACAGGTTACACCTGGATTTGAATCTTTCTTTGAGGCAAATCCTATAATTATGTCGATATTACTACCCAACTGGAAATGGGTCCAAATATGCTACTATAGAATTTACAGTATTTAGAGCTGGATGGGTGACTAATGACAAATCATTCTCTCTCCTCACCCCACCCCACCCCGGCTCAATCTTCGTAACTTTCTGTGGTCAAGAAAAATCATTCTATGAAAACAATTAGGACCATGTCCCCAAAGTCAATGGTGCGAACTCTATGATTCAGCAATACCACTACTGGGTCTAATCCCAAAGAGATTACAGAAAGAGGGAAAGGGCCCATAGGTATGAAAATATTTTATAGCAGCTCTTTTTTTTTTTTATAGCAAACAACTGAAAACCAGAGGGGTACTTAGCAATTGGGGAATGGCTGAATAAGTGATGGTGTAGGAATGTAGCAGAATAATATTGTGCCATAAGAAATGGTGAAAGAGATGACTTCAGAGAAACCTAGCAACACTTTGTGAAGTGATGCAGAATGAAGTAAGCAGAATCAGGAGAACAACTGACATAATGATGAGAACTTTGTGAAAATACACAATTTGGAAAGATTTAAGAACTCTGACCAATGCTTTGATAAACCATGATTCTAGAGGATTAGCAATGATTCACAATATCTACCTGCTGCCAGAGAGAGGATGTACTCAGGATACAGAATAAGACGTATGTTTTTGGTAAAGGGCCAATGTGGAATTTGTTTTGTTTGTCTAGTTGTTATAAGAATTTTGTTTTTCCTTTGGCTTTTCAATAGGGGATAGTGAAAATAAACTTTTGTTAATTAAAAAGAAAGAAAGAAAGAAAAACCATGAAATGGTAGTAAACCTTTTGGTGATGAGTCTCTCCAAAAATTTAGACTGGACCTCTGTTGAGATGCCATCTATCATGGGGTCTGTCCTTGAATCCTTTACAATTTGATAGGACATGACAGATTTGTGCTTCATGGTCACACCCTGAAGGAATCTGAGTCCCCATCTGTGCCCCAGTGAGGGATTGAAGCAGAGGCCATGGAGCTGTAACTAACACCTTGTTTCCTTTAGATTGCTGCTCCTCCAACTCCCATATTCGCTCCACTAGCAAGCTGTTGACTCTTCCTCCACAATAACTCTTTCGACTGTCCTCTTCTCCAATGGCAGAGTCGGAGTTGTTTTCATCCTTGTATCTCTGGCGTCTATACCAGTGTCCTACACATAGTAAATACTAAACATCTTGTCAATTAAGCCAAACAATTAAATTAAAATGGCCCCTGCCCTCATGGAATGGCACCCCAGTTATTTATGCCACAATAATACCAAGCAATGATAATACCATAATAATACCAACAGTTAGCATTGACGCAATGAAGGTTTGTAAAACTCTTTACACAAGGTATCTCCTTTTGTCCTCACAACATCTCCTGACCAACTTCCACCAGCAGGCAGATGGGTACAGGAGCCCAGGTCCTGCTTCCAACCCAACCTTCTCAGTCATTACCTGGGGAAGTGGCTCCTTTGAAAAGAAGGCAGCTGTCCCTACCAACAGGACAAGCAAGCCAGTAGCAAGGAACCCTGAGGGAGAGATAGAAGGCAATGTGTACCAGGCAGGTCAAGCCACCATCTTGACCGCCATCTCTTTTCAGACTCTGGTAGAGATAGCTCAGGAATCTGAACCCAGGTTTCTTTGAAATAGCAACATTTCCAGCTCCCTGTGTGTAGTCATCATCCTGGTAAGTGGTTCCTATGGCAACTATTCCTGCAGGTGCTACAGCCACACCTATTGAAGACCCAGAGCAGAAAGTTGTTGTACAAAAGAAAGCCCTTGAGGCTATCAAATGGTTCAACACTAAAAAAAATGATCAGATTCTATTAGTGGAAATGAAATTAAAGAAGAGGCCTTGCCATCTGCTTTGCCTCTGTACCCTAAAGACCATGGGACTTTTCCATCTGACTTGCGGCTGAAAACTTCTATATGTGTTGCCTCCCTCATAAGAATGTGAGTCCCTTGAGAACAGGGACTGTCTGACTGTTCTGTTTGTGTGCCTAGCCCTTGGCATGGTGCTTTACACACAGCAAGAGCATAATAACTGCTTCTTTCATTCATTCATCAGTTCTTTGAGGTAGGTGTTATTATTATCCTCATTTTACAGATGGGGAAAATGAAGCTCACAGAGATTAAATGACTTCCCAGACTCCCATAGCTAGTGTCTGAAACAGGATTTGAACTTATTTGCTTGACTCTAAATCCTGCCCTCTAATCATGGATTCATATTTCGTATGTTTGTATACATATATATATATATATATATATATATATATATATACATATATATATTTGTATACATATATATATATACACATATATATATATATACATATATATATATACATGCACAAAAATATATACATTTTCACACACAAATGTGTAATTTATTCTCTTTCTTTTCCTTCCTTCCTTCCTTCCTTCCTTCCTTCCTTCCTTCCTTCCTTCCTTCCTAGGCAATTGGGGTTAAGTGACTTGCCCAGGGTCACACAGCTAGTAAGTGTCTGAGGCCACGTTTGAACTCAGGTACTCCTGACTCCAGAGCCAGTGCTCCATCCACTTTTACCCTAAGATGTGTAATTTCAACAGTACAAAGGACTTCTGTTGTAGAAATTTCCTCTAAGAAGGCAAATCCGTAACTTGTCTCTAACTGAAAATCTTAGGGAGTTTCCTGAGGCACAGAGTGACACATTTGTCCAAGTGTCAGAGGAAGGATTTGAGCCCTGATCTTCTTCACTCCAAGGCCAGTGCTCTATTCGATATTCTCCATCACCTCTTGAACAATTGTATAGAGATATAATATAATGCAAAAACAAGTCCTAAATTTTGTGTTCCATACTCTGACAGAGGAAATCAGAAAAGAGAGAGTTGGAGTAGTCCAGGAAGACTTGATGGAGGAGGTGGACTTCCCCTAGGCCTTGAAGGATAAGTCATACTAGCCCTTTAACTGCTGAATTCAGAGACATTCCCATAATATTCGTTGCCATTAACTCTCTTCAAAATTAATTATGCAGTGAAGTTTAAAGCCCTTTCCACTCTTAAAGTACAATTCTCCCTCGGGCCTTTCCTTCTTTTTTTTTCTAATCTAGAAATAATCTAAGCCTGGCAAAAGTTCAGGAGCCATCTGCCTCCCCCCAAACCCAAGTCTCTTCTTTGCTATTATAGCGCTAATAGATGCTTTTTCAAAAATTCATGATCAGGGACTTTCCAGATAATATGCCAGCAGTAAGTGATTCGGCACGAGGTGGTAACAGCCATCAGGGAGAGGAGCAGAAGGACAGCCTCCGACATCCACTAGCTTGGCACCTGGGGGCCAGCCACTTAATCTCTGAGTGTCCCCAGGTCAGTGCCTAAGGCTTTCTCCGTGAGGGCAAGGGCTGCCTCACTCTAGTGTTGGTGTACCTAGCCCTTGGCCCGGCTGGAGCTTGGGGAAGACTTTCAAGCCAAGGCAAGAAACAGCTCTTAAGTGATTGTTGTGTGCCAGCCATTGCGATCAAGTGATGGAGGCCCACCAGCCAAACCCAGTCCCTTCTCTGGAGGAGCTCCCAGTCTAAAAATAAGGAAAACAACATGGGAACAACTGTGTAGAAGCAAACTAGAGGCAGGATAAACAGGAGATCATCACAGACAGAAGGTTCAGGCGTTACCTGGGGCTGGGAAAGTCCCAGGGGCAGGAGGTGGAATTTTGTCTAGGACCAAAAGGAGGTTCCATGAGTAGAAGGGTTTCTAATCAGTTCATCAATGAGTATTCAGTGTTTATAGATCATCCTGATCTATATCTGGCCACTGGACCCAGATGGCTCTGGAGGAGAAAGTGAGGCTGGTGAGCTTGCACAGCCTTGCCTCACTTAAATCCACTTCACTTACATGTCATGGCATCACCTCCCTGATGTCATGGCCCCCTTTGAGAAGAAACAGCAAACAAGCCCTGTGTTGAGCGCTGGGAATACAAAGAAAAGCGAAGGCATCACCCCCACTCCCCGGGGTAGTTTCCTATATCAATGAAATCAGGATTTGTGACCAAAAATAAGACAGCATTCATGTGCTTGCAAGCCTGATGCCCTTATACTTAGAATGGAGCTTTAATATATACACACGTGTATTCAGTATATCTACACATACATATATATGTATGTATATTATACAAGCACAAATGTGTGTGCATACAATATATGTATGTGCAGTTATAGATAGGTAGGTATATTTATAATTTATGTACTTGAATGCATACAGTTACGAGAATATCATCTCCCTCATTAAATTGTGAGCTCTTTGAGGGCATGGATTCTTTAGCCCTGTGTTTAGACAGGCAGAAAGATAGGGAGGCAGATAGATATCTACATATATGTGGATGTATATATGTGTAGATATCTACATTTATATATGGATACATATACAATGTATGTGTGGTATGCACATAGTTATGTGAATGTTATCCCTCCATTAAACTATGAACAGCCTGAGTACTGGGATTATTTTGCACCCGTATGTGTATATACATACAGGATAGAGTGCTGGGACTGGAGTCAGGAAGACTCATCTTCCTGAGTTCCAGTCCAGCCTCAGACACTTCTTAGGTGTGTGACCCCAAGTAAATCACTTAACTCTGTTTTCCTCAGTTTCCTCATCTGTAAAATGATCTGGAGAAGGAAATGGCAAAGCACTCCAGTATCTTTGCCAAGAAAAAACCCCAAATGGGGTCAAGAAAAGTCAAGCATGACTGAAAAGACTAAACATATATGTATATGTACCCATACATACATATTTTATATATATATATATATATATATACCACATATATATATATATATATATATATATATATATATATATATATATATATATAGTCACATATATTTAGATGTACATGCATATACACATGTCTGTTGTTGTTCAACTGTATCTGACTCTTGTGACCCCATTTGGGGTTTTCTTGGTAGAGATACTGGAGTGGTTTGCCATTTCCTTCTTCAGCTCATTTTACAGGATGAGGTAAGAGAGGCAAACAGGGTTAAGTGACTTGCCCAGGGTCACACAACTACGAAGTGTCTGAGGCTGGATTTGAACTCAGGAAGATGAGTCTTCCTGACTCCAGGCCCAGTGTTCTATCCATCGTGCCACCTAGCTGTCCATATACACATATACATCTATAATATATCTATGCATCTCTACATACATATATACATAGATCTGTTTATATAAATGCATATATACATACACATCTATACTATATGCATCTCTATATGTATATACATATGTATATTTACATATATACACATCTGCACCATATCTATATATACATTTACATATATGCATATGCACACATGCATTTGTATTTCCATGTATCTCTATATACACATAGCTACGTTTGCATACACATGCATATACACATATACAGCTATACTATATCCATGTATCTCTATATACATATACACATAGCTACGTTTACATACACATGGATATGCATATAACTATCTATGTATCTTTCCGTCCATCTGTCTGGTAACATGGGATTACACAAAGCCATAGATAAGATGCTTCATCAAAGGATACCATAACAATGTTGCGATGCATTTGAAAACCGAAGAATTTACAGCTGTCCCTTTCCCCAAATGCCATGAAGGCAGATGTGATTAGCCCAGGTGAGGCTGGGTGTCCTGCATGATCCACATGTTTGTCAATTACAGGCTTCTATCTGCTGGGATTTTGAAAGCTTTTAATGGGCCTATGAGAGCTGCAAATCTTGTCAAATGCTTTTCCAGTTGCTGAGCTTTCTGATGTGGTCCCAAGGTCAGAATCATTTTCCTGTCTCACCTTGTCACATGAGCAAGTCTTTGGGGGTGGGAGTAGAAGAGGGTCCATTTAGGGGTCAATCCTTGTTGTGGTTGGGAATTTTAGGGTCTAATGCCCCTTTGTACTGAAGAAATCTCCCTCATTGTCCCCCACCTTTTTTCTCATGCTTCTCTCACCAATTTTCCTCGAAGCTTGCAGGCCAAATACAGAGCCTTGTCTCCTATGGCCTGGCTGCTCCTGCCAGAGATTGTGTGGGATTCCTGGGTCCATGAAGTGGAACCATTAAAGACAATAAGCATTAAAAAGTAAAGGAGCATTCCCCTAAAGCCCAGCCCTATTTCTGGCAATGGAAAACAACTCTGTGCCTCCTTGTTCAAAATTTGGCCCTATTATCGTCTTCCTTTTGGAATTACAAATGATTGTATGAGGCTTCTCTCACTGCCAGGAGCCTCCTGAAAAGGGGTCATCAGAAATGGCTCTTTTCAGGTGACCTTATTCCTACGATCATGAGTTTGGATTTTAGAAAATAAAATCAGTGTAATTAAAGTAGGATATATTCTTTAAGGCCCAGTCATTGATGACATTTGAATGTTCTATCCCTCTTGGCATTGAGGAATTTGGAGCATCATCAAGGAAACTGATTCATTCATCACTGTAGTGCTCTGGCTAATACATTGTCCTTTCTAATCTGTACAAGAATGGCTTTAGAAGGGCGTGCACTCTGGACTGTTTATCTAACAATGGGGACCGATTTGTGCCAAGCCTAGATCTTCAGTCTCTTTCTTCCCTCGGTTTTCTTGGGACCACTGGTACATTTTTGTCGGATGGCTGATAAGGGCATAAGGGTATACAGTTGGTGGGGAGGGCTGGTCTAATTGGATATCAAACCCACACTCTTCTCCTAGGACACCCTCACCAGGTTAGTTAACCAAGCATAGCAGGAGGTGAAAAGCAAATCAATGTTTATTAGAATGACAGTAATTGACATTCATATAGCACTTTGAAGTTTACAGTTGTGCATTTTCTCAAGGGGGTTTCACAACAACTCTGTGAAGAGGGCCAGTGGATCAAAAAGCATTTATTAACCTCTTACCATGTGTAGGCCACTGTGCTAAGTCCTGAGAATAAAAAAAAATTCAAAACAGTCCCTGCCTTCAAGAAGTTCACAGTCTAATGGGAGAGAAAACATTCATATAACTACATGCATACAAGATACCTATAAAGATGGGTATAGATGGCTGCACCTCTAGATTTCTAAGTGTTTATATAGTAGATGAAAGGAAGTCTCAGGGGGAAGGCACTAGCTTCTTGGAGCCCTGGAAAGACTTCTTGCAGAAAATATGATTTGAAAGGCGGGAACTTAAAAACAAGCCAGAGAAGCTAGAAAAGTAAGGAAGAAGAGCATTTTCAGGCATGGGAATAGCCACTGACAAGGCATAGAATTTAGAGATGGAGTTAAGAGCAAGGAAGAAAAAGTAAGTTAGGGTAGCTGAATTATAGAGTATGTGAAAGGCAGGAAGGAGCCAGGACGTTCAGGACTTTAAAGGCCAAACAAAGCATTTCATATTTTGATCCTGGAGGTAATAAGGAGCCATTGGAGTTTACTGAATTGGGTAGGGGGTGGGAAGTGGAGGAGAGTAATATAATCAGACCTACACTTTAAGAAAACCCCATTGATAGCAGAGTGTGGAGCATACACTGGAGTGGAGAGGGACTTGAGATGGGGGAACCAGTTAGGGGCTATTGAAATGGACCAGGTAGGAGGTGATAAGAGCCTGCCCTGAAGTGTTGGCTGTCTTTGTAGATAGAGGGAAGGGGACGTGTAGAAGAGACATTGTCAAGGTGAAAAAGACAAGATTTGACCACAGATTGGACGTGGAGGGGGATGAGAGAGAATGAAGAGTCAAGTTGTGACTGGGTTGTGAGCCTGGAGAATGATGATGTCCCTCAAAAGTAATAGGAAGACTGAAAAGTAGGGAGTGTTTGGAGTGAAAGATGACTTCTGGTTTGGTTGTGTAAGGTTTTAAACATCTATAGGACATCAATTGGAGATGTTCAAAACTGGTTGATGATATGGAACTAGAGCTCTGGAGAGAGGTCAGGGCTGGATATACAGATCTGGGAATCATTTGCAAGGAGGTGATAACTGAACCTGTGAGAGCTTGAGGAGACAGTCCAGCAGAATTATGTAAAGGGAGATGAGAACAGGGCCCAGGACAGAGTATGGGGTACATTCATGGTTAGTGGACGTGATATGGATGGATAACTAGCAAGGGAGATGAAGGGTCATATTGGTAGAAGGAGAAGCAGAAAAGAACAGTGTAATTTCTGAGTAATGGCAAGATCATTGGGTATATACCTGAGATAGAGTGGAGGGGAGGTCATGGGGATTGAGTATATTGTGGGATTCAGAATTTAGGGTATTTAAAGAAATATTAGTACATAAGTTAATGTCCCCTAGTATGAGAGCAGGAGTTGG